>NC_091107.1:6113125-6426250 GCF_024713975.1 Paralichthys olivaceus | reverse complement strand
CCTTCAGTTTAGTCTGATTAAATCTGAGTCAGGTTATAGTGGAGCTGTGGAATCAAACTTTAATATGACACTCAATCAAAAAAAAAAGAAAAAGAATTCCATGGAGGTTTCATTCCATGGATTGCAGTAATTAGAACATTAAGAAAGACAGGGAAGAGTTCATGATTCTGTGAGTCTTGCACCATCTAGTGTTTTAATTAGATTTTACTGTAGAAGGACAAATTGACTTTGTTTCTTCTATTATCAGCAAACATCCACAGGGGAAAATTCCAATTAAAGAATTTAAGTTTCATCAGACTTTTTGTTTTCAACGATCCTTCAGTATAAAAACCAAACCTGTAATTCCACGGTGTATTTATTAAAACAGTCTTCGTCACCAATTAGTTATTGCCTCTTATTTTATTTTATTTGTATACTCTTTGTTTTTATGTAACAACACTGGTTGTTTTCAATGTTCTTTATTAATCAACTTTATGCTTTATATGTTATATTGTGTTTTTGTCACATTGATAATAAACCTCTAGTGGAAAGTGAACTAATTATATTGCATCATCACATCAGTGACAGAAACACCAGTAAATCAGTGTGGAGTTTATGATCACGTGATTCGGTCTCCACCGCTCTGAGGTGAAGAGGATGAAATATAACTGTCACTTCTCCCACAGACAACTCAGTCTGAGGTGAGTCTGGTCACAACATTTCCTGTCTTGTCTTTTATCATGTATGTATTTTCTTATTTTCTCCTCTCACATCTCAACAGATTGTCATGATGGACTCAGAGGAGAGAGCTGCCGCCGTGTTCAACGCCACGTTTGTTCGTCCGGCTAAATTCTACCTCAGTGGCTTCTCCAACATCCCTTATGTGAAGTATTACTTTATCTTTCTGTGTTTTGTCTACGTCTTCACTGTTCTTGGGAATGGCCTCCTCCTCTCCATGATCTGCCTGATCAAGACTCTTCACACTCCCAGATACATGATCGTGTTCAACCTGGCTGTGACGGATCTGTTTGGCAGCACCGCTCTCATCCCCAAACTCCTGGACACGTTCTTGTTCAACAACAGATACATTGTGTACGAGGCTTGTTTGAGTTACATGTTCTTTGTCTTTTTTTTATTGAGTGTGCAGTCGTGGACGCTGGTCACGATGGCGTACGACAGGTTTGTAGCCATTTGCTTCCCTCTGAAGTACCACAGCATGGTGACCAAACCCTCCATCGGGGTCATGCTGCTGTCAGTGTGGGCGTCTCTCCTGAGCCTGGTGGCCTTCACTGTTGGACTCATCGATCGTCTCTCCTTCTGTGGATCTACGGTGGTGAAAAGCTTCTTCTGTGATCACGCTCCGGTGTATCTTCTGGCCTGTAACGACTCCTCTTTAAATAACATAATGGCCTACGTTGCCTTCATTATAGTGCTCATCTTACCTCTGATATTGATTGTGCTCACATATGTTGGCATTTCCGTGGCTCTGAGCAGGATTGCGTCAGCGCAGGAGCGACTCAAAGCTCTGAGGACTTGTACCTCTCACCTCATCATCGTGGCTATTTTCTTCCTACCGATTCTGGGCACCAATATAGCAGCAGTGACATCGACCCTCCACCCCAACGCCAGGATCATAAACTCCTCTCTGACACACACCATACCTGCTTTACTCAATCCTATAGTTTACTCCCTGAAGACGGAGGAAGTGCTGATCTCCATCAAGAAACTCTATAAAAGAAACAGACTCAATAATTTCACCTCGTCCAAATTGTGATCTATCCATCGAAGCTGTGTTGACAGTAGGTGGATAATGATGCGATGTGTTGTTACTGCACATTGACAATAATGTGGGAAAATAGCTGAATCCCCAGCAACTGTTGCTTTACAACATTTCACATATGTTAAAATATAAGAGAACATTTAAAGCAAATATCACGAAAGAAATTACAACTTTCGAATAAGAATAACAACTGGAAAAAGCAAGAAATAAATCAGTACGTCACAATGGTTGGATCTTTTAGCAAACAGATATCAATAGAACAACAACCAGCAGCACAAAAATAAAACGGTTCTATAACTGCTACTCAACAATCTTTGAATTTATTGTATTGTATTGAGTTAATGCCCCAACTTATACGTGAAAAGTAAAGTAATGTAAGTTGGCAAAAAGGAAGATACAAAATAAAATGGAAAACAGAGAAGTAAAAGGGAAAAAGGAACAGAACGGAAATGTGGAAGAGTGGAGCTGTGTTAAATGAACAGAACAAAGTACCACAGCCATCCTGTAAAGGCCTATGAATATTTACAAACCACAACAGATTACACTTATTTTATTTATCTCTTTTTAAATTAATTTTGTCTTATGTAAATTTGTCTTTATATCATATGTTTTCTGTTTAATTTATTATTATCATTATTATAACTATCATGTTTTATTTGTTTGTCCTTGTCCACACATTGTGTCCACTACCTATCTATATCCCTATTTATATTTATATACTAATTGGTGAATAAAGGTAAAAAGGAAAAGATTACATAGATTAGACATGTATTTTAAAAAGTCACCTGACACTGTACTTTGCATTCTGTACTCATTTATTCCGTGATTTTTAAAGGGGCCAAAATAAAGTTGATTCAACAAGTCTTGTTCTCCAAATATTTTATGATGTACTATTGAAATTAACTTTAGATAAAACACAGTATAGATGGATAGATTGTCTTCTTCAATGTGGCCCTAATGGTTTTTTACTAGTACAATCCTTTTTATATTCATCCTACATTATATACTTTAACATTTTATTGTCAGCGATGATTTTGATCATCTATTAAGAAAAAATAAAAAGATCCTTTCTTTATCCCACAATGGGGAGATCTGCTGTGGTGCAGTAATAGTGGGGATGGTCAAAAATAGTCATTGGTAAAAGTAATAAATAAGTAAACATGCAATATAAGAGCAATTAAATAGAGATATAATAGAAATCTTATATAGAACACAACTCTCAACCATCTGTGAGCGCCCTCTAGTGGCCCGTGAAACGTTTTCAATTTAATACTAGTGCCGCGACGGCCGCGTACGTCATCAGTTTGAGACGGGTCGACAGGTGAGCTAATGCTAACTCTGGACTGTAGTGAGTGGAGTGATGGGAAACAAAGACAGTGACGCTACTGATCCAACAACAAACTTCCAATTTGTACGAAGTGAAACCTGATTTCATTAGATTCGGTTTGTTTACTTTGTTTACGCTGAAGCATCTTGGGAGCAGACTCACACCTGTCGCTGGGAAACCAGTCCACTACTTCAAAGAAAGCAGAGAAGGTCTGTGCTTTGATTTCTAACTCACGATGTGCGTTTAAAACCAGCTGCTCCTGGTTTGAAGTACTTCCTGGTTTGCTTTGGCAAATGTTGAATCATGAGTTCTCAGACTCCTGCAGCAGGTTGAGCTTCGTTCCATTAGCCTTCGTCATATACTCGCAGTTCATACGAGTGTAGGATGTTGTTTATTTAAAGGAGCGGTTAGTTTTTTATCTGTACATTGTATTTTATGTTTTTTTCTTCTTCTGTAAAACAGGGAGTGGCTCTGTTGTAGATATTTAATACAATGAAGATAAAATAAAGACTAGAATCAATTAGCCGGAAGTAATTAGGGATATGTGTGTTAATGGGCCCTGGACCACTACGTGTGTGTAAAGGTGGGCCTTGAAGTAAATAAGGTTGAGAACCCCTGATATATATATATATATATATATATATATATACACACATATACACAACAGACTATATACACTGGACTGCATTGCACATTAGCCGCTGAATTCCACTGACAGGAGTGAGTATTAAAAGGATAATATATATTTTAAAATAAGATCAAAGACAGAAAGTCTCCAATTGTTCCTTAAAACACTTTTTAATTGATGTGAGTCATTGATCCCGGCTTTAAATACGGAGGAGTGATGGCGCCTCCCTGTGGAGAGAGAGCCGCAATTTTCAACTTCTTTCACTGACTTCACTCAGATGTTCAACTTGGAGGTGAGTTTTCAATCCTTTTTTTATTTTACGTATAATAAAGTTCAATACAACCACTTTAAGTGTATTAAATAAAGGGCAGATGTTAAATAAAGGTGAATGAGTTTTCAATGAAATCATGAGTAATTATGTTCCTCATTCCGCTCATGTAATGTTTCATGTAATGTTTCAGTATCTTTTTACTAAATGAAAAATATGACACCTTGTCCCCCTGTTCTCATTCTGCAGGTATGTGACTCCAGAGCTGCACAATCATTATCATTGTAACTTATTGATGCTGCTGTCATTGCTACTGTCAAATGATGTTACATTTTTGAATCTGTTATTCCAGACACCATTAAATCTCCTTCACTCGAGCAGCCTGTCTGTTGAGTCTGTATTTGTTCCTCCCCTTCTGTGCTGCGATCAGCAACACGACACATGATCCAGTTTTCTTTCTGGGCACCAACATCCGTACGCCTGGATCATAAAACTCAACAGTGTAGAGAACAAGAGACACTTTGTCCCCTGATATTCACATCAGTACCTTAAGTCAAAAATATTGATCAGTTTTCTTTCTCTGCTTTATTTTTCAAAATGTCTCAGTATTTGCAAAGTAACATGAGGCATCACTTAAATATAATTATATACCAACAATTGTATTGTTAAAGGTTATTTTTATGTATTTTATGATGATTTATGTTTTATGATGAGCTGTCATTTCAGCCTGCTTTAGAGTGTTAAGTTATTTTATTTAACATTAAATTTTAGGTACCAGCGATCAAAATATTCATCCATACCTTCTGTGGCAGCATTTAAGTTAGAGACTGAGGAGGAACATGAATTATAATTAATTATGTAATTATATATATTATTCTATATAATTCCCAATGACTTGATGTCATGTACCTTTAGCTGGATGTTTTCAGAATGGCTCTAAACTTAATGCATTCATTCCTCCTTGACAATACATTTAATCCTATTGTGTGAATTTTTGTCGATCAAGGGGCCAAACATTTATATGACCCTTCCATATCAACACCATCATTTATCATAATGCTTATTTAAAGACAAGGTTAACATGTCCAATAATAACATGTTAATGAAACTTACAAATCTAACTCTCATTGCAATTTGTAATATTTTAAATTAAAGAATGACCCTGACAGCCCCTCACTCGTACAGCATTATGCACATAAAGCCACTAGAGGGCAGCCCCTCACCATACTATCATTATCATCAATACAATATAATCACCATACTGTGAGTAAGAATGATATGATGCGTACATGCACAGGGATGTTGTATTAGTGAGTTCAACAACAGCAAACATCTCATTTAATCAGTTTCTCCAAAAGAAAAGTGGAGACTGATTTGCTGGTAAGAACATTTTAAAAGAAGCAGAGCACACAGATGTTAAAAGTACATTTACAGAATAAAACCTACAAGAGGAAACAAACGGTAAAAGAAACAATTTATTTATTTTTTACATTTGGCCTCCTCTGAAAGCCTTTCAGCTAATTTTATTTAAATACTGTAAATGACCATAGAAAGGCAGAGGGTCAATTAGAAATTATAATTAATAAAAAAAATCTGAAATGGCAAAGTTTTCAAAATCTACTCATCGTGTTGATTTTTCTTTCACTGGAAGAACTCTCCGAGGTTTGTTCTCACGATGGACTGCTCCAATCTTTCCTCTTCTCACCAGCGCCAGGGCTCTGGTTTTGATCTCCTTGGTTTTCAGAGAATACACAATGGGATTCACGCAGGGAGGAAGACAAGAGGAGAGTGACAGGCTCAGCACTCGCTGGTCTGTGTCGATGATTCGCAGATAAAACCCTATGATGAAAATGGTGATCAGAGGAATGTAAAACACAGCGACGAGGATCAGGTGCTCGACACAAGTGGCCAAAGCTTTAAGCCGACTGTCCAGTGATTTCATCCTAAACACTGTCACCAGGATGCTGAGATAAGACAGGAGGATAAAAGTGAAGGGTGCAACAAGGAGCAAGTAAGTGAGCAAGGAGGCCACAGACCAGTGCATGGTGTAGTCATTACAGGCGAGTCTGAACACAGGGGCATAGTCACAGAAGTAGCTGAGAACTCTGACAGAGTTGCAGAAAGACAGTCGAGTCATTATAGCGACTGAAAACAGAAGGAGTCCCAGAGCAACGCACCACGTCAGGCCCACAATACAAGTCATGTTCTGCAGAGTGTTGATGGAATTGTGACGCAGAGGGAAACATATTGCGATCAACCGGTCGTAGGCAAGTATAGCAAGAGCGAACGACTCCAGAGTCCCAAAAGCATAGTAGAAAAACATCTGAACCAAGCACGAGTTGAAGGGAATGAAATTGTCCTTCACCAGAAATATCTTTATCATGCTGGGAATCGTGCACGTGTTCAGGATCACGTCGATCACTGCCAGGTTGACCACAGCCAGAAACTTTGGCGTGTGCAAACAGTTGTTAAAGGCAATGATGTAGATCACCAAACTGTTGAAGAGAACCGTGACCACGTAGACAAACGCCAGGAAGACAAAGTAGACGCTGATGGAAGAATACATCTGAAATCCCACGATGTAGAAGCCCGGAGGATGAATGATGACAGAGTCGTTTAAAACAGTCCTGGGAAAAGACATAGTTGGGCTCACACAGCTTCTTCAGTCTGAGAAAGAGAGAAAATCACAATCATGGAATAAAGATGCATCACTGAAACATTATCATCGTCACTACGTCTCACCTGATTTTCAGGTTGACTTGAACTCTGTGTCACGCCAACTCCTGCAGCAGAAGTGTCAGCAGCTGTCGGACTCTTTGACGACAGAAAATATACTTTCCCTGTCAACCTCCAGGGATTTCTACGTCCAACTGATATCGAGGAAGTCAAAGACGTTTAATTTGATCCTCAGAGAGCAACGCTGGAGCTCAGATTTAGATTTAAAACGATATGCACTCAAAATAAACATCTAATTGTGATTTGTGTCATAGTGATGTGATGAGTTTGATCATCTCACCGTTCCTTCTCAAAGCTGTGATACTGCACATGCAACCAAATTAATATAAAATAAAATAGAATAAAACAGGGCAAAATTGGGAAATGATGTTTGTATGTGTGTATTCCGATTAAGTAAAGAACTGATAAACCGCTTTTAAAAGTGCTATACAAAATTATTCTTGCTATTAGTCTGATTCTTCAAATAATAATATTAATAACAATAATAGAAATTTGCAGGTTCTATTCATTAGTTTGCCTGAAACACATAAACAGTTCTTTTTCTAAGTCAGAGCAAAGAAAACCGTCCGACCTGCTGAGGATGACCTCTGACCTGCTTCACAGTTTCTCTCTTGTGCTTGGTCACATTAAACTCGGAGAAGAAATGATGTCGCTTGTTTAGATATAAATAAATGTACTCTTCTAACAACTTCATGAGTTACTTTATAAAACTTTGAGAACTTTTTGAGAACTTTGTTTTCAAAGTGCAACAGACTCATCTATTGCATAATGTTCCCTGAGGATGAATTTATCATTAAACAAATGATTGTGAGCCAAAACAAAACGATTCTAATGAGACCAAGACGTGAAACCGTCACCAGAGAATCATAGTTAACGACCTTGTCTGAAACAACTGAAGCTTTCTTTACTTAAACTTCACACTAATTAATCTCAGTTGCACCAATTAAGAATAACAATTAAAAACTTGAGGGGATCAAGTGGAAGTGTACAATGTTTTTATGGAGCTTTCATTATATGCAAAGTAAATTCATGGTCACCACTGACTTTTGCATTTATGCTAGAAAAGTAGATTTAAATGTACAGTTTGATTTCATTCCGATTCTTATTTGCTTCTATAATTATTCACAGACTTGTGTTTCATGTTCATGGGGAAGAACTGTTCTGCTGTTGGCCTCGTAACTTTTTAGTGTAATTTAATAAATAACATTTCAGATTTTCTTCTCACACTCAGATCACTTTTTGGTTTAGTGTTCTTCGATGCACTCCCTGTGCCTGTGTGGGTTTTCCTCAGTTACTCTGAATGCTGCCCACAGCCTAAACACAGTTGCAGGTTAATTGGGGACTCCTTGTCTGTAGGTGTGACACTAGAATTGAGTAAATACAACAGAATGGTTATATTCTTCTTTTCTTGAATTACATCTAACCCCTCATGTCTGACCGAGGGATCGACCGTGTTCAGTTTATCAGTAAAATGTCTCATCAGTTAAACTCAGCGTTAGTGAACAGCTGAAGTGGTTTGAAATGTGAGAAACCTGAAAAATTAACGACAGGATTTTATAATCAAATCACTTGTAGTCTTGCGTGAAATGACGGGAGTTTGCCAAAAACCATCTTTCGTGTGAATGTGTAAGTGTGTTTGTGTGAGAGGAGCAGAACCTGCAGGGTCATCTGAGGAGCTGCATCACTTTTTTATACATTGCATTTATATAGATTTTCTAGTCTTGATGATTCAAAGACCTTTACAGTACAACTGTTTTATTGTTTTGCCATTCACACACACATTCATACGTCAGATGGGAATCTGGGATCAAATGACAGACCTTCTGGTTAGAGGACGACCACTTTACCCCCTCAGCCACAGCCGCCCCTAAGTATAAACAGTATATGTGGTGCAATCACTCTGTGAAGCATTGACAAACAAAATGATTCTTTTGATAAAATTATGTTTTATTAACAGTTATATCACATCTGCCCAGTATTTATTCAGATATGTGGGAAAACGTTTATTTTAAGCTTCATGTTACATGACGGAGGTAAAATGAAACAGTTCAATTATATATGAATTAGATTCAAGGCCCAGAGTCATCAGTTGACAGCAAAAAGAATATGTATGCATTATTTCACGCTAAAGATGTCATAAGATTATAGTTTAGGCTTTGAAACAATTATCCTAAATTATTGCTGTGCTATGTTGACCCTCCAAAAATTGCTTTTTTGTTGCGTCTTGGTTTTATGTTTTCTAATAAGCGCCAGGGCTCTGACTTTTATCTCTTTAGTTTTTAATGAATATACAATAGGATTGACGCAGGGGGGGATGCAGGAGGCCAGTGATAGACTGAGCACACGCTGGTCTGGCTCAATGACCCTCAGATAAAACCCAATCATGAAAATGACCAGCAGAGGAATGTAAAATATAGCAACAAGGATGATATGTTCAACACACGTGGCCAAAGCTTTGAATCGACTTCCTAAAGATTTCATCCTGAACACTGTCACCAGGATGCTGATGTAAGACAGAAAAATAAACGTACAGGGTAGTCCGAGATTCACAAAAGAGAGAACAGAAGCTGCAGACCAATGCATTGTGTAGTCATTACAGGCGAGCCTGAACACAGGCGCATAGTCACAGAAGTAGCTGAACACGCTGACAGATCTGCAGAAAGACAGTCGGGTCATTATAATGGTTGCAAATGCCGTCACTCCCAAAGCAACGCACCACGTCAGGCCCACAATACAAGACATGCTCCGTAGTGTGTTGATCGAGTTTTGACGCAGAGGGAAACATATCGCGATCAACCGGTCGTAAGCAAGTACAGCAAGAGCGTACGAATCCAATGAGACACACGTGTAATACACATACATTTGTACAAAACATAGGTTGAATGGAATGAAGTTATCCTTCATGAGAAATATCTTTATCATGCTGGGAATCGTGCACGTGTTCAGGACTAAATCGATCACTGCCAGGTTGACCACAGCCAGAAACTTTGGAGTGTGTAAGCAACGATTAGAGGCAATTACATAGATCACCAAACTGTTGAAGAGAACCGTGACCACGTAGACTAAGGCCAGAAAGATGAAGTAGACGCTGACAGAGGGAATCTTCTGAAATCCAATGATGTAGAAGCCTGGAGGATGAACGATGACAGAGTCGTTTAAAACAGTCCTGGGAAAAGACATTTGAGCTCCAGAGGCTCCAGAGTGCTGGAGGTCGGCCTCTGTGTGAAGGCTCTTCAGTCTAAAGAACAAGGACATTAAGATCTTATTCTACATTAGACCTCAATAAACACTTGGGTACATGCATAACCGTATTAGTGTTATATAGAATATATTCATAACATACATGCAAAAGTAGAAAAGTACAAATCTGACTATTCCATACCTGATGCTCTGTTAATGAAAGGATTGTTCTGCAGCAGCTCTGTCTGATGCTTCATCTTCACGCAGTCTGACCAGGGAACAGTGGAAGATATAGTAAGTCCTCACTGATCTCCTGAGATAAAACTCTTATTATTGAGGTTACTTGTATCCATGGAGAGCAGGTGGTTGTTTGCTCCGACTCAGCTTCTCTGGTGCTCCAAATAAACATCCGATTATTGATGTAAAAAGTTAGTTTAAGTATCTCATGACGCCACTTTCAAAAACATACGAACTTATCAAAATAGAATCAGTGACAGATGAGTCAGGCTCACTAAACCGTCGTCTAAACCAGCGCTCTCATACTTTTTTAAAAAATAAAAATTGTTGTCCCAGCAAGTTAACAAACATATTGATTTTCTCTGGCATGTGTGACCAGCCTGGAAACCTACTGCTGTTTGGAATCACTGACTAATATTGTTCATGGTAACTTTGTATTATATTATAATATATACAAATAAATATCAGATGTTACATTTTGATAGCATCACATTTTGTTGAGGAATATTTTAGAGGTTGTGTCTTGACAATATACTGGAAATTGAAACTGTGAATATTTGAGTTTTGAAAGATAATCTTGAGCTAAAAGAGACCCATATAAACCAACTAGACAATTTGTGGTGTTGGCTAAGTTGGCCTGGAAGAAGTTTGGGGAATTAGTGCATTTAATGAAAACTAGAGAATGTATTTAACTAGTTCAATAATTTAGGTTGTTTATTTGTAAACACAAAAATAATATTTATAACTGTTCCGACCAAGATGTGTAATGAGCGCAGAAAATAAAATGTTCTTCTTCCAACATGCACACACACTCATTAAATATAAATAAATCAGTATGAAAAGTCTATTTTAATCAACACATCATATCTATCGTTCAGCTCCCCACAACACACCAAAAAATCTAACTCAGGATTTTATCAAGATGCTTATAATTTAGTTTCATATATTATTAAAGTAGGTGCAGTCTTTTGATTCAAAACATGTGAAGCAGGCCCTGCTGTGTGTGTGTGTGTGTGTGTGTGTGTGTGTGTGTGTGTGTGTGTGTGTGTGTGTGTGTGTGTGTGTGTGTGTGTGTGTGTGTGTGTGTGAGAGAGTGGTTTGGCGAGTTCAGCTGGCAGTAGACTCAGTGGACATTGGCTGCTGCTTCATCAGCTGTTTTTTCCGGGCGTTTTGGAAATCCATCATGCAGTCCTTGAAAGTCTGGACCTGGCTCTGGCACACTCTCCAGTCCTGGTGCTCAGCCATGCACTCCTGCACAGCGTAATGCAGCTCGGCACAACCAGTCTGAGATATCATCCGTTCAACGGGGTCGTCCTCGTCATCATTCCGGCTGCGGTCATGGGGTGAGGGGGACGTCATTCTGTGTTGTTTCAGGCCGCTGCTGAGGAAAACACACCATGTTACATATAAACTAGCGATGCAACAACCACAAAACAACTACACAACCATGTAGCCGCTCCTTCACGCAGTCGTTGCTGTTCTCGTAGCATTGGAATCTGTATTAGAAGAGGGTCTCTTGTGATTACACGGCCGAAACCCCTGATGACACTAAGGTACACTACTGGAGATATGTCCCTAACAGCCACTGGTTAGGTTAGATTACTTTATTTGTACCTGTTTGTTTTGCTGGTGGTCAATAACATCAGATGGAGGTAGTCATTAATTACTGAGGTAGAACCTAAAAGGGATATTCTCCATTTTGTCCTTCGTTCTAAAATGGGACAAACACTTGATGAAGCTAAGGTGAACACCTGAGGTTACGTCACTTACATTGTCCTTCAAACGTACATGGATATCCACCATCTCCTCCTCTATTCTAAATAAATTGCAAACTACAACATTTGACAAAACTCAAGTAATTTCAGTTGGCAACGATACAGATAAATGTTCGTGTTGAAAACAGGTCTTCTACATGTGATGATCTGTTGAGTTGCTGTGGTTAAGAGTCAAACTGCAGCAGAGGCTCCTCGGACTTTACGCAACATTTTCGAGAATATAACTAACCACCGCAAATATTCACATCTCTCACCACAGTCCTGAGCTGCTGGTTCTGTCTGTGTGACGACGGGTCCGTCCACAAACCCACTTTAACTCAAAATAACCCGCACGACTCGGTTTCACACAGGGGGACACGTTAGAGCGGCGGACAACAGTGCACCCGGAAAATACCTCCGCGGACACGCAGACAAAAGTTCCGCTGTGTGGAGAGAACTACGGTGGCCGAGACGGCGCCTGTATTAATCCCATTGTCTACTCATTGAAAACAAAGGAGATCAAAGGCAGAATCGTGGCACTGGTGTGGAGAGTGAAAATAAACCGGGGACAGTGTGAGACAGGAAACCGTCCTTTGTGTTATTATACTCAAATTGAATCTGTACACGTATAAACATTTTGAATTGCATTTCTATAAACTCAGGATTGATTGATGAATATAAACTTTTGTTTGCTAAAAGAAAATGTAAATGTTATTTTAACACGTTTCTTCAAATCTGTTCTCTTTTTATTTGAAGTACATTTCTTATATGAAAAGTTCTATAGAAATACAGTTTGTTATTATTATTACTTCTGTTGCTCAGAAATCAGAGCTTGTTGCAAACATATCTTTTGAACACTCTATTGCATAATGTTCCCTGAAGATGCATTTATAATTAAACAGGTCACATAGTGAGTGAAGACTAAACACATCTAATGAGCTCAGTTTGTGTTGATATCGCTGGAGAGTTTTGGTTAAAGACCTTGTCTTTAATAAACAAACCTTTTACTGTATAAACTTCAGGCTAATTAATCTCAGTTGTACCCACTGGTGATAAAAACAAGTAGATTGAGTGTTTTTGTTTTTGAGAGGCTGCAATTTACTTGAAGTAACACCTATACTTTTTAAGAGTTTGAAGATGAAGGCAAATTTCCTCTGGTTACTCCTTTTTTTTTTCTTTTTTACCAAATGAGATGTTTAAGCTCAAACCAGCAGTTTCTGCTTTGTTTTATAAATTATAAGCTTCTCAAAGACCTTAAAACACCAACATCCATTCAGACTTTAAACCTAATTATCCGCTGGTTGTTATAGATTCGTTTTTAGGCAAGTGTCTTTAAATATAGATGTTATTTCATTTTAGTCTCTGTGTCACTTCATGAAGAGGAACATTCAATAATACATGTGAATTATTCCTCATTCTCCTGGAGCGCTGCACCAAAATGAACAAACAAAGTGTTTCTATCCAAACAGTTTATCTTCATCCATCAATCCTGAGTTTATAGAAATGCAATTACCTTTTTCTACAGGTACACCTTACATTTGAGTATAATAACACAAAGGACGGTTTACTGTCTCACACTGTATCATAGTCTTTATTTACTCAGTTTTACAGAACATGAAGAACAATACATTTAAGTTAAGGCCTGGAGGCCTGTGTCCTCAGTGAGGTGAAATGAACCTTCAGATCGACCTTATCTTAATTAACAAACTGCATTTCTGATGAGGAACAACTAACAGCACATAGACTTAAAATCTCTGCAAGTACCACAGTTAAACACAATAACTGCACTTTATGTTTCATCACATCATGTTCAATTTAAAGTGTCGGCTACAGAAAGAACGATAGTGTTAAAAATGACCTGGGACATGTATTTTATTCATACATTTGCCAAGTGTCCATGTAATAACAGAACATTTAAAAAAACAATATTCTGAAAATCATAATTGAATCATAAGAATTTCATCTCTATCCGTTCCACATGCTGACGAGTTAGATAATCAATAGAAAATTTCAAAAACAAGGCTCAGAAAAGTGTCTCTTCTCTTTCTCTTCTCTCTCTCTCCTCTCTCTCTTCTCTTCTCGTTGATTCAGGATTGAAATGAAGATGTCAAGGGTTTATTTTCACTCTCCACACCAATGCCACGATTCTGGTTTTGATCTCCTTTGTTTTCAATGAGTAGACAATGGGATTAATGCAGGGGGGGAGACAAGAGGCGAGCGAAAGGCTGAGCACTCGCTGGTCTGGATCAACAGATCCTAGAAAGAGCCCAATTAAGAAAATGCTGAAAATAGGAACATAATATATACCCACAAGAATGAGGTGCTCAATGCAAGTGGTGAGAGCTTTCATCCTGCTGCTCACTGACTTCATCTTGAACACCGTCACAATGATGCTGATGTAGGACAGAAGAATGAAAGTGAAGGGGCCTAACAGATTGAACAAAGAAGCTGAAGCTACGGACCACTGCAGTGAGATATCATTGCAGGCGAGTCTAAACACCGGCGCATAGTCACAGAAGTAGCTGAACACTCTGACAGATCTGCAGAAAGACAGTCGAGTCATGATCACTGTGCTGTATGTAAGCAATCCCACGTTGTAAACCCAAGTCACACCAACAATGCAAAACATTATTGGCCGTGTGTTTAAAATGTTCTGACGCAGAGGGAAACAAATTGCAATCAACCTGTCATAGGCAAGTATAGCGAGCGCATAAGACTCCAGAGACACATTAACATAGTGCACAAACATTTGCAGCAGACAGAGGTTGAAGGGAACAAAGTTGTCCTTAACCAAGAACGTCTTAATCATGCTGGGAATCGTGCTCGTGTTCAACATCACATCAATTACCGCAAGGTTGACGACTGCTAAAAACTTTGGGGTGTGTAAGTTGTGGTCAAGAGCGATTATGCACATCAATAACAAATTGAACACGACTGTGACTAAATAGACAAACGCCATAAAGATGATGAAGACACTGATGTAGGGAAACGTCTGGAATCCGATGATATAGAAGCCTGGAGGATGAATGATGCCAGAGTCATTTACAAGAGACATAGTTGAGCTCCTCCTCTGGACCACACAGTGTGAAATTTCTCAAGTCTGAACGAGAGGAAAACATGACATCTTATCACCGACTGCATTAGTCTTTCCAATCACATACATCAAAACAAACCTTTAAACATGTGCATTAAGAAAACATTGTTTCTCATTCTGTATTATAATGATTCATTTGAACACAGGACAAAATACAAGTTTACTGTTGCTGCACCTGGTCTGTTGCAGATCACTGTGCACAGTAGGACTCCATATGATGCTGACACCATCAGTAGCAGCCACTGACTGTCTGCACGTCTGACCTGACCTCAGTAGAAAATATACCCCCCTCACTTCTCTCCCGAGGTAACATTCAACCTTCTAATTAAGAATAACAAGGACAAAATAAAAGATTGATCCACTGAGAGTCGCCCAAACAAACTTCTAATGATTGTTTTTCTGAAACTAAGCACTTCAACATATTATCTCAACAGCAAAATATTGGTGGAGTAATAAATACCATTGAAACCTAGTCAGCGAGGTTTGGAACTGAAATGTTAAGGTTATATATCAGATTTTAAACTTCAATATGGCAGACAACAACTATTTTCTATGTCCACCAGTCTCTGGGCTACACATGGCACGGTGCTAACAATGCCAGCCATGCTAACTTGCACGTAGGCCCACTGAGAGTCTCACACAGAGGTTCAGACCCAAACAGGAAGTTGCTGGTGGGTCTAGTTTACCAGTCTACATGGCTAGCTGGATTTTTTCTCTTCTTTGGTTTCCTGCACACAGTGATTTTATTCAGTTGTGCTTCTGGTTGTGCTTTGTAGCCACTGTTGAAGGCCATCCATAATCTCGCTCCCTCACACCTTTCCATACTCCTGCATATTGACACACACTCCCGCACTCTCAGGTCTTCTTCTTCCATCCACCTCACTGTACCACCTGCCCGCTTGACCACCATGGCAAATAGAGCCTTCAGACACTCCGCTCCCCTGCCTCTGGAACTCCCTCCCAACAGACATCCATAACATTGACTCTCTCTCCATTTTCAAATCCTGTCACAAAACCCATCTTTTTAATTTGGCATATTCAGTTTGATATGTTGCATAATGTTTCACTCACTGTTAATTGTATTGATCTTTTTGATACATTGGTTTTTATGTTCTGTTTTTATCTCTGCCTAGTAAGGTGACTTCTAGTTCTGTGAAAGGCGCCTATAAATAAAATGCTTACTTTCACTTGGTTTTTGCAACACCTGTAGACAGTGTAGTTGTACGGCTGGCACACCTTGATGCCTTTATCTCTAGCTGACTGGATCAATGCAGTTTTACAGGCCTGCCGGAGAAAACAATTGACATCAGAGAAGCTAGTTCAGTGAATGTCTGTGAAAGAAAACACAAAACATTTCTCTTCGCTTCAGCCTTTAACTCCATCTTGCACTTGCCTGCACTCCTGCACTCTTATATTTTTGATTACTTTCTTTCTTTTCTGCTTTTCTGCATTTTTTAATTTTAATTTAATTTGATTTCTTTTTCTTTTTTCTTTCCTTTTCTTGTAAATGTCATCTTAACATGTCCTTATGTTTCTTAGAATGTGTTCTCTTCTTATTTAAAGTACAGTATGTTTTAATTTTGTATCTTTATTGTATGTGAAGTAATTTGAGTGGTATTTCTGGTATGAAAGGTGCTAATATTATTTGTATTACTTCTGTTGCTCAGAAATCAGAGCTTGTTGCAAACATATCTTTTCAAAGGGTAAGTTGAACACTCTATTGCATAATGTTCTCTGAAGATGCATTTATAATTAAACAGGTCACATAGTGAGTGAACACTAAACACATCTAATGAGCTCAGTTTGTATTGATATCGCTGGAGAGTTTTGGTTAAAGACCTTGTCTTTAACAAACAAATCTTTTACTGTATAAACTTCAGGCTAATTAATCTCAGTTGTACCCACTGGTGATAAAAACAATTAAATCGAGTGTTTTTGTTTTTGAGAGGCTGCAATTTACTTGAAGTTACACCTATACTTTTTAAGAGTTTGAAGATGAAGGCAAATTTCCTCTGGTTACTCCTTTTTTTTTTCTTTTTTACCAAATGAGATGTTTAAGCTCAAACCAGCAGTTTCTGCTTTGTTTTATAAATTATAAGCTTCTCAAAGACCTTAAAACACCAACATCCATTCAGACTTTAAACCTAATTATCCGCTGGTTGTTATAGATTCGTTTTTAGGCAAGTGTCTTTAAATATAGATGTTATTTCATTTTAGTCTCTGTGTCACTTCATGAAGAGGAACATTCAATAATACATGTGAATTATTCCTCATTCTCCTGGAGCGCTGCACCAAAATGAACAAACAAAGTGTTTCTATCCAAACAGTTTATCTTCATCCATCAATCCTGAGTTTATAGAAATGCAATTACCTTTTTCTACAGGTACACCTTACATTTGAGTATAATAACACAAAGGACGGTTTACTGTCTCACACTGTATCATAGTCTTTATTTACTCAGTTTTACAGAACATGAAGGACAATACATTTAAGTTAAGGTCTGGAGGCCTGTGTCCTCAGTGAGGTGAAATGAACCTTCAGATCGACCTTAACTTAATTAACAAACTGCATTTCTGATGAGGAACAACAAACAGCACATAGACTTAAAATCTCTGCAAGTACCACAGTTAAACACAATAACTGCACTTTATGTTTCATCACATCATGTTCAATTTAAAGTGTCGGCTACAGAAAGAACGATAGTGTTAAAAATGACTTGGGACATGTATTTTATTCATACATTTGCCAAGAGTCAATGTAATAACAGAACATTTAAAAAAACAATATTCTGAAAATCATAATTGAATCATAAGAATTTCATCTCTATCCGTTCCACATGCTGACGAGTTAGATAATCAATAGAAAATTTCAAAAACAAGGCTCAGAAAAGTGTCTCTTCTCTTTCTCTTCTCTCTCTCTTCTCTCTCTCTTCTCTTCTCGTTGATTCAGGATTGAAATGAAGATGTCAAGGGTTTATTTTCACTCTCCACACCAATGCCACGATTCTGGTTTTGATCTCCTTTGTTTTCAATGAGTAGACAATGGGATTAATGCAGGGGGGGATACAAGAGGCGAGCGAAAGGCTGAGCACTCGCTGGTCTGGATCAACAGATCCTAGAAAGAGCCCAATTAAGAAAATGCTGAAAATAGGAACATAATATATACCCACAAGAATGAGGTGCTCAATGCAAGTGGTGAGAGCTTTCATCCTGCTGCTCACTGACTTCATCTTGAACACCGTCACAATGATGCTGATGTAGGACAGAAGAATGAAAGTCAAGGGGCCTAACAGATTGAACAAAGAAGCTGAAGCTACGGACCACTGCAGTGAGTAATCATTGCAGGCGAGTCTAAACACCGGCGCATAGTCACAGAAGTAGCTGAACACTCTGACAGATCTGCAGAAAGACAGTCGAGTCATGATCACTGTGCAGTATGTAAGCCATCCCACGTTGTAAACCCAAGTCACACCAACAATGCAAAACATTATTGGCCGTGTGTTTAAAATGTTCTGACACAGAGGGAAACAAATTGCAATCAACCTGTCATAGGCAAGTATAGCGAGCGCATAAGACTCCAGAGACACATTAACATAGTGCACAAACATTTGCAGCAGACAGAGGTTGAAGGGAACAAAGTTGTCCTTAACCAAGAACGTCTTAATCATGCTGGGAATCGTGCTCGTGTTCAACATCACATCAATTACCGCAAGGTTGACGACTGCTATAAACTTTGGGGTGTGTAAGTTGTGGTCAAGAGCGATTATGCACATCAATAACAAATTGAAGACGACTGTGACTAAATAGACAAACGCCATAAAGATGATGTAGACACTGATGTAGGGAAACGTCTGGAATCCGATGATATAGAATCCTGGAGGATGAATGATGCCAGAGTCATTTACAAGAGACATAGTTGAGCTCCTCCTCTGGACCACACAGTGTGAAATGTCTCAAGTCTGAACGAGAGGAAAACATGACATCTTATCACCGACTGCATTAGTCTTTCCAATCACATACATCAAAACAAACCTTTAAACATGTGCATTAAGAAAACATTGTTTCTCATTCTGTATTATAATGATTCATTTGAACACAGGACAAAATACAAGTTTACTGTTGCTGCACCTGGTCTGTTGCAGATCACTGTGCACAGTAGGACTCCATATGATGCTGACACCATCAGTAGCAGCCACTGACTGTCTGCACGTCTGACCTGACCTCAGTAGAAAATATACCCCCCTCACTTCTCTCCCGAGGTAACATTCAACCTTCTAATTAAGAATAACAAGGACGAAATAAAAGATTGATCCGCTGAGAGTCGCCCAAACAAACTTCTGATTGTTTTTCTGAAACTAAGCACTTCAACTTATTATCTCAACAGCAAAATATTGGTGGAGTAATAAATACCATTGAAACCTAGTCAGCGAGGTTTGGAACTGAAATGTTAAGGTTATATATCAGATTTTAAACTTCAATATGGCAGACAACAACTATTTTCTATGTCCACCAGTCTCTGGGCTACACATGGCACGGTGCTAACAATGCCAGCCATGCTAACTTGCACGTAGGCCCACTGAGAGTCTCACACAGAGGTTCAGACCCAGACAGGAAGCTGCTGGTGGGTCTAGTTTACCAGTCTACATGGCTAGCTGGATTTTTTCTCTTCTTTGGATTCCTGCACACAGTGATTTTATTCAGTTGTGCTTCTGGTTGTGTTTTGTAGCCACTGTTGAAGGCCATCCATAATCTCGCTCCCTTACACCTTTCCATACTCCTGCATATTGACACACACACCCGCACTCTCAGGTCTTCTTCTTCCATCCACCTCACTGTACCACCTGCCCGCTTGACCACCATGGCATATAGAGCCTTCAGACACTCCGCTCCCCTGCCTCTGGAACTCCCTCCCAACAGACATCCATAACATTGACTCTCTCTCCATTTTCAAATCCTGTCACAAAACCCATCTTTTTAATTTGGCATATTCAGTTTGATATGTTGCATAATGTTTCACTCACTGTTAATTGTATTGATCTTTTTGATACATTGGTTTTTATGTTCTGTTTTTATCTCTGCCTAGTAAGGTGACTTCTAGTTCTGTGAAAGGCGCCTATAAATAAAATGCTTACTTTCACTTGGTTTTTGCAACACCTGTAGACAGTGTAGTTGTACGGCTGGCACACCTTGATACCTTTATCTCTAGCTGACTGGATCAATGCAGTTTTACAGGCCTGCCGAAGAAAACAATTGACATCAGAGAAGCTAGTTCAGTGAATGTCTGTGAAAGAAAACACAAAACATTTCTCTTCGCTTCAGCCTTTAACTCCATCTTGCACTTGCCTGCACTCCTGCACTCTTACATTTTTGATCACTTTCTTTCTTTTCTGCTTTTCTGCATTTTTTAATTTTAATTTGATTTCTTTTTCTTTTTTCTTTCCTTTTCTTGTAAATGTCATCTTAACATGTCATTATGTTTCTTAGAATGTGTTCTCTTCTTATTTAAAGTACAGTATGTTTTAATTTTGTATCTTTATTGTATGTGAAGTAATTTGAGTGGTATTTCTGGTATGAAAGGTGCTAATATTATTTGTATTACTTCTGTTGCTCAGAAATCAGAGCTTGTTGCAAACATATCTTTTCAAAGGGTAAGTTGAACACTCTATTGCATAATGTTCCCTGAAGATGCATTTATAATTAAACAGGTCACATAGTGAGTGAACACTAAACACATCTAATGAGCTCAGTTTGTGTTGATATCGCTGGAGAGTTTTGGTTAAAGACCTTGTCTTTAACAAACAAACCTTTTACTGTATAAACTTCAGGCTAATTAATCTCAGTTGTACCCACTGGTGATAAAAACAAGTAGATTGAGTGTTTTTGTATTTGAGAGGCTGCAATTTACTTGAAGTTACACCTATACTTTTTAAGAGTTTGAAGATGAAGGCAAATTTCCTCTGGTTACTCCTTTTTTTTTTCTTTTTTACCAAATGAGATGTTTAAGCTCAAACCAGCAGTTTCTGCTTTGTTTTATAAATTATAAGCTTCTCAAAGACCTTAAAACACCAACATCCATTCAGACTTTAAACCTAATTATCCGCTGGTTGTTATAGATTCGTTTTTAGGCAAGTGTCTTTAAATATAGATGTTATTTCATTTTAGTCTCTGTGTCACTTCATGAAGAGGAACATTCAATAATACATGTGAATTATTCCTCATTCTCCTGGAGCGCTGCACCAAAATGAACAAACAAAGTGTTTCTATCCAAACAGTTTATCTTCATCCATCAATCCTGAGTTTATAGAAATGCAATTACCTTTTTCTACAGGTACACCTTACATTTGAGTATAATAACACAAAGGACGGTTTACTGTCTCACACTGTATCATAGTCTTTATTTACTCAGTTTTACAGAACATGAAGAACAATACATTTAAGTTAAGGCCTGGAGGCCTGTGTCCTCAGTGAGGTGAAATGAACCTTCAGATCGACCTTATCTTAATTAACAAACTGCATTTCTGATGAGAAACAACTAACAGCACATAGACTTAAAATCTCTGCAAGTACCACAGTTAAACACAATAACTGCACTTTATGTTTCATCACATCATGTTCAATTTAAAGTGTCGGCTACAGAAAGAACGATAGTGTTAAAAATGACCTGGGACATGTATTTTATTCATACATTTGCCAAGTGTCAATGTAATAACAGAACATTTAAAAAAACAATATTCTGAAAATTGAATCATAAGATTTTCATCTCTATCCGTTCCACATGCTGACGAGTTAGATAATCAATAGAAAATTTCAAAAACAAGGCTCAGAAAAGTGTCTCTTCTCTTTCTCTTCTCTCTCTCTCCTCTCTCTCTTCTCTTCTCGTTGATTCAGGATTGAAATGAAGATGTCAAGGGTTTATTTTCACTCTCCACACCAATGCCGTGATTCTGGTTTTGATCTCCTTTGTTTTCAATGAGTAGACAATGGGATTAATGCAGGGGGGGAGACAAGATGCGAGCGAAAGGCTGAGCACTCGCTGGTCTGGATCAACAGATCCTAGAAAGAGCCCAATTAAGAAAATGCTGAAAATAGGAACATAATATATACCCACAAGAATGAGGTGCTCAATGCAAGTGGTGAGAGCTTTCATCCTGCTGCTCACTGACTTCATCTTGAACACAGTCACAATGATGCTGATGTAGGACAGAAGAATGAAAGTGAAGGGGCCTAACAGATTGAACAAAGAAGCTGAAGCTGCGGACCACTGCAGTGAGATATCATTGCAGGCGAGTCTAAACACCGGCGCATAGTCACAGAAGTAGCTGAACACTCTGACAGATCTGCAGAAAGACAGTCGAGTCATGATCACTGTGCTGTATGTAAGCAATCCCACGTTGTAAACCCAAGTCACACCAACAATGCAAAACATTATTGGCCGTGTGTTTAAAATGTTCTGACGCAGAGGGAAACAAATTGCAATCAACCTGTCATAGGCAAGTATAGCGAGCGCATAAGACTCCAGAGATCCACTGAAATAGTGCACAAACATTTGCAGCAGACAGAGGTTGAAGGGAACAAAGTTGTCCTTAACCAAGAACGTCTTAATCATGCTGGGAATCGTGCTCGTGTTCAAGATCACATCAATTACCGCAAGGTTGACGACTGCTAAAAACTTTGGGGTGTGTAAGTTGTGGTCAAGAGCGATTATGCACATCAATAACAAATTGAACACGACTGTGACTAAATAGACAAACGCCATAAAGATGATGAAGACACTGATGTAGGGAAACGTCTGGAATCCGATGATATAGAAGCCTGGAGGATGAATGATGCCAGAGTCATTTACAGGAGACATAGTTGAGCTCCTCCTCTGGACCACACAGTGTGAAATGTCTCAAGTCTGAACGAGAGGAAAACATGACATCTTATCACCGACTGCATTAGTCTTTCCAATCACATACATCAAAACAAACCTTTAAACATGTGCATTAAGAAAACATTGTTTCTCATTCTGTATTATAATGATTCATTTGAACACAGGACAAAATACAAGTTTACTGTTGCTGCACCTGGTCTGTTGCAGATCACTGTGCACAGTAGGACTCCATATGATGCTGACACCATCAGTAGCAGCCACTGACTGTCTGCACGTCTGACCTGACCTCAGTAGAAAATATACCCCCCTCACTTCTCTCCCGAGGTAACATTCAACCTTCTAATTAAGAATAACAAGGACAAAATAAAAGATTGATCCACTGAGAGTCGCCCAAACAAACTTCTAATGATTGTTTTTCTGAAACTAAGCACTTCAACTTATTATCTCAACAGCAAAATATTGGTGGAGTAATAAATACCATTGAAACCTAGTCAGCGAGGTTTGGAACTGAAATGTTAAGGTTATATATCAGATTTTAAACTTCAATATGGCAGACAACAACTATTTTCTATGTCCACCAGTCTCTGGGCTACACATGGCACGGTGCTAACAATGCCAGCCATGCTAACTTGCACGTAGGCCCACTGAGAGTCTCACACAGAGGTTCAGACCCAAACAGGAAGCTGCTGGTGGGTCTAGTTTACCAGTCTACATGGCTAGCTGGATTTTTTCTCTTCTTTGGTTTCCTGCACACAGTGATTTTATTCAGTTGTGCTTCTGGTTGTGTTTTGTAGCCACTGTTGAAGGCCATCCATAATCTCGCTCCCTCACACCTTTCCATACTCCTGCATATTGACACACACACCCGCACTCTCAGGTCTTCTTCTTCCATCCACCTCACTGTACCACCTGCCCGCTTGACCACCATGGCAAATAGAGCCTTCAGACACTCCGCTCCCCTGCCTCTGGAACTCCCTCCCAACAGACATCCATAACATTGACTCTCTCTCCATTTTCAAATCCTGTCACAAAACCCATCTTTTTAATTTGGCATATTCAGTTTGATATGTTGCATAATGTTTCACTCACTGTTAATTGTATTGATCTTTTTGATACATTGGTTTTTATGTTCTGTTTTTATCTCTGCCTAGTAAGGTGACTTCTAGTTCTGAGAAAGGCGCCTATAAATAAAATGCTTACTTTCACTTGGTTTTTGCAACACCTGTAGACAGTGTAGTTGTACGGCTGGCACACCTTGATGCCTTTATCTCTAGCTGACTGGATCAATGCAGTTTTACAGGCCTGCCGAAGAAAACAATTGACATCAGAGAAGCTAGTTCAGTGAATGTTTGTGAAAGAAAACACAAAACATTTCTCTTCGCTTCAGCCTTTAACTCCATCTTGCACTTGCCTGCACTCCTGCACTCTTATATTTTTGATTACTTTCTTTCTTTTCTGCTTTTCTGCATTTTTTAATTTTAATTTAATTTGATTTCTTTTTCTTTTTTCTTTCCTTTTCTTGTAAATGTCATCTTAACATGTCCTTATGTTTCTTAGAATGTGTTCTCTTCTTATTTAAAGTACAGTTAAGTATGTTTTAATTTTGTATCTTTATTGTATGTGAAGTAATTTGAGTGGTATTTCTGGTATGAAAGGTGCTAATATTATTTGTATTACTTCTGTTGCTCAGAAATCAGAGCTTGTTGCAAACATATCTTTTCAAAGGGTAAGTTGAACACTCTATTGCATAATGTTCTCTGAAGATGCATTTATAATTAAACAGGTCACATAGTGAGTGAACACTAAACACATCTAATGAGCTCAGTTTGTGTTGATATCGCTGGAGAGTTTTGGTTAAAGACCTTGTCTTTAACAAACAAATCTTTTACTGTATAAACTTCAGGCTAATTAATCTCAGTTGTACCCACTGGTGATAAAAACAAGTAGATTGAGTGTTTTTGTTTTTGAGAGGCTGCAATTTACTTGAAGTAACACCTATACTTTTTAAGAGTTTGAAGATGAAGGCAAATTTCCTCTGGTTACTCCTTTTTTTTTCTTTTTTACCAAATGAGATGTTTAAGCTCAAACCAGCAGTTTCTGCTTTGTTTTATAAATTATAAGCTTCTCAAAGACCTTAAAACACCAACATCCATTCAGACTTTAAACCTAATTATCCGCTGGTTGTTATAGATTCGTTTTTAGGCAAGTGTCTTTAAATATAGATGTTATTTCATTTTAGTCTCTGTGTCACTTCATGAAGAGGAACATTCAATAATACATGTGAATTATTCCTCATTCTCCTGGAGCGCTGCACCAAAATGAACAAACAAAGTGTTCCTATCCAAACAGTTTATCTTCATCCATCAATCCTGAGTTTATAGAAATGCAATTACCTTTTTCTACAGGTACAGCTTACATTTGAGTATAATAACACAAAGGACGGTTTACTGTCTCACACTGTATCATAGTCTTTATTTACTCAGTTTTACAGAACATGAAGAACAATACATTTAAGTTAAGGCCTGGAGGCCTGTGTCCTCAGTGAGGTGAAATGAACCTTCAGATCGACCTTAACTTAATTAACAAACTGCATTTCTGATGAGGAACAACAAACAGCACATAGACTTAAAATCTCTGCAAGTACCACAGTTAAACACAATAACTGCACTTTATGTTTCATCACATCATGTTCAATTTAAAGTGTTGGCTACAGAAAGAACGATAGTGTTAAAAATGACCTGGGACATGTATTTTATTCATACATTTGCCAAGTGTCAATGTAATAACAGAACATTTAAAAAAACAATATTCTGAAAATTGAATCATAAGATTTTCATCTCTATCCGTTCCACATGCTGACGAGTTAGATAATCAATAGAAAATTTCAAAAACAAGGCTCAGAAAAGTGTCTCTTCTCTTTCTCTTCTCTCTCTCTTCTCTCTCTCTTCTCTTCTCGTTGATTCAGGATTGAAATGAAGATGTCAAGGGTTTATTTTCACTCTCCACACCAATGCCACGATTCTGGTTTTGATCTCCTTTGTTTTCAATGAGTAGACAATGGGATTAATGCAGGGGGGGAGACAATAGGCGAGCGACATGCTGAGCACTCGCTGGTCTGGATCAACAGATCCTAGAAAGAGCCCAATTAAGAAAATGCTGAAAATAGGAACAAAAAATATACCCACAAGAATGAGGTGCTCAATGCAAGTGGTGAGAGCCTTCATCCTGCTGCTCACTGACTTCATCTTGAACACAGTCACAATGATGCTGATGTAGGACAGAAGAATGAAAGTGAAGGGGCCTAACAGATTGAACAAAGAAGCTGAAGCTGCGGACCACTGCAGTGAGATATCATTGCAGGCGAGTCTAAACACCGGCGCATAGTCACAGAAGTAGCTGAACACTCTGACAGATCTGCAGAAAGACAGTCGAGTCATGATCACTGTGCTGTATGTAAGCAATCCCACGTTGTAAACCCAAGTCACACCAACAATGCAAAACATTATTGCCCGTGTGTTTAAAATGTTCTGACGCAGAGGGAAACAAATTGCAATCAACCTGTCATAGGCAAGTATAGCGAGCGCATAAGACTCCAGAGATCCACTGAAATAGTGCACAAACATTTGCAGCAGACAGAGGTTGAAGGGAACAAAGTTGTCCTTAACCAAGAACGTCTTAATCATGCTGGGAATCGTGCTCGTGTTCAACATCACATCAATTACCGCAAGGTTGACGACTGCTAAAAACTTTGGGGTGTGTAAGTTGTGGTCAAGAGCAATTATGCACATCAATAACAAATTGAACACGACTGTGACTAAATAGACAAACGCCATAAAGATGATGAAGACACTGATGTAGGGAAACGTCTGGAATCCGATGATATAGAATCCTGGAGGATGAATGATGCCAGAGTCATTTACAAGAGACATAGTTGAGCTCCTCCTCTGGACCACACAGTGTGAAATGTCTCAAGTCTGAACGAGAGGAAAACATGACATCTTATCACCGACTGCATTAGTCTTTCCAATCACATACATCAAAACAAACCTTTAAACATGTGCATTAAGAAAACATTGTTTCTCATTCTGTATTATAATGATTCATTTGAACACAGGACAAAATACAAGTTTACTGTTGCTGCACCTGGTCTGTTGCAGATCACTGTGCACAGTAGGACTCCATATGATGCTGACACCATCAGTAGCAGCCACTGACTGTCTGCACGTCTGACCTGACCTCAGTAGAAAATATACCCCCCTCACTTCTCTCCCGAGGTAACATTCAACCTTCTAATTAAGAATAACAAGGACGAAATAAAAGATTGATCCGCTGAGAGTCGCCCAAACAAACTTCTAATGATTGTGTTTCTGAAACTAAGCACTTCAACTTATTATCTCAACAGCAAAATATTTTTAATTTGGCATATTCAGTTTGATATGTTGCATAATGTTTCACTCACTGTTAATTGTATTGATCTTTTTGATACATTGGTTTTTATGTTCTGTTTTTATCTCTGCCTAGTAAGGTGACCTTGAGTGTTGTGAAATGCACTAATAAATACAATGTATAACTAATACTATTACTTTACTTGGTTTTTGCAACACTTGTAGACAGTGTAGTTGTATGGCTGGCACACCTTGATTACAACAGGAACTGAGGAATGAGGTTTCGATGGATGATGATTTGTTTTGGTCTGAGATGCTGGTACTATTGTCACATCTTGACCCAGTTCGGACCCGTTATCCAATTGCAAATAGTCTGAGTACAAGTGAGAAAGAAGTGCAAAAACAACACCAACAAAAGACCCCACCAAACTTTGCATAAACTTGAAGTGTATAAAGTGACTCAACGACTTAACATAATGACATTGGCAATGAACAGTTTTCCCGTGGGGACTATTAACACCCACATAGGACATGGTGACCCCAGACAAAAGGATTCTCCGCTGCCTTTCTGACTCCTGGGAACCTGCTAATGAGCCTTATTTGTGATGTCATTACCAAAGGATGCTGGTTAATGACCTTGAATGTAACAAACAAACCTTTAACTGTTTAGACTTAAGCCTAATTAATCTCATCTGCATCCATTAGGAGATTCGCAATTATAACCTTCTCTAAAGGGCTGCAGCCCCCCCACACCCCTGATACCCTCTCTGAAGTCACTTCTCTTTAATTGGAGGGTTAAGTGTGACAAACACTGAACTTCAGGTGCCATTAAACTTCAGATTGTTTGCACAGTTCTTTGCTGAATAGACAAAGTTCTGCAGAAGCAGAGGCTGGAGACTGTGCTGACGACTCATAAAACATGGAGAAGTTACTTTTGTGCAACATCCGAACATTCCTAGACAACTTTAAAAGATCTCCTTGTAATGATGTTTGGAATACAACATATACCAAGTGAGGTGTTTATGAGCTTTCAGAAACAGTATTGGATGTTGATCGGCTGATATATGAACCGCTCAATATGGGGGGGCTTATTTTGAAAATCAAGGTTCTTTACACATTTCCTGATAACATCCTGTTGCTATGGGGGGGGGGGCTTATTTTGAAAATCCAGATTGATTATATGCACCTGTTATCTCCCAATTGGGAGAGAGACGAAGAAGAAGCTCTGGTGCACCCCCTGAAACAAATGCTTCTGACCTGGAGACAGTAGGTCTAGTTTAATGATAAAATGAATTTTTGTTATAAATTCCGATGAGTCAGTCATGAAAGTGTCAGATTGCCAGATTAGACTGAATATATGTACTTCTAAGACAAGGCCATGAATAATCACAGCATTAATGTTCTATGCGTTCCCTGCAATGCAACTCTATCGTATGTTCAAGCCATATTTTAGTTGACTGACCTTGTCCAACTTATAATGAGGGACAGAATCAAATCATGAGGATAAAGGCTGGACTTTGATTTATGTAGGTTGTTGGTTGACGATAGATGAGTGGCCAGGAGGCTCCTAATGAAGCAAAACCTCCTCCAACTGACATGAACGGAGAAGAAAATTGGTTTTGAAGTTTCGGGAGCTTGGATAGAAACTCTGAGAATAGTTCTTTTGTGAAACAGTTGAGCACAAACTTGACTTTTCAGGCAACATAAAAACTAGAATAAGTGAATATAGTGTGCTGCAGGCGGTGCATAGTAGATAGATAGTTACTTTATTGATCCCAAGGGTTATTTAGGAAAAGGCTTGGCTAACACTACACACCTGAACATGGAAAACCAACTGAAATGTTGCAGCTGCCAAAAAAACTACAGGGAGGCAGTGGTTGACATATTTTAAAGGTCCAGTGTATAAGATTTAGGTGAAAGGGAACTATTGGCAGATATTTAATGGAGATTACTCCTCATGATGTTTTATCTAGTTCATTTCATCTAAATTGTATGAATTGTAGTTTTCTTTACCCCAGAAAAGGCCCTTTATATTCCAATACTTTATATTTACATCGAGGGGACCCTCTTTACGGAGGCCGCCATGTTTTTTTTACATCAGTCCAGACAAGTTTTTATGACAACTAAAGGCTACCACAGGTTCTTTTCCACTTTTGGAAGGGGCGGTTGAGGTGAGGGGTGTTCAACTGCAACATGCAATTTCAACACTAGATATCATAAAATTGGATGCTGCAAAAATTTAGTGTGCATTCATGTGCACACAGAGTGATATAGGTTGTACTGATCCTCTCCAGAAAACATGATGTCAGAGCTCCTTCAGTTTGATGATAACATGTGCAGGATCCAGAAGAGGTCAGTGTTCTGTCACAATTAACATTCTTGGGTATATGTGCACATGTGCTTTACAGAACATCTCACACACATTGGAGGGTAGAAGCAGTGATGGTGTTGCACAGTGACTGAGGTTGCATATTAAAACTCAGGTTGACTTCAGACTGCACCGAGCAGAAAAAGCTCAGACGTTGACGGACAGGTTGTCAGAACGGATGCTGTTTTCCCTGAGGTAACGGAGGTGGGTGTGATGATAAGCAGCTCCTCTTCAGTGAAGGACAACATGAAATATTCAAACTGCAGACTCTGCACTTTTTTTCCTCTACACCCGTTTGAGTGAGACGCTGCCCATCACAGACAAACACTGCTCACGGTCACTGGCGGCTAATTAGCAGAGCTACAGTAGATGGTGGTGTGATTAATGAGAGCCAGATTTAATGAGCACTTAACGCTTCAAAGTCATGTGGATGAGTAATTGTCATACGGCATCTGAATGGTTCAGTAATAAAAAAGGGAAAACCAGTGTGTTGGAATGTGTTTTTGTGTTAAACTGTAATTAAACTGAAGCCACTGTGGTGCACTTTTGTCAATTACACCAAAGAGATGAGTAAATGTTTTACAATCAAAGCAAGACAAGTGGAGCTGGATAGTTCTGTTGAGAAACAAGCGTATACGATTAAATGAGAATTTTCCCTCATCAAAACAAGAGAATCTTCTTTGATTATGTTTTAATACGATTCATGGGTTCATAAATAAATGATAATGATCTGGCTTATATGTCCTAAACTAAGGCGAACATAGAGTAACAACAAATTATTACTATTCTATGGCTGCACTGACTGGGTGCTCATCCCTGAACCCCAGAGGAGGTTAGGGGAGGGATCGGAGGAAAATATTCCCTCAAAACATAATGATGTATATTTTACGTTTTACTTGTTTTGGTGAACTTAAAACAGATGCCAAAAATAAGTGATTGTATCTATTCTAAAAAGTAAAATCCAAAAACACTTTCCACCAGAAAGGTCAGGGCATGAAATCCTCAGATGGCACGCACACCTCTGCCATCAGTCCGCCGGATCTAGTAGTTGATTAGAATGTGCACTAAATTGCACACACTCATAGACTTCTACCAAGATTTGTGGAAATCTGTTCTTTAGTTTTTTATGCATAATCCTGAGCACAACAACCAACCAAACACCCACCTACCCAACCAACTAACCAACCACCTACCCAACCAACTAACCAATCACCCACCTACCCAACCACCCACCCAACCAACAACCAACCAAACACCCACCTACCCAACCAACTAACCAACCACCTACCCAACCAACTAACCAACCACCTACCTACCCAACCACCCACCCAACCAACAACCAACCAAACACCCACCTACCCAACCAACTAACCAACCACCCACCCAACCAACAACCAACCAAACACCCACCTACCCAACCAACTAACCAACCACCTACCTACCCAACCACCCACCCAACCAACAACCAACTAACCAACCACCTACCCAACCAACTAACCAACCACCTACCTACCCAACCACCCACCCAACCAACAACCAACCAAACACCCACCTACCCAACCAACTAACCAACCACCTACCCAACCAACTAACCAATCACCCACCTACCCAACCAACTAACCAATCACCCACCCAACCAACCACCTACCCAACCGGCCAACCAACCAATTAACCAACATGGAAGAAGAAGAAAAGGGTGAAGATATAACTTATTGAAAGTATTAATAATTTGCAAACCAATATTAATTGTTTTTTAAATTGATTTCAGCATCATATTCATATCATGCAGGATTCAAACAGGAGCCACAGAAAGTGTTAGTTTTTTCTTTTGCCAAAATGAGCTTGGCACAAAAAAAGCACAGCTAATACTCATACCAAGTAATTATTCATTCAGTTATTGATGGAGTTATTTCCACTTGTTCTTCCCTCTTGTCCTTGACAGGACGGTCCAGCCAGTAAAAGCTTAATTAAGAGCCTCTCAGCAGCGGATATCCAGTACCATGGGAAACAACCTGTAAAACTGCTGTGGACGAGGCTTTTAAGAAATGACATTACCGGTAAGATCATCAGAAAATCTTTCTGTGATGCACAGAGAAGCATAGTTATCCTTAACAAGGTTTTACAGCAGTGTAGGCATCACAGCACTGTCTACTGGGGAAACATTTATACAATACAATACACCTTTTCTTTTACTCTTACAGATCAAATCATAGTCTTAACATTTCAGTCATGACTCACAAACACATAAACAGTTGCAGCCGGGAATGGTTTAAGGTGCAAGTCCTCCGTTTTAGAGGTCGCAATCCAAGAATGATGGAAACTGTCTGAGACACACCTTTGCATTTACACTGTTAATCAACATGTAATGAAGTTTGTCCTCTGAGAGATTAAGGTCAGAAGTTCCTCGCTACATCTTTCTCACACTGTACAATGCTGACTATTTCTTTTTGGTAATTGACAGGCGGGTCAGTGGTCTTAATTAGTGTATAGATCTGTAGTACTGCTTGTTAAGACAGAAATCCGCTCTCATGGTCAGAGGCCGATCGACCCGTGGCACTGGCCCATGCTCCTGATCGAACCCCTCGTGGCCTTTGAGCTCAGAGACCAGACAAACGTTCACAGTGTCAGACTGAAGCACATTGGTTCCCATGGTTTGTAATAACAACACAGTCGACAGAAAACAGAAATATTGACTGGAGAAATATTCCTTTACTCCTATATACAGATTTATCTTCCTGTGTGGAAGCTTTGGATGTAAGGAAAGAGTCCAGATTATCATGTTATGATGGAACAAATGCACAGAATTCCCTGAGGGTGTGTTTATCATCAAGTAGGACATGGTGACCTCAGACAAAAGACTTGTGCCTTTTTAACTCCTGGGAGTCTTTGTAATGAGCTCCATGTGTGATGACATTACCAGTTAATTACTGGTTAATGAGCTTTTCTGTAACAAACAAACCTTTGACTGTTCAAATTCAAGCTTAATTAATCTCATTAGAACCTGCTAGAACTCATTAAGACCCACCAGTCTACACAGTGGAAATGGACGAAAACAATTTGAAGTAAACATGGTGGTTGTCATACGGCAAACTGTGTGTGAGTGTGTATGTGTGTGTGTGTGTGTGTGTGTTTCAGCCACGTCCTCTCTGACATTTCCTCCAGCTCCTCCTCTTGTGGGAATCCCTGTCACGTCTTACTGTAAATGACGAGCCGACTCTCGGAAACCTCAGGTCACATCTCGAGTGGATGCCTGTGTGATCGACCCCTTTCATGAGCTTAGGGAGTCAGTGAACAATGGTGGACACTCGAGGAGCGTATTTACCCAGGATGCATTCTGATCTTTCATTATTTCCTCTGTCCTATCCTAGGATATAAAGTGATGATATACAAGTGTACATAGTGTTTCAACATTTTCAGGAGTGGAAACACGATATCTGAGTTTCAGAGTTAAAACAAAGCAATATTTTTTGATAACATTTTGACTTAAACGTAAATCAGAGTAATTTTATACAATCCTGCTGACAAATAAGAAGGGGACAGGAGTGAAAACATAAATTCCTTGGCTGAGCTAATAAAAACAAATTAGATCATAATAAAGGTTATTTTATCATCATGTGTTCATGTAAGAAATATCATTTGCTGATATATTATTGATTTTTAAAACGTATCAATATTTATGTCAACTGGATCAAAGAAGACAAAGTGCAGTTTTTGAAAAAACATTTCAATGTCAAAAAAAGTACCAAAGTTTGATTTCCAGCACAGTTAGAAATCCATCACTCTAATAAACCATCCGTAAAATGCATTTCTAATGTTTGATTGATGTTCGTGAGTGTGATCAGTGGAGGTTACATTTAATTTCAGAGTCCTGTACTCCTTGTCCCTTCAGTCTGTATGCGGCTGCTCGTGTGACGCACATAGCTGCGGTGCGTTCCGTGACTCAGAGGAGACAACAAAGCAACGTCAAATGATTCAGTCCTTGTGAAGTGTCCTCCATGTCCCTTTTAATTCAAATTAACAGCTGCTCTCTCCGTCTGTCCAACACCATTTTTGTTAACAATGAATATGACCTGCAATAAATTCCTAATTGCTGCGGCAGCGTGCTCATGATTTATGTTTTAAAGTTGAAAGAGAGCATTAAAAGTTCTGCTCACTGGTTTTGTGTAGGACAATGATACCAGAAGCAAGAATGCATTTTTTTAAACTTTTTTTATGCTGCTGACATTACAGTTAAAGTTTAGTTCAAAATGTTTCTTGACTTTCAGCTCCCTCCTGCACAGCCACAGTTCTCCATGTCCTCTCCCTGCCAAATCTTTTCTCTTATCTCCAGGCAGCAGGAGACGCACATCCAGCGATCAATAACCCATAATCAGCACAAACTGCAACACGAACAAACTCATCCTCATACATCACATCATGAACTTCTTGCGGCCCAAGACACCGGTTCCACCCGGGAAGGCCGTCAACATTTACTTACCGTTGTTTATGTGTGACTGCACCCAGAGTGGTTTCACACAGCCCCACAACCTTAGTGACAATATTATTCAATCAGAGGTTGATGGGCTGTGAGACCTTAAACAGCACATCATGCTGAAAGTGTCGCTCGGGAGGAAAGGTGGAGAAAATTTTAAAAAGTGATCTGAGGTGCAGATGCTCTGATGTGATTGAATTCTTCCAGAGCAGCAGCTGTTTCACAATAAAGATAATATTTTCACGTTTGAACTCCCCCTTGGTTGGAAGTTGGGATTTAGCCAAATGTTCATATATAGAGCAAGAGGATGAGTCATCTTATTGAACAAGGGAAGGACACAGGGTGTCCTAACTATAGGACTCTAATGAACTCTTTTCTCTACTCCCCCTTTTCTTTATCTTCCTTTTCGCTGCTCTTCCCTTTTGCTAGGCTCAGCTTAAACCCGTCCCTGCTTCCTTACAAAGTCACTCAGCTGGATAAAGTCATTTACCTGGATGAAGAGGAGCGAAAGAGGGGAACAGTCAGAGGGAGAGAGTGTAGGTCAGAGAGGAAGTCTGTGACAAACGTCGTGGGAGAACACAGCGAAATAAAAAGAGGAACAAAGACGTGGGGGGAAACAGAATGAAGTGCACGGGAGAATGAAGAGTTGAGGCCTGACTGCTTTGAAAGGCAAATTCAGTCTTTTTTGATCAGCATCTGAACATTGTGTTTCTGCTTCTTTATTTATTTCCCAGAATCCCCTGAAGACAGAAAACGCCAACAGTTGAACACAAAGGAAAGATGGAGGACGTGCAGTCAAAGACAGGTTGGAGTGAGATTGTGAATATAACAAAGAAAAGATAATGAAATATCTGTTTTTCATGTAAACTGATGGACTGTGTTTACATGGTGCTTTGTAGTCTAATGGAAAACTCAAAACGTTTTACTCCACAAATAACATTCCTACATTCACACAATACACAATACTATATTCTTTGCTTTATCTATCACACACCACTCACACACCCCTGCACGGCCGTTACGGACAATCCATTTATCCATCCATCCATCCATCCATCCATCCCTCCCTCCCTCCATCTGAATTTGCATGTATCTTTGATTATAATTGGGTGGTGAACAGAAATGTCTATTAATAGCTGGTCTTCAGGGAGTGCTCTGTTTCTGTCTTCTTAGTTGTTCATCAAGTCTACCACTGTAAATGATGATGTTTTCTCCTCACTGTGATAAACCAGGGGTATCGATCATGTGTATGATTTACAGGATAAAGAGAAAAGGTGAATTGTGATAAACACACGCATACATACTCCTGAAACCTTAACCTAACCACAAATCCCAACTGGCCCCCTGACTTTAACTATCACAACATTAATCCTTATCCTAACTGTAACCTAATCCTAAAAACCCTAAAAGCAAGTGTAAACCTGCAGCCTTTTGAAAGTGGTTAAGAAATAATCAAAATGTACAAACACACACACACACACACACACACACACACCTTCTTCCTATTTTTCTTCCTCAGACTTTAACGTTTGACTTGCCTCCAAAATCCTTGTGATCATAACTCAGACCCTTTAGGCAACAGGCTTGATGAGCTCTGGGCCGAAGAGAGACACTGACTTCAAAGGTCGATCATTAATTTCCACGGTTTGTTAAACACAAACCTGATTCGATTAACACCTTTGCTCTCTGCATGTATTTCACTCTTCCCAACAAAAAAATCAGGTGGATGAGAAATAGTCTCTTACTTTATTTGATGAGCGCAAAGCTGGTGACGATCTTAAGATAGTTCAGACTATGAGTCAGGGAGAGCTCTCTCACACACACACACACACACACACACACACACACACACACACACACACACACACACACACACACACACACACACACACACACACACACACACACCAAATGTACTTTATTTCCTTTCACAAAACACAACAGGGATCCACTTCCTGTGTTTAACGCCTGGCACGGTGCTGCATGAAGTCAACATTCTCTGACAGTGACAGTGAATAGCACTGACGTAAAGAACACTGCTAACTCACCAATTTTTTATTTGACCTTTTTATTCACGTTTTGGTTGGTTTCCTATGTCTACAACAATCACATGCATGGTTAGACTTTGTCTCTTCCTCTTTAGCCCCTTCACTGATGAACTGACCTCGTGTCAAATGATACACACAAGTGCTATTTCCAGAGATCCACCACTGCTCACGAAGACAGGGTCGGTAACTTATCCCATGAGGTCGATGATGAAACATGACAGCCTGCTCCAGAGTCACCTGCTTGCACGAACATGGCACTCCGACGAAACATGTCAGCTCCCTTGCTTCACTTCATCCGCAGAAATACCTTGTTCTCCCTGCAGGGCGTCCTGAATGGAGACTATTGCACATGTTTTAGAGGCTGCACTGATTTACCGATTGTATTCCAGCACCAGAAATTCGGATGTACCTTTACTGTATAGCTGTCCCTTTATAAATAAGATAAATAGGCCTAAGTTAGTCTGATAAGCTGCTGTAGACTGCGTAAGTTAACGTGATGCATGAAAAGTGTCCCTCTCTTAAGAGGACGCTTATGATCAATATGTACAATAGGCTACTGCTTAGAAGTTGTGCAAGTTGAACACTTCATGGTCTCTAAGCTGCTTTCAGACATTCACTGAACTACGCAGAATCTCCGGACACTCTCCGGCGAGAACGCTAATGTCCAAGTGAGAGGGTCTGGACTTTGTCAGGAGTTTCTCCAGCCAGCCCCCAGATACAATCTCCAGAGAATGCAGGAGATTCTCCTAAGGAATTACCGAGAGCTAGAGGGCATGTTGATGACATTTCTAACATGTGACAGACGCAGAAATGATCAAAACAAAAAGAATACAAATACCCCAGGATCAAAAGTCATACACGTAGAGGACACCAACAAAAATGTCAAGAGAGCTTTTGTGATAAGAGACAACACCGGCCGACCGGAGACTTCTGTGTTGTTGTGAATGCATCTACATGGAGAATCTCTACATGGAGAAACTCCAGAGAAAGTCCCAGTGACCCAGTTCTGCGAAGTTCATGTCTGAAAACAGCTTTATAGTCATTTCACTGTCTTTGGCTGTGTGAAAATCCCACAGCGAGAGGGACACCACTTGCAGTTAATGTTCCAGCTGCTAAAAATGATAAAAATGGTTTTAAAAACTATAGATTTTTGCTTGTGACAGGATACAGCCAGGGAATGACCTCAGTCTATTACAGTCATAGACATCCTTCCTGAAACACTGGCCTCCATGTCTCCTCACTCATGTTTTATTGGGTTCAATGGGTTAAACAGCCACGTTGGCCAGTCTGGGGTCAGAGTCTTGCTCATAGCGGTAATGGTAGACCTCCATCTGGTCCCTGCACGCCTCCCTGATGTTGGTGAGCCAACGTTTGATGCCCCCACGGTTGAGATAGAGCACCATAAGAAACACCACCCCAATCAGAGCCAGCACTAAACCGAGGAAAACGTAGGAGACAGCCTCGAGGTTCTCATTCATGCAATCCATGTCCTCTCCCCGGAGCATTTCCACGGGGACCCCCCTCTTGGCCTCCGGCTCGCTGCACAGGAGACGCCCTGCATCTGCACACTGGGACGAGTTCTTCAGCCAGTAGTAAAATGCCTCCAGTCCACAGTTGCACCGGAATGGGTTCAACGCCAAGTAGACGCGTATTCGCGTTTGCTGGTACAGGTTGGTCACGTTTTCCCAGTCGAGGCTCTCTATGGAGTTATTCACCAGCACCAAGGCGTGCAGGTTGTAGATGTCCAACCTCAGCAGAGGTATTGACCTCAGTCTGTTCCCTGCCAGCTCCAGTCTGTGCAGGTTTTGCAAAGTTTGTGTGTTGAGCGCGTCTGAGAGCTGCACTGCGGCTGAAGGTAAAACAGAGTTATTCAGGTAAAGAGAGCGCAGATCAGGTAATCCATGGAAAGCTCTGGATGAGATCGACTCCAGCCGATTATTGCTCAGGTCCAGCAAATGCAACCGGGGGAGCCCCAGGAAGGCGTAAGGCTCAATAGCCTGTATCCCGTTGTAGGACAGCGAGAGAGTCGTCATGTCCAACTCTGTACCGTTGCTCATGAACGCACCGCGCTGTAAAGTTGAGATGTTCCTGCCCCGGAGGATCAGGGCGGACGTCCACTCCGGTATGTCCCCCGGTACCTCCGTGTCCTCCCCGTCACGGCAGGTCACCGTCCCCGAGTCTCTGGCACAGACGCAGGAGGACGGACACGCGTCATCCGTCCTGACGGGCGAACACAACAAACACAACACCGCAGCGTAACGCAAGCACCACTGGGTCCAAGTGGAGGAAAGACGCACTGAACTGTTGGCACCGTGAAATATCCACATCTTCCTCCTCAGTTTCATCTCAGAGCACAAAGCTACCGACGAGTCCCGCGACCAAACACAACAATCTCCTCAGGTGAAGCCTTTAAAGTCGATTAAACCGGCGGCACCGGTTACTTCGAGCCACCGGGACACGGAGACGCTGCGTCCGGTGTCATGTCTCCTCTGCCCGCCTGCATTTGGAGAAAGGATGGGTCTTCTTCAGGGTTATTACGCATCGGAAACGCGGACATCAGCCGCGGTGTGGCTGCGTGGAGAGCTGCTGATCCACGCTCCCTTGGTGGTAATTTTGACGCCTGTCACTGAGAGAGAGAGAGAGAGAGAGAGAGATATGGGGGAGAGAGAGGGGGAGAGCGATTGGGGGGGGGGGGGGGGGGGGGGGGGGGGGGTAGAGAGAGAGAGAGAAACAGAGAGAGAGAGAGGGGGGCTGAAACACAAGTACTATTAATGTATATTGTTGTTTTACTATCATTATTTTTATTATTAATATTATTATTAATTATAATAATATATACTTTTTATACTTTGTATTTATTTGAGACCCTCACAGTATAAATTGTCCAATATAATAACAACATCAATAATCATCACCATCATCATCATTATACATTTGAAATAAATAAATAAATACATGTTTTTAACCAACATGAGTGAAGAAGAACAAAAGGAAAGATAGATGCATAAGTAAATTAGGTTTTTTTTCTGAGGGAGTATCCTCAAATAAAGACAAGAGGAGATTTTGTTTTGCATTTTGTTCCTGTGCGATATTTGTTTTCTGTATCCTCGGCCAGATCTCATCAAACAGTTTTGATTATATATATTCTATATGTTATATAGATTCACTTGTTTGTTTTCAGAAGAGACAGAATCACTGTTGAACACCAATGACCTCAAACATCATGACCAGATTGTTAGAGGATAGTTTAACAGAAAAAAGGAGTTGGCTGTTTTCTTTTCATCTTGTTTCCATTATCTCAGCGTGAATTTACAGCATCGTGTTTGCTACAAATCAGCTGCTGTAATTACACACAGGCACTAGAGCCTGTGTAATGAGGGCTCAGTCACTTCTTTCCAATTGATCTCTTTTTTCCCGAAGATACAAAATTTGCTTTCGGGGTCTTGCTCACGCACGTCGGCAGTAAAGAGTTGGCAAACAAATCAATAGGCTTGAATATATGCTTCCAACTGGGAGATTTGCATCGGGTTGTGAAGCTGCACAGTCATGTGGGACTAATCTGTCATTTTGTCTCAGCTCACATCTCACCTGGATGAAACAATAAGGTTTTCTATCTAAGTCAGAAAGTAGGCTAATGAGGGCGAAGTGAATTACTCTAATTATGAAAAGAGTTGGCTGTATGAGGATGTGATGACAAAAATACACTGCTATAATGTTCTATAATGTTTCGACTGTTCTTCCACTTACCAATATAATCCAGTGCTCAATAAAATAATTAGTAGTGGACACACAAATAAGGTCAAAGAATGAACAGAATAATAAAAGTATTTTTAGATTTTCAAGATGTTAGTCAGTTAAAAAAAGGTTTAGAGGTTCAGCAGTTCAGTACAGGGCTTAGTTTAGGAAAGAAGGAAAGAAGGAGGGAAGGAAGAAAGGATAGAAAACACAACTTGAAGTGAAGAAAAAGACAATATCTCAAATAGTGCACAAGTCAGCACCATGGATAGCTCCGAATGACAGAGCGGCACAGTTTATTCTGAAAGAGTGAAAGAGGGAAGAAAGGAAAACAAATAAAAAAGTGAAAAGGACGTGAATTAACACAAAGAAAGAGAAATTCAGAACAATGGATAAAATAGGATAGTAGGATAAGATATAAGATAGTAAAGAACTGCGGAATGAAAAGCCAAATTCAAACAGCAATCATCACTGTTAGTACTGGGTTTAATGTGGTTTCTATTTTTAACAGGACATTGGACACAAAAAAAGCAAATAAGAATAGTTTTTCCTGAAACTGGAAACTTTTACTTGAAAAGGTCAAAAAGAAACATAGAAGGTTTTTTAGGCCTGTTGTTTTTGCAGCACTCCATCTGGACGAAAGGGACATAAACAGAAGAGATATAAATACAGAGGGAGAGACGGTGAAACTGAGACAGAGAGACAACGAAACAGAGAGAGATAGAGGATGATGGAGAGCAGGCTTACGTCTGGTGCTCCTGATAAGCACAACAGGCCATAATAATGTCAAGTTGTTGTGCCTCTTACAGCATACGGGACAGTATTTCTCCCACCAAACAAACAAGGACATCTGCTCAGTCCTGCTCGTCCCCCTCTCAGGACCCCTACGCCCGCTGTATGGGTGTCCTCTCTATCAGAAATACACACAGAGCTGATTTAGTGGTGGCGGCTATTCACAGGCTGTTGCTGGGATATTGTTATGGTGCCCTCCTCTTGGCCTTCAACTTGACACTGAACCTCGTAATTGATTTACCCAAGGCTGCCCAACCCTATCTCCAGACGACAGCGTGTGTGTCCAAAGATGTGGGCGTGCGACCATTTGCCAGTAACCTTGGAGTTTTCCTCCAGTCCTCGAGTGTGTTGTTATTTGTGACAGCTCTGGTGCACGTGCTAATTTGCAGCAACGTACTGTTTTTTGTGGATATGTGTACTGTGTAGTGAGCGTTATGTCGTAGGATTACATTTTGCGTGTGTGCTGCGTGTAGAATTATATGTCCACTAAGTTTCCTCTCTCACATTTTGGCTTCATCATTCAAACTTATTGTGTTGTTTGTCATTTATTAAGCTTGTTCTTGCAGAGTTTTCACAGTGGATAAAAGTGCATGAGACCAAGTGTTCACGGGACATCTGGTTCTGTATCACCTCCACCAAGGAGGTTGAGTTTTCTGCTGCGTTTGTTTGTCTGTTAGCAGGATTACACAACAACTGCTGGACAGATTATCAGGAAACTCAGTGGAAGGAAGGGGTTAAGGGCAGGGAACAGTCGAGGATACATTGTGAGATCATTTCAACATTTTTGTTGATTTCTCAGAATATAACTCATGGATCTTTATTTAAAAAGTCAGGCATGATACCCATGAATGCTATTTAGGTTATGCAAAAATGACATAACAGATTTCCATAAAACTTGGTGGTAGGATAGGACATGGGTCAATTGAGACCTACCTGGATGTCTGGGCAAAGCGGCAGATCTGGGAATTTCTTTGATCACTTTCTTCAATATTGGGAGATAAAGTTGTTTTTGATTTCCCAGGGAATCATTAATGGATGTTGATGAATCTGACACATATCAGAGGACTGATATTTATTAGTGTGTGCAATGTGCCACTCTATTGAATGCCAGTCTTATTAGTTTAGCAGCTCTCACATCATCAAATGGCATAAAAGGCAAAAGCATGATGTCTAACAATAATATAACAGTTTTAACGGCCAACCTGGACTGAGATTTACTAATTATTCATCATGAACCAATACATCTCATCTAAAGGACAGAAGCAGCGCGGACCATGTGAAGACTGCAGAAACAGACTTCAATGCTTGAAGGTATCACAATTCACAAAGCAGTCAGTGCAGGAAGCGTGAGCTTAGATCTCCCAACACGACTCAACGCAGCGTCTCGGAACAAATCAGAAACATTACCTGCACTTTGATGATATCTCAGGCAGAGAATCACTCAGAGAGAAACTACTGTGTGAAGATGCTGCACAACGAAATACTGCAGATTCGAAATGTTATGTAATAATGTCTTGAATGTGCAGTGCTTTGACCAAACAGCATTTTGCTTCCCACAGTGTCCAATATTACAGCTTCAGTGGTTTCTGCCCCTCTTCCCTACGGCGGATTAGTAATATTCCTTAAAATTTTGCTTGAAAAGGAGGAAAAGATGAGAAGTAACTTTAATAAAAGTTGAAATTGATTTCTAGAGGCTCAAGGACTTGAAGTTGTAAAAAGAAATAAGAAGCTGAGTCCAACGGCGTATAGGATGAAGACACACACACACACACACACACACACACACACACACACACACACACACACACACACACACACACACACACACAGACACACACACACACACACACAGTTATTCTGCTGTTCTCCCCCCATGATGGGGGCTAAGGGACACACGCTCATATGAGGTGGAGATCAGGGTTCATTAATTTTCCGTGCAGACTAACTATTTTTAAAAAAGCCAGTAAAGATAGTTACACATCGTTTGCCTCCCTCTTTTTTTATTCCACCCTCCCTCTCATCCAGGATGCAGCTTGCACCCGCAGTCGTCGGGTCCACCTGTCTCTCAATCTGCCGATCTGTCTGTCCGCAGACCTGCTCCTTAAACAGTACTCTGCCACCGGATGAATAAGAGATGAGGCAGAGGAGGAGAGGATGGAGGTGGATGAGAGGCGAAGATGTGCAGCCGAGTCCAGTCGGAGCCTTGTGGGGATCAGGGTGTAAATGGATCTTGAGGAGCCGGTGTCACCTGTCCCAGGACCATTAATTAGTTATTTAGACTTGTAATGGAGTGAGCCACAGCCAGACAGACACAAGCGGCCAAACAAAGCCAAGTCACTCAGTCAGACGAGTTAGCTGTGGCTGCTGATCACTCTGTGTGTGTCCTGAGTGGAAAACTAAAGAGTGAGCAGGGGAATCACTGAGTCCATGTCATAGCACAACACAAGATAAAACACATGCAGATGCACATTTATATTGTCTTCGTTGGGTTTTCAGAGACAGAAATAAAAGATTATAGGTAGAATAATTTATGAGGCAATAATAATAATTTAACTTTAATAGCCTTTCGTCAGTGTGCAGTAAAATGAAATGTAAATCAATGTAGGACCCTAAAAACAACAGCAGTAAATGATTCTGATTCAAGGTATGAAACGGACATACAACATTAATATGGGATTTTTAAAAACAGGAGAAATACACTTCAAGTAGTAAAAGTACATGCAAGATGAAAGAGAATATTAAAAAACAAACAGGCTATATAAGTTCATGGTTCTTCTCTTATTCTCTTCATGTATTGAATTGTTATTTAATATAAAAATGATTTATTTAAACAATATATTTATAGATTCAATATAATATTCAATTAACCATCTTACCTACCAAATAGCCTTCATATAATGAAAAGTTAATATTCCACGTCAAGGTTGCAGGTGAAGAATGTTTTTAGACTTTACAACAGAGTGTGAATTCATCACTTTTCAAATTACAGGCTTGACTGGGAGTATGTAGTTTTTATGTGATGTGTCACATTCACTCAGTGATGATCCATCGTCCCTCTTAAAACTCTTTTTAGACGATGATTTTAGAACCTGGATGTAACATGATGTGGAATACAATAGGTATTGGTGGAGTGGTGAAGATTTATGTCCCTAAATACATGTATAGTCTCTTTACAGATATAACTTTACTTTACTTACTTTATACCAGTTATATATTAGAATGTTTAAAAATTCAACTTCATTACTTCTTTCTTCTAAGACTTTGAGCTTGAGAAACAAAGAATCCCACAAGTTAAGGATCAAAATAATGTTTGTATGTAATCACTGTTTGTATATTCATGTTGTTTACAGTCACTCATATAAATATGGATTTGAAGATTTTAAAGTAATGCGATCAGAAGTGACAAACACACAAACAGATATCTATGACTTCCTGCATCTTTTTAAGCGTCAGTCGTCGTTATGCTTTTACACAGTTAGTATTGACTCCTCCAGTTTCCAGCTGGATTGGTTTCACGTCTCTTCCTGGTCCATATTGAACACTGAGTTTCTAACGATCACGTAACAGAGAAATGATAATGGATACTTGGCTTGCAATGTCTCTATTTAGATTGAATTACATAACGGTTGATATCTGATGTGCAGGTGACCTCTATTTGTCCTTCGCCCGGCTGCTGACTGATGGTGCAGGGGCCTCCGCGGCGGTTCAGACGCTGCCATGTGTCAGTGACACCTTGGAAAGTGAACCAACTGCTCGAGTCAAGGCACAAGAGACATGGGCGGCCGCCAGTCTGGTTAGAAGGGGTTAATGAGTCCCAGGGCTGGGTGATCTGGTTACAGTACTCTACGGATAAAATATTTTTGGAAAATGGGGTTTACCTTTATTAATGTGTTATGTAATCACACTATAGATACTGTATTGCATGTTTTTATGTCCCAGGAACATAGATATTTCCCATTTAATTAAAATACAATAACACAATAGTGATTTTCTACCGTACAACCTAGTTTCAAAGTGCTTTATATGGAAATAGGATTCAAATATTTCAGGACTAAGGTAAATAAAACCAGGGAATAAAATACAGATAATTTAATTTGATTTAAGACGGGGTTCTAGTTTATCAGGGATCAGGGTCACTGTTCGGATCTGGGTTTGGTTAACGATTTTTCAGTGGATAATTAAATAACAGTAAATATAATAATATATATATATATATATATATATATATATATATATATATATATATAGTAAATAAAATGACAAAGGACTGGAACAACATTTTTCAGAGCAGTCATGTACGTGCACCCAGATACTGACTGATTCCAGTAAACTTTGGCCCTGGCAGCTTGTCCTGAGGGGGCACAGTAAGAGACAATATTTATGTTGGGCAGGGTCAGACGATGAGCGTTAGTGGTGCCCTTCATCCATCACCAGCTATTCTCGCCTCTGCTCAGTCAGGGAGGAGCTTCACGGCTGCAGAGTGTGGTGCTCTCCACTCTTATTTATTCAATAATTAATGTATTTGTAGCTGCTGAGAGACGTGTGACGTGAGAAGTGCAGGAAAATTAACTAAGTATATTCACTCAAGTACTGTACTCAAGTATAACACTGGAGTATTTTCACTGTCCTCTACTTTATACGTCCACTTGTGTACTAACTGCGATACATTTACATGACAGTTTAAGTCAAAAACATGATAAGCTTAATCATTCACATCCTTTTGGCTGATGGTACATGGTCTTTGTTTATAAGCTTCTTTTCCAGGCTTGACGACCACTTAAAGCACTTTACAGTAACGTTTGGCCATTTGCACACATGGCATCTATGTGCAGCGCTTTCTCTATCACACATCACTCACACACTTCCACACAATCGAACCACCGACCCTCTGGTTAGTGGACAACCTGCTCTGCCTCCTGAGCCAGTTTTTGGTTTGTGATCCAGTCTGCTTGAGGCCTATTGTCATGTTTCTTGTTTGCAAGTTCTAATTTTAGAACTGTTCACATCCCAGAGAGGATAAATTATACAACAACAAAACAAAGACAACTTAGATCCACCCTGTGCATACTATGTTGTACTATGTACTATGTGTTGAGTACTTAATATGTTGCATACTTACAAGCCTTTTTGACTTTCTGACCCTCACCTACACATGAGTTTGGAACTACTGAACTACCAAAAGATATAGAAATCACTCCAACCAGTGATACAAGTCAAAAACATCTTTACATCAGTAGGAACAATCTCATAATGTCGTATATCATCATATACTGTATCAGCCTAAGGAGATGTTTTCTTACTTTTCTGACAGTTTGCTGTACAGTACATTTTGCTGATAGTACCACCTGTAGTAGGGGGACTAGTCATTAACAGGAGGACCAGTGAGCATCATCCCTACACGATGTCCTTGAACACGTCTCCAAATCACAAACTGTTCTGCAGCTGATCCTGCACTTTTTCTTTTTGCAATGGAGAAAGTTGAAATGAAATTTACCCCTTTCAATAAAGGATTACATTACATTACAGGGAGGGGCAGATGATGAATGGGAAGCATGGACAACCATAAGGGTAAATGTCTTCATCATCCATCCACTGTGCTGAAAATACTCGTGCCATTACGGCCGAGAGCAGAGCAGAACATTTGCAGGGAGAAGGAGGTGTGGATAGATGGGCGAGGAGGAGGAGGAGGAGATTATCTTACATTTATTATGGTGGAGCAAATTAAACAGGGGAGGTAATTATTTTTATCTGGAGAGAAGAGGGAGAGGGATCTATTCTTAGCTTTTACCCCATGGCTGGTCCACAGGACAGCTCCTCAGTTCTGAGCCCGTTTTACAACCCCAACCCCAAAAGTCCAGCTCTCTTACACTACTGCTGCATCAAACACACACAAATGAGAGGGAAATACTGGATTGTCAATGAGTACAATTTTATGGAAATAATGAAAAAAAGATAGTTTACGGCCTTTTATTCTACCGTTCACTTATTTAGTTCTGCATAAGGCAGAGAGAAATGCTTACACCACAGAAAATAACCTAAGTAAATAAATAAATTTCCCCAGCGGCGACTTTCTCCTCAATATTTTTTATATTGAGGTTCGAAGGATGTCATCGATGTTATTGTTCCCCGGAGCGGGATGAATGATGTCAGCAATATTCAACTTTCATATCTGGGAACATCATAACAAGAAGGCCGATGCTCTAGTCAGAGGATGAGAGAAATCTTTCCTCTGTGGAGTTTGATAATAACATCTCTCCCTGTGGAAAACAATGTGTTGACAATGAATCCAGGATTTAATTATTATAGAGTAAAAAATTCACTCATGTAAATAAAGATTTAAATTACAAGAATCAACTGATGAAAGCTTCTTAAAGTGTCACACTTAAATCCACTAGATCTAGATTTTTATTTGGATCTCTCAACTCTTTGGTTGAAATGCAGCATTGCTGAGACATACAGTACTTGTGGCCCAGATCTGGCAAACAGCAGCAGCCGAGTACCATCATTCCACACGGTATGTGGGCCGGATGAAAGTGTGGCAGTGTGACAGTGCAGAACCAAACTTTACTGATTTCTTTCCTGACCCAAACCTCATCCCTCCACCAGGTTTTGTGATGAACTTTCCCGTAGCTTTTGCTTAATCCTGCTTAATGTCAAACATGAAGACATAAGCTGCTTGTATGAGGTGAAGTTCACCAATCGATCTATCGATGATCAAACCTATATTTCCGTCTGTGGAGCTAAAAATTGTCATCAATGCAAAAAATATTCACTCCAGTTAAAACCTTGACTGTTTTCAGCTGCTTAGTCATCAGTGTGTTTGTTCCAGCAGGTGGACACACTGTGTTAGGAGAGTGATGGCCGGTGGGTCCGTTGGCCGGCTGACCCTCACCTTGTCCAGCGCAGTGCACACCTCTCATGCACGCGTACCAAATTTAGCAAGTCCCTCACTGAAATGAGTCCTCCCTCAAGCACATAGATCGATGACCTCGGCCTTCCTTTGTCTTTCTAATGAAGATTTGGACTTTGAACTCGTAGCCTGAGAGTGAAAGCAAAAAAAATACAAATAAATGTTTCTATTTTTTGCTCCATCTGAAATCAAGAGTCTTCCCAAACTGTTTTAAATTCATCACTGTACTTAACATTCAGTGGTGAGTGACAATGATTTACCGCCAGCCATTTCCATAATAGTTGGTAATAACCTTGCCTGTGTGAGAGAGCGATGGGGATTTTATTTTTACATGAGCACCAGCCACATTACCATCATCTGCATCATGTATCAGATGTCCTGTGGAGAGAGGGGCTGAAAGACGGAGGAGACGGACCAAAGGAACAAATCCACTTAAAGGCAGACGCGGACACCGGAGAGTCTGAGGAGGTCGGAGCTCTCGGGGTGAGGAGTGAGGGGCTCGTGTAACTGTCAGGATGGGAGGGTAGTGGTATACGTTGTTCGATAAAGGTCAACACAAGACCCTGCACAGGGGTCTACAGGGAGGATTCAGAGTGCAGGCTGATGGATGAGGGAGATCAGGGGGCACATTATTGTGCAAAGACGTTATGATCCAACCAAATAAAAAGAGTTACGAGTAGAACTATTACAGCAACATATACTGTATGTTCCATTGGAGTACTGGGACCATGCAGGCACAAGAAAATTAAAAGAGAAGGGGAAGAATTTATTTCCATTTCCTTTTCAAAAGGAAAGCTGTAATGTGGAGAATAAAGTCAAATGGAATCAGAGATGTGTTTAATTTTGTGTAGTCAAGATGTGAAAAGTAAACTTGAAATCCAAAGTTAAAATCAAACATTTAAGATTATATCAAACTATTCTTGAGCACATAGCTGCCTCTACAAATTATCTTGTGGATGAACTGGTGATATATTATTTCTCTTCTCTTACTTTTCTCACAAACACAGTGGTAATCAGTGTCAGGACTTAACAGAGATTCTGCCAAAAACTGCGTCTCTGAAGAGACGACTTTGTTCTGCAAGTGCAAAAAATATCCTCTGATTTAGTTTGATGTTTCTCTCCGATTTCTGACTTTATTCTCGGCATTCCAGCTTTATTGTCAACACTTCCACTTTATTATCGAAATATAAAAGGAAAAACGAAATCTTCCTCCTATTTTAGTTTCTGGTCCTAATGATCTTCCTTTTTGGTCTGGGTTCAATGTTTCTTTCCTTTCAACAACTATACAAAACTAAACAATACACGTATATATATTCTAATAGTTATCAACATTCTATGAACATATCTGAGAAACCTCACCGCTTCATATAAATAACATAAACATGATGGCCATGTCTTTTTTGTGATGTTGCCACTTTGGGACAAATGTTTTGGGGAAAGCCATTTAAAGAATCTGCTTCTTGGTCAAAGAAACTGACTTTAGTAAAAAAAAACAAAAAAAACTACTAAGATCGGTGTTAAGATTAAATAAAAGATCTGAGTAGTTTGTTCACCTCTGGCTGATGGTGTGAGCATGTGTTCAGGATGTAAGTGTGCTGGTCTTTCCCCTCCATTCCAGCCACAGCCTCTGACTGAAGGTCAGAGTTCGTTGTCATGGCAGCGACGGTGTGTATAATTCATGCAGGGGGTGGTTGTAACGTTGATGACCAGCAGCTGAGTCAGGCCGGGCTCGGCTGCCGGTAACTCGGCCGGTGTATGTCACAGATATTGATGCAGGCCTTGTCACAGAATACACACGCGACAGCTTTTTGTTTGCGGTCTGGACAGTTTTGATTGCATTATGTATAGCAAGACATCTGATAAGATCGAGGTCACAGCCTTTGGAAATGGCCTCAAATGGCACCGGGCAGTCAAATAAGGGCCCTGTGATCTGATACCGGAGCAGCACGGGGACGTCTGCAGACTTATTTACGCTGCTGGTGTCTCTCTTTTTCATCCTCCTTTGTCCCTTTCCTCACTTTGCAATCTTTCTCTCTCGGCTCCAAGGCTTAAAGATACAGGAAGGGATGAGCAAACAAATAAACAGCTCTGAGGACACATGATAAGCAGAGATGTATAGAATTTGCCAGAGTGTGAATACAAACACAAACCTAAGCTGGTCTATGATTTACCTATGTGGCAAAAAATAAGAAATTTCACCCTTTTTAAATGTGACTTTTATTAGAGTTCATCAGTTGAATGTAACTTCATTTAAAATTCAAATACTGTAGCTTTATTATGTCTAATTAATATGAAGACTATGTTATCACTTGCTCATTATTTCAGAGTGTTAAGCTGCATAAGTGAACATCTATTGTGAGCTGTATCTCTTTTCTCTTGATGTCTATGTAAACCGTCTTATCTGTGTCTCTACATTCACAGATATGAAGCTGCATCAGTGACTCACCCACTGTGAGACGATCTCTGTCTGTCACATCACAACATTATGTTCATATTACAGCAGTTTATTAGGAAAGGAATGTGCTCTGGGGTTTTCTGAGAGGGATTTGAGTGGGGAGGGCGATTACTGTATCAAGTTAATTTGAATTTAAAAATTAATTATTTGCGACCGACTGTGCATCAGTGTGACTCATTCAGTCACTTCAGTATTTTAATTATACAAAAATAAGATCTGGATTCAAACAAGTGATTCTGTCCAGACAATGTCAGGGAGTAAACCAAGGAAGAGGCTTCAAAGTAAGACAGGATGTGCAAAAAAAGAAAGAAATTCAAAAATCAATATAAACCAAAGTCCCATCACAAAGAGATTGTTCCGGGGTTATAAACATTATTGATGTGACCTTGGGCTGTGGGAGGCTGTTGTTCATTCTTCACTGTTTTCTGATAGGCTTCAAATGATTCATCTAGAAAATAAACAGGAGATTGACAGATGATGAGAATGATTGACTTTGAGTGTCTTTGGTCAAAGACTCAATAAGAGAAAGCAGAACAATCTCTGTGACACCATCATACAGTTTGACCTCAGTTTAGTTCCAGCAGTTGCTCAGCGTCTTCACTTGTTTTAGTCCTGGGCCTGCGGCCACCCTGTCACTGAAGTTATCAGCAGGAACCTGCCCTGCGGAGCCTCTGGGATTCACAGTAAAAACACTGCTCCTCAGCTGATTTCACCAGCTGCCTCTGAGTCTTGACCTTCTGTGTGCACGTATGCCCGTCTGTCAGATTGGCCGCCCTCCAGATACTGGTGATGTGTAACTGGCAGATGCCTCAGGAGCTCCAGCTGTGATCGAGATTTTATTGTCTTTGCTCCACGTGAGCTTTCTCTCATCTCTGAAAACTAATGAACCATCAGCAGCAGAGCTTTCAATAGGTTTGACTCATTATTTAAATGTTTATGTGGCGCACAAGCAATCGTTTTCTCTTCTTCTATAGTTACAGAGAAAGTATCTAATTAACTCTTGATAGAAGTGGCTCGTAAAGACATTTAAAATAAAGGTATGCAGGTCCTGGAGGACACGGGGTGGGCACTGAAGGTTCAAGAGTCACAGCTACATCTTGCTTTTCTGCCATCCAAGCATGAAATTGAATTTGTCAGTGGATAACGGCTGCCACCTAAAGGTCAGAGGGCCACTGTACGTGTGTGTGGTAAGTGAGAGTATTTGCAGATTGTATAAATTAATTAACTTGCAACAGTTTAAACCGTTTTCTTCAAAAAAGTGCAGTGTCATGAAAAGGCATGCAGGTCCTTCAGTTTATTTAGAGAAATACATTTAACCTGGAAGCACCTGGCGGAAAAGTTGCCTCACACTGCAGGACCACCACTGGAGCATGAAATTGAAATTATTGATGGATACATTCTGACACCAAGAGGTCAGAGAGTCACACTGAACCGTACGTACACCGGTGGCAGACTGGAGGCTGTGCAGGGTTACATGTTACTTCTAAACCTGTATACTTACTCTAAAATGATTCTCAGTATAAAATTACTGTTATATATACTATGCATATAAAATACAAGGTTGTTAGTATATGGTTTAGAAGCTGTGCAGGGTTACATGTCACTTCCAAAACAATCTTGCTCTTAAATGTGTAAATCTTTATCTATCTTAATCTTTGCATTTAATGTAAATAATCAAATGTCAGCTAGTGCATAGTTGTACATGTTGCATCCACACTGGTATACTTACTTTGAAATGTTATACAGTATATAACTACCTTTCTTTATACTTAATACTTTACATGCACTGTACACAGTATTTAGCTTGTGAGTAAGAACAACAAAAATAAAAAAGAACACAACAAATTTGCACTTTCAGATAATTTCACAGTTTTATTCAGTTTCACTAAGAATAAGATGCACTGCGTGAAGCTTTTTCCTCATATTATTATTGAAGACTACCCTCTGAGACAGTCCTCCATGGCCTGCAGCTCCTGTAGTTCCAGGCAGTGCGGACCAGAGTGCAGGCGGAGGAGTCTTCTGACCTTGGGGATGAGAGAGAGGGCCGGGCCTCTGGCACCCCTGGGACGAGACGAGAATAGAGGACCTTTACTGATAACGTCAGTCAAAACAATAAATACTACAAGTTTTCTAACTGTTGAGTTGTAAAATCGTGTACAGCTCTTCAACTCATTAAACCTCATTAAAGGAAATTACTTGGACAGCTGCACTGTGACTACACGTCTCCCATCAGACAGGAAGAAGTGGCGAGCCCTGAAGACTGTCCTCACTGTCGCTACAACTTACTCACCCGTTGAAGTGTAGCTGAGCTAATTTGAAGAGTTGCTGACCCAGTTCAATACTGTCATCTCCGTACTGGGAGCCAATAGCTACGGCGCTGCGCTCCAGATGGGAGGCTGCGTTATTCCAGTCACCTACGAACAACAAAGCAAAGCAGGAAAAATCTTAACTGGCCGTGAAGGGTGTCTGACAATTCTATTATTGGATTTAGCAAAGAAATGTGAAATTTTACATGATATCAGTAGAGATGTCAGTTAATAAATAAATCCTCACCCCCTGTGGCATATGCTCTGGCCATAGCATCAGCCAGCTCTCCTTGTAGAGGGTGCGTCTCTGCAAGGACTCGTGCAGCCTGACACTGAGTCCTGTTCAAGAGTCTGAGAGCCTCATCTGACGGGGGGGCAGAGCAGGAGGATAACATGAAGATGTCACAAAGAACTTAAACTGTACATTTATCTGTATCTAGTTTCTCACCTGTCCTCTCTCTCTCCATGAGGTCCACAGCTTTCTCCAGGTCGACTCTGATCTCCTGCAGCATGAGGCTCACTTCAGATGACGACACACGATGAGAGCAGGACGACTGGGAACACATAAATCCAGCTCCTTTGTCTGCACCGCTTTTCTGAAAATAAAATATTGGAGAAAAGTTCAGATGGTAAAGTCAACAGTCATTAGGTCGATCTTGAAAGAGTAAAGACTTTCAAAATAGGACATACTTTGAGAGATCCTTTGCACTTGAAACACAGGAGTCCAGCCTCGCGTCGAGAACCTCCACCACCCGACCGCTGCTGTCTGCCCTCCGTACCTCCCTCCTCCTGGGTTTGGCTGCAGGCCTCACACTGACACAGGAAGTAGTACTGCCCCTGCAGGAGATGCTGGCGTACGGGGGTCACCATCCTCCTGCTGTGAGGACCTGGAGAAGAGACAGTGAGGGCTGGTTAAGCTGCAAAACGTATACATAAACCAAGAAGACGAGAAGAAGGTTATGGAGCCACACAGGAAACTGTAAGTAATGATTATTTCAGTAGATATAAATGTAAAGCTGTAAAATCCCTTAATATCAATAAAACAAATATCTAAAATATGAAAACATAACCAAACACACTCTCTCTTCTCAGGTGTGCTTTAGAATCTTTTTTTGCAGTTTTTCCAAATTTAAAGTGATTTCGATTCATACAAATGCTCATAATCATTTTCTTACCGTAGCAGTGCAGGATCTCTTGTCCTGCATTGATAACTTCGGCTGCTCTGACACTCACAGTGACTCCGTGCTCAGACACACTCTCACCGAGGTCTGCAGACAGATCCGACCCGGAGGGATCAACAGCAGCTCCGGTGCTGAACCCCAGGCTGGTGTTGGGACAGCAGGAGTGATTCAGGAGACTAAGAGTTGGGAATATTGCCGTGGAAATGCGGATTTCCCTGCGGGACTGCACCGGTGAGTTCGTTGCTCCTGTCAGATGCAAGAAATCAAAGTGTGAAGGGTCAACATGTAACTGAAGAGCAACAATTCAAGATGTTATTACTGAGAACGTAAAAAATCTTTGGATCCTCTGGATTTTTTGTCAAATTACATTACGAGATTTTTTTTGCGAAATTATAAATTCAGTGAATATTTTTAATTAATTTAGTGTAGAAATGAATTAATGAAATAGCGTAATCTGTTATGAAAATAGTTGTTCTTATAGACATAAATTGCAGGAATTGACATTTTTTTTCATATAATAAAAAAAAACATGGTTGCATAACTATGTTAGGAGAAAAAAGAACGTTTTTTGTTGTGGTTTTCATATAGGGACCCAAATAATCTACAACTGTATCATCCTTCATTTTCCCACTGATTCACTGAAACTCTGAGTTGATGAATTTGATGAGAGAACAAACTTTGATTTTTCATTCAGGTTTCTCACTCTAACGGAGTTTTAATTGGTAATAGCGACAACGTTAAATTTAAAGTCAGGTAGAGAACATTGAACTAAATCTTTATACGTTACCTGCATCTTGCAGCGTGACGATCGCCTGGGCGTTACACCTAAGTTGCAGGATGTGCCTCAGAACAGCACTTCCCATCAGCCACAGCTCTGTGCTCCAATCTGTGTTACCTCCCTCCTCCTCCGGCGCCGCTGAGGGCCCACTGAGGGTCCAAGATGCAGGCGGGGGTCCTGTCTCCCTCAGCCTCAGGAAAAGCGTTGCTACGGTAACAGCGTTGAGGAAACGCAGAGCAGGGCTGTGGCGGTTCAGGTGGTGAAGCAGGTGGAACACGCTGAGGTAAGAGTCACCGTAGTGTGAAGCAGCAGGATCGGGTTGATTTGTATAAGTCTCACTTGACTCTCTGCTTGGACCGTCTGGCTCGGACTTTGTGTGCTTGCCTCTGATTGGCTCCCTGGCTGTTTGGACGTTTTTTAACCCCGCCTTCAGCGTTACCCTTAGAGCGAGCTGTGACATCACACCCATCACCATCAAATCTGCTCCCAGTGGACATTCCCAGCGGTGATGTTCCTCCCAGGCGTCCCGCTGGCAGCCGGTGGAACAGTATCGGCTGTAACTACACCCGTCACATGGCACAGGACACAGCGTTTCACTCAAACACCTGTGACAGCGTCTGTGCTCGGTTCCAAACCCTCCTCCCTCTGTGTCCAGCCCTCCTCTCCGCCCCTGTACCTCCTCTATCCCTGGTATGAGGACGCAGCTGTACGGCCTGTCAGTGAGGATCACCTCCCCAGCTGCTATTCTCTGCACAGCCACCAGGTGTCGGCCTTTCTCCGGGCTGAACCCTACAGCAGCTTGAGGACAAATCTCACTCTTGAGAACAGATGGTGCTTCAGCTCTGTCTGCACCTTTATGATTCTTTGAGGCAGGACCGTGACGATCGTCTTTTTCCTTTTGACCTCCAGAGATGTGTTTGAGACACTGGGTGCGACGCTCCTCTAGTTTGTGTAGAAGATGAGAGGGGTAGCCGTTCTTCAGGGCTCTATCAATGTCATTCAGGCATTCCTAAAAAAAAAAAAAAAGAAATACATGGTGTGACAACCAAACCCAAGCTTGTGAGCAAAAGATAAAATAACAGACTTAATGATTTTACTTATAAATAAACCAAAATGTAAACCAGGAGACCCTGAGCTGAGATGCATCTGTAAGACGACTTACAGTTCATACAAATAAGCTCGCAAGATTTTAATAACAGATTTTGTTACCACTTGCTTCATAAGCAGATTTTTCGATTATTCAGCCTAACCTCATTGATTTAAATGCTGTGGGCAATTTTATATTTACACCACAACTCAAAGATTCCAGAAGAGTTTCAGCACAAACTGAACATTATTAACTTCTCGCATGAACGGTTATTGTAGGAATTTTGTGTTGGACTGCATTTGTTTGACACTGACCTGCATAATACACTTCTCACTCAGTGCATATTGCAAGAGTGACCAAGTGGAGAAAATAATTAGATGTCAATGATGCATGTGAAAAGGTCCAAATCCTGACACTGTATTCTAACATCATTCATTCATGGGTCCTCGTAAATCATCTGTTATTCATGAGTCCAGTACAAACAGCAAGTTGAACCTGTGACATTACTGTTGTAACAGCAGTAATAACAGGCGTCACGGTAACGTTCCCCTGCAGGATGACTGCACTGCAGTGCTGTTTAAACTGAATGTTAAACATCAGCAGAAGCAGAGCTGGTCTCAAACAAATTTTAATGACACCACTATTCACACACTGCTTCTTTATATAATATGGAAAAACCTTGGTCCAAATTTACGGGATTAACGTTTAAACCCTTCATATAACTAAATGTTAGATCACCCCAAATGTCAGATACCAGATCCAGTTGTGTGAGTCAGTATCTGATTCTGCGACATCAGCGTGGGATCGGTGCTCCCCCATTATTGGAGGAGAAGTGTAGGATGGCAGCATCTCACCTGGTGGAGCTGCAGGTGGTAGAGGGCAGCAGAGCGGTTGGCGTAACACAGAGGCAGCTGCTCTGACCTTAGGGGAGCGAAACAGACGCCCTGTCGAGACAAGAGACAGAAGCTGAGCAATGATGCACAAGTATTAAAGGGATAGTTCACCGAAAACAGTGTCGCTGCCTGAAAACACTCGTGGAACAAGACTAAAACAGACACATCAGATGGAAATAAAAAGCTGTAGAAGATATTTCGAATGACGAAGTCTTCTTTTGTGATGAATTGAGGTTTAAATCTCTTTTCAAACACCAGCCTCACCTGTGAGTAGTGCAGAGCGGCCGCGGTGTGGTCTCTGCTCCTGAAGCTGCAGTTTCCCTTCTCTCTGCACTTTGCTGCTCGCTCTGTGTCCTTCTGTCCCGAGTCTCTTTCACAGATTGACTCCAGAAAGTCCAGATCATCTTGGCTGGAGGACAAGAGACATGTTTCCATTAATGAGACCCAGAGGAAACTCTCTGTTTGTGTCTGACAGCTGAACCAGGGTCCTGTTTAAAAACGGACCCCAGCAGGATTACAGGGGAATAGAAACACATTCATGTAGTTTATTCACTCTGGACAAGAGACTTTACTGGTGAGTAATATAAAAGTGGATCAGGTGGTTTGGTCCAGATCATTGTCCCCTGAGGACTGACCACAGCAGCAGCTTTTACACAGTTTAGATAAAAACAATAATAGGATCATACTCTAGAACATCTTGTGAGTGACCACAGTGGTTTTAGCTGCAGCTACTCACGTTGTCAGAGTTAAGGCACATTTAAAAACATCATCTACTTCCGTCAGGGATGTAAAACGCTCCTGTAACTCGGTATCGAGCCTCGTCCATTTCTGTGCAACGTGGTCCTGCCACTGGACACAGGGAAGGTCCATGATGAAGACAGACTCCAGAGCAGAGAAGAAGAGTGTGAGGTTTGATTCCGTGTCCCGCCGACTCTGAAGTTACAGGGAATTTCCCTACAAAGACTTTCAAAATAAGACGCATGCTGTACAGCTCTCAAGGGGGAATCATTATCTCCATAATTAAAGGGGTAGTTAACCCAAAACCGACAATTAACTCATTCTCTACCCACCACTATGCCGATGGAGGGGTGGGTGAAGTGTTTGTGAGATAAACAGTGTTGCAGCCATTCCAATACAATTAAAGTCAATGGTGAACGATTCTTTAACCGTATAAAATAACGTAATGTAACCTGCAGAACAGGGTGTCATCCGAGTGTCCAGGCTTTATGGTGCCTTTTTAAGTTGGGGCTTCGGTCTCATCTGGCTCCCTGTGTGGTGGATCACATTAAGCTTTAGCAGAGAAAAAACTTGGATGAGAAATCTTGTTCTCATTTCCTCCTCTTCAAAGCTCCAACACCAACATGGGGCTTGAAACTAAACTTCTTTGACCACATGCTCTGACATGCTAGCCGTACTATGTCATATATCCCTTTTTCTTCATGATCAAGTACACTCCTACCATGCTTTGGAAAGCTTGAGCTTTTCTCTTGGCTTAGCTGAAGGCCCCAAAGAAAATTGCTGGACTCAGGAGAGAACTGATCAGCTATAGATGCGTGATTCGTGTGTATGAAACCAGGGGAAATAGATCCTCTGTTAATCATGTTAAGCTGTAGCATTATTACTTTGTTCCAAAACACGTTGTCACATGTTTTTGGAATATGTCCAATCTCTTACAGTTTTTGTTCTTGGCTTAGCCACAACTACAAGACACATTTCGTGCTCAATTTCTCCCCTTAAAAGCTCTAAGTGGGGCTTGAACCCACGACCCCCAAAATACACAGTCTCCTGATTATACATAATATAGATAACACACTTTAATTAAGAGACAACCTCTGTCTGAGGAGATCAGAATGAGAATCTGGTTTAATTACCAAGCAGGTTTACACATACAAGGAATTTACTGTGGCGTATATATGTGCAAATATACATATAACGAATATAAAAGTAGGAAGTCCATTATTTGCCACGGGAAGTTAAAGTGTAATGATCAGATCTCAGACACAGTTTCTCTCTCTCGCGCGCGCAAACGAGCCCTTTTACTCTTTTATTTTGAAGGTAACAAGGAGCCTTTTCCGGGGCAGGTCTCTTCTTCGTCACGTTTCTCTCTGTTGACATTTCGAAAGTATCGTTTGCGTCGCTAGTCTCGCGATAACGCCCACATGTTTACTATTGCTCCGCCTGAGGAAAGCTAAAGTCTGTTAGCTCTGAGCGCAGCTTCATCCTGGAGACATGAGTGTGGAGCTAACACAGGGGGCCATCAACGTAAGTGTGAACATTAATACAACTCAGTGAATCTTTTAACTCTTAACTCGGTGTCGCCAGGCTTGTATTTAGTTAGCTCCAATAGCAGACGCATGCTAGCACTGTTAGCTAACGGGATTTGAAGTGACAGCTGATTCAGCTGTTGTTTAAACTTTTGTGGTGAATAACTTTTTTGATTTAAATGATGAGAACTGAGAGACACCGTGAGCTTCTCTTCACGTGAGGTCATTAGGTTAACACGGGGTTTTACTTTATTCATTCGAATGTTAAACTGGTTTGTGTTGTAGGCCCTGTTGGGTGGCTCACAGGTGAACAACCCTGTTCTGCAGCTGCTGGTGAGTGCATTACTGCATTTTAAATCATTTATCTGCCAATCCACCCATATTTTATCTCAAACGCCACCTCAGAAGGGATCATGGATAAAATCTCCCATCACGTCACGTCTAACTTCCTCATTATAATGGAATAGGGTGAAGTTAAATAGTTTGACAGGTCATGGATTACTTGAAGTAGATTGGAGTTTCTGCTTATCCAGTGACATACATACTCACAATGATAAAATTGAATAGAAACATGTAAAAGTCTGATGTTACAGTAAGGAAATCTGACTCATTTATTTCACTTATTGCACCTTTATATATCCTAAGGGAAATTTAGGATGGAACATTACCTTTGCTGTCACACTATCAAACTAGAATGGCACTCATACCGTTCTTGCCGATAATCATTTGTGGATGACAAAAAAAGATAGCATTTAGATAAGTGTATCGCGTCACTGTGTACACAGGTCAGTTGATAAGTCATCATGAACTGTTCATTATCTAGCAAAAGTATCCAGAGATTTTAAAATGTTGTTGTGTTGTGTATAACTTCCTTTGCTTCCTCTGTGTTTGTCAGAACATGCGTAAGATCAGCAGTCCCACTGGACCAAACAGGTTCCGGCTTATGATGAGTGACGGTCAACACTCATCAACCTGTGAGTATCTCGCTGTATGTAATGACAAGTCTCTGGGGTGTTGGCAGCAGACTAACAGATGAACCTGAAGTCCAATAAGAGTAAAATCCTTAATTATATTTTAGAGGACAACAAAGATGATGGAGTATTTTAGTTTTGAATTGTATATGAATGTGTTTGGTTTTGATGTGTTTGTGTACGTAGCCTTCCTGCTGGTCACTCAGTTAAACAATCTGGCTGAAGAGAACCTCCTGGAACCAAACTGTGTGTGTATGCTGAAGAAGACCATCACCAACACTCTGGCAGATGGCAGGTATGTGTTCCCTGTTACTTTCTTACTCTCCTTTCCTTTTGCTGCTTGAAATCAGCTTTGTCTTTATTGCTTCTTGTGTTCCAGGCGTGTCGTGGTTGTGATGGCTATAGAGATCTTGCAGTCGGCTGAGGAAACTCAAGGAAGGATTGGAAGTCCCACTGCATATGGCACAGATGGTTTGTTTCTTTAAAAATGTACATGCATGAAGTAAGAAACATTAATAATAAGCTTCTCCAGGTCATTATGCTCTTTATTCAAATTGCAGATACGATGCCATCCCTAGGGAATTTGGGCTCAAGAACTTCTGTGTCATCTTCATCAGCCGCAGTACCGGGACCCTCCAACGAGAGCAGCAGCAGTGAGTGTGTCTTGTTTAACATTTTCTATATGCTTCTATAAACATGATTCTTTGGTCTTTTCAGTCATTACACATACTTGAAGTGCTGGACTGTGATAAATCCTCTTTATTAGACTTCAAGGATTATCATTTAACACCAGTGATTTTCTTGCCTTGGCAAAGTCGCTTCTCATTCACAGCAGCAGTTATTAAAGTGAAATCTGATTGCTTTAGCAGAATCATGTTGTATCATTAATAGGCATCATCTGCAAGACTCCACTTCGAAAATCTTTTACAGCTAACAAATTGGATGAATGTCTCACATATTTGTCAAGCACACTTATTGATTGCTAGACTTACATTCTACATATACAAAGAATATACACAGCAGAGCGGCATGAGGTTCATGCCAAATTAAAATCAATGCAGACATTCTTAGAGTGATTTAGTTTTTAATAGATCTGTTTTTTAAAGCAGCAGCACCCATGGAGAATTGACAGTAGTACACAAACTACTTAAATCATTTTAAGCTTTATGTTTGTGTGTATTACATTATATAGATTAATACTTATTTCCTCTAATGATTAAACACTTCACTAACATAAACCTGTTCTTATTTCTTTATTTAGTAGTTATATGCACTGATCATTAAGAATAATGCAACCTGAATAGTTCTGTTGGCTTTATTCTGCAGTCATGCAGAAGTAGCTCTTGAAAAGTTGTGCTTACATACATACAGTAATAATATGAAGCCAGGGAAGAAAGTAGAGATTATTTTCAAGTTAAGAACTAAGCGATCCTTCCAAAATAACAGGAAACTTGAGCAGATGGTTGGATGAGTTTTGCCCCAGTTATTAAAAACGTATCTCACCACCAGAGGGAGCCATGTACCCTTAGAAGGAGGACTGCTGATAAATGATGTTCTCTCCTCTCACTGGTTCTTCTCAGTATTGTTGTTCTGCAGACATAGTATTGCTCCCACAGATTCCTTGTTGTTCATTTTTCAGACACTTCAATGTGTCAGATAAAAAAAAGTTGTTTTCTATCCTCTAATATTCATTGGACTTGTGTTCACAGGCTGTAGTCTATGTGTGGGCTAAGAGCAAAATGAAACAGAATCATAATGTTGAAGGTGCCCAGCCACAGGTAATGCTACGTTGATTGAAAATCTCAATTCCTTCTGATCAAGTGACTATTTTTCAGATTAAATTTTTTTCATAAGTACTTCTCAGCTATCTGAGAAGAAAACTATCTTGTTGCCGAATAGCCACCGTGGCTGGTAGAGTGAATAAGTCACTGTTTCACTATTTTACAACCAAACAGATTTTTATAACAGAGTAGGAACCCCCCCCAAATAACGTTTGGTTTCCTGCCAGAGCGACTGGTGCCGTGTATCATGCCTAAAGTAGCCTGTGTTTTATCGCAGCTTCTTTTTTTAGCTTAGCCTTTGTTTCACTCAGTTGGTTTATACCAGTGACTGCTCATAGCATCAACATTGATTTTGTTGTGTGGCAGAAATGTACCCAATAGTCCTCCTCCATGGAGGATGTAGGCATGTGGGTGGATAATGAGCACTTGGTATATATTGTGTGTTTGTGCATGCGTAGGTGTGTGTCCGTATGTGTGTGTTGTGACTGGGGGAGCTTGTGTGGGCTGGTGGCTCCTCGAGTTCATGGTTTCATGAATATTGTGTTGTGGACCGAATCCCCATGTAGCTAAGCACAGACGGTGGGAGAGGGAAAAGAGTCGACTAATTTGACTCGGCAAAGATGAGGCTCTGCATTAAGTTGTTCATCAGACTCTATCCTTATTATATCCTCTGATCCTTGTTACCTCAGAGATCCCGCCAAATACAGGAGACCTGCTGCTCTGTCTAATTGTTCTGTTGATGAAATGGTCCTGCATGCTGCTGTAGAGCCAAAACTAAACCTTATGCATAACATTTCTCAGTGTTTTCTCTTGTGCAATTCAGCTAAGTGTCTAATTACTTTCCAATATTTTTGTAAATTGCATTTTCAGGAAGAAGTTACAATTGTGTGCATTCACAGAATTGCTTAATACTACACATTTCCAATGAGCTTTGGGTGAAGCAGTGATTAGAAATTGCTGTTTTATTGGAGGATCTGGGCTCGAGCCTCCTTTACTCATGTCTCATCCTCGTGTCTCAGCTCCTGTCAGTAGGTTTCTCGAGAGCTCAAATGTGAGAGGATACAGTAGGTCTGCATTTATATTGCACTTTTCTCAACTCAGAGCTTTTCAAACTGCAAATCTTATTCACATACACATTCATTACAACCTCATCATTTAGAGATGACACAGTCAAAAATCTTATTTTGGTGTCTTGCCCAAGGACACTTAAACATGCAGGGATCGAACCCCCAACCTTGTGGTTAGTGGACGCCCTCCTAAGCCTCAGCCGTCCGGTGCATACGATTCAGGCTCAAGCTTGATTTTATAGGACTAATAATAACTTCCTGATCAGCTGGACAAGCATTTTCTCTGAATTAGTTAAGAGCCACGTGAAGCAGAAAAAAGTAGAAGAAGAACAAAACAAGAAGAAAGAAGAAAACATCAGTCAAAGACTTCAGATTAAACATTTCATAATTTGTATTCTCTCTAAAGACATGAAACACAGTAGAGCCGTCCCCGGTGCTGTTTTATTTCAATAAAAACTTTCACTTGCACTTTCTCTTCGGATCGACAAACCAATCACTGAACTGACGGACGGACTTGTGATTCCTTCCTCCTAGCTTCCTTTCTCCTATATGTACATCAGGACTGGAACGACGGACCTTGATCATTTTCCCGGTCAAGGGCTGCAGGACGGTAGGAGGCATAGTTAGAACAAAAAGCACCTTATAGCGGTCTTATAGCGACCTCTGACATTGTCTGAGTGGGAGGACGTGATCAGAGAACCTTTATCTTTAGGTGTTAGCATTTGATAGTTTTTGTGCTTGTCAGCCACAAGTGACATTTAACTCCCACCATCTAAAAAAACATCAATATTCAAGTCACAATATCAATATTCTGAAATCACAGACAAAAAAACAGTCTTTAAGCAGTAGGTGTCGAGTCAGAGGTCATGACATCATGCCAGCGATGGTTCTGTTACCATTTAAATATTCATCAGGAGCCATCACTTAAAATAGACTACCGTCAAACTGCTTCGCAGATGATATTTAAATTCCAAAGAGATCTGCACTCGCTGAAGTGCGGTTAAAAAAATATTCATTATTCATCAGTAACCATTCTCTGCAGGTTTCCTTTGTATTCACAACTCTTTCTCTTCTCCTCTGTCTCTCCAGAACACACAAACACTCACACGCTGTGTCTTATTCACTTTCTCTATTCATTGCTTTATTCTCTGTATATTTTCTTTGTGTCTCTTCCTACAGTGTCCTCACCACCGAGCAGACTTTACAAACAGGGACTGTTGAATACGTTATTGGCGTACACACAAAGAGCCTGTTCTGATCTTAATCTCAAAAAATGAAGATCCTTGATAAAGCTCTGTGCCCCTCACTTTGCTCTGTTCCCCCTCCATCTATCCCCGCCACCTATTATCTCTCCTCTTCTTTCGCGACCAGCTCCTTCCTTCTTACTCTCCATCCTGAAAGCGTGTGCATGAATATTGATGTTAATTACCCCGCGCCTGGAAATAGCTGTTCAACCTGTGATTTTCCCCAAGGAATTTGTGCAACACACACATACAGAAGAACACACCCACAAAGGAGGATATCATAGAGGTGAATTTCCTGTTCACCAGCATATGAGCTTAAATCAGGGGAGGGTCTCTGTGGAATTACATCTTTTATCGCAAAGAGCAAAAGTTTTCCCCAAACGCTGTAGTTCAGTGTGGCGGGTATTAGGCCTTACATAAAAATATTCTGGTAACAGCTAACTGTCTCGTCTGAACCACTACTGATGAGGCTGATGCTACTTCATTGTGGGAGGTGAGATAAAACCTAGGGATTCTGTGGGCTGGACAAACTGTTCAAGTTTTCCAGCATTGCCATTTGTAAAAAGAAGAAAAAAAAAAACAGAGTTGTTCTTTTAGAAACAAATGGACGTTATTCTAAACTTTTAAAGGTTTTGTTGATTTGTTTGTACATGAGTTTTGTTTTAGGTATTAGTGGAGTTAGTGCAAACCCAACCATGACAGAAATCAAATCAAAATATAATTCAGCAAGGGACACAGTGTCTGAAGGGCGGTACTTGAAAGTAGAGTGACAGAAAGAGACCTGAGCTAATTTTCAAACACTCATAGTGTTGCATTTAGTTTTTCAAACAGAAACTGCCAGGAAACTTGTGTTGCAAATGAAGAAACAAAGTGGTTGAGAGGGGAGCTATTTATTGCTCCTATATATTGTACTGCCTGTTTTAAAAAGAAAATAATCATGTTTCTTTTTAAAACAATTGCAACACACCACAAACTTTTTCTTCTCGGACTCAAACTAAATACCAAACGGTCATGGAGGATGATTGTGGTGAAGACTGTACCTGGTGTGTTATTGGCCACAAGACTGATACTCTGACAACTAATCCCTAAAATGTTATTTATAAGTACAGCTATTATGAATTTAAAGTCTTACACGAGAGGAAAAACACATTTAAATATGTTTATGTTAACAGGTTGACAGAGAGTTGAGTCACTCTGCAGAGAGGTCTGTAGGGGGAGTTTTACTTTCTCAGGTATTTTATGATTTTGGCAGCAGCTCACACGATCAGATAACAGAACGACCAGTTATATTTCAGAACTGATGAAATATGTTCATCAGGGGGTTTAATTAAGTTTGTGCTGCCTCACGGCAAACGGGTTGATGCTCGGCCAGTTACATATCAGTTACAGCCAGTACATTTGTCAATGTCAGATATAGTTTTTCTTCACTTTGACATGTGCTCTGAGGTACTATCTCACAATAGGACTAATATATATCTCATGAAGACACAAATGTTCTCTCCTTCACAATATCCATAAGCCCACAGTGTGTGTTTTACTTGATCACACAAAAACTTAAACAAATACTCCAAAACCCAAAGATATTCACAAAAAAAGATTTAAAACTAAAATTAGAAACTTCTCACTTTGGAGAATATTATTTTGTATTTTTGCTTGACAAAATAAAGATCTCTGTCAACTAATACATGTATTTACTAATCTTTAGGCACAATTAAATTGTCATCTTTGGAATTCACCTGTAAGTATTTAACTTTGTTTCCAAACAGCGTATTCTCCTCCCAGAGGCGATGGAAGAGGTTTTGTGGGGACGTCACCCATGAAGGCATCACCCATGAAGGCCTCACCCATGATGATGTCACCCATGAAGGCTTCACCCATGATGATGTCACCCATGAAGGCTTCACCCATGAAGGCCTCACCCATGAAGTCTTCACCCATGATGATGTCACCCATGAAGGCTTCACCCATGAAGGCCTCACCCATGATGTCACCCATGAAGGCTTCACCCATGATGATGTCACCCATGAAGTTTTCGCCCATGAAGACGTCACCCATGAAGTTTTCGCCCATGAAGGCTACCGACTCTTCTCCAGGTTCTTCAACAAAAGTTATGCCTATTGAAACCCTCCACCCCTACCTAAGCAGGTAAGTGTGTATGTGTGTGTGTGTGTTTTTGTTTTTGTGACTTCTTTCACATCTGTGGTATTTCTAAGATAATTCAAACACAACAAATTTATTTCTGCAGTGGATAGTTATAAAGTCCATTTCCTCTCTAACTCCAAACAAACTCTTTTGTGTACACGTTATTCATGATATTTCACTTTGCTTGCGTTTCCCCTTGTGCTCATTCATTAACCTGACTATTTACTATCATGCTGGGCTTTCACATCTGTTTGCGGCCATTTCTTAGTGCCACTTTGGGGCATGTGTGTATATGCGTATGTGCGAGCATTCATTTTTTTAATACATATCGTGCGCGCTGATTATTCCATTTGCATAGAAATGAAATGGAATGACCGATCTTGCCTCAGAAACTGACACCTAAATGGCAGGTACCGCTGGGTCTTTCTGATTTGCTGCTGAGCTTTTCTGTTATTTGATCCAGTGGGGGTTTGACCAACCTCTTGTTTTTTTTACCCACATCTTTCCCTCTCACAATTTCCTCACCTCCTCCAGGGTTAAATGTTACTGCAGTCTTGCTTCTTATCATTTCATTAGGCTTATGTCTCTTCCTCTGACCTTAAAGTTGGACCACAAAAAGACAAAAGCACAGAAATGGCAAAATGTAGTTTTCCAGATTGGAGTAAAGTTACCCTGTCAACTCTCCGTCTATGTTTGGGCTCTGATAACGTGGCTTTGTTTGAAATTGCACGCTGTAAAGATAACTGCGCCTGCAGGTGTTGTAATAAACTGATGACTGCTCTAACTTTGATGTTGGGGAGTACCTACGGTGAGTTAAAATGGATGACTTCAGCAGCGATGGTTCTTCTGTGTGCGGTTGTGTTAAATGAAAAGAGCTGGTGTGTGTTTGTGTGTCACAAGTGCTACATACATACAGTAGATTATATGGTGATGATTTGTATGTGCACGTGGTCCTTTATGGCCATTTGCATGGCTTTCTCATTCCTTTTTGCTGGTATTAAGTAACAGCATCTAGAGAAGACTATAATTGGCTTTTGGCTGCCATAAACCTTGTTGGAGCAGTCTTATCCATACTGAGCAGGGAATGGGGTTCACTCTGGGCCAGCAGCTGCTCTCATGATAGGGGATTTAATTGCAGGCAAAGTTATGGTATGAATATCCTCCACTGCACAATTATCAACGCAGTCAAAAAGCTCACTGCTGCATAAACTGCAGAGCTTGGCTGGCTGTTGTTAAAAACGGAAGGAGAGGCACATTTTAAATGCATCCTAGAGTTGGAAGATGTACAACACCTAGTTCACTCTTTGAAAAGAAAGTTGCTGGATGGTTTCCTTTTTTTTTTTTTCTTTCAAGGAACTTTAAAAAGACTCTCGTCCAATTTCCTCGGGAATTGTTCTCTTGCGTTGTTGTGTTACACATTGGTGACTGATGTCAGCAGAGTTGGGATGCTCATTAACAAAAAAAGATTTTCAAAGTGTCTCTGCAGCAGTCTTCTCTGTTTGTGCTGACCTTTAGACCACATCCTCTAGTTAACTTGCACATAACTGTGTTGGTCAAAGAGAACCTTTAAAATGTATTTATTAACAAGTACATGCTGTATATTTATTGGTCTTTACACAACAGAAAACTGTGGATGAAAATAGAAGATTCAACTTTTTCAAATAGCACATAGCTGTAAAGCTGATAGAGAAGTTTTCTCTATCAGCAAATTAATTCATATCAAGGTAAATTTTTTTATTTTAAAATGATTGAGAAAATGATTTATCAACTGTTAAGTTCTGATTTAGTATTACTGATGTCTACCCTGTGTATTCCTAGATGGACTATCAGAGCCCGAGTTACCAACAAGTCCAATATCCGCACCTGGAGTAACTCTAAAGGAGAGGGCCAGCTCTTCACCTTTGAAATAGTGGATGAGAGTGTGAGTAGAGTAGTGAGGCCTAAATATCTCTTTATTGCATGTCAATGTACATCACAAATGGCTGTTTTTCTTTTTATTCATCCCACAAAATGTCTTTATGGAAATGTGCTGGTCGACAGGGAGAAATCAGGGTCACAGCATTCAACAAGGAAGTGGACAAGTTTTTCTCTTTAGTGGAGCAAGGCAAGGTGAGCATGTTCCACTCCCACATATCCATCCACACATTAGGCAATAAGAGTCTCTTGGAAACCTAAAAAAAAACATAATGTTTGCATGTAGAACTTTACCCACGATGGGTGGAAGCTGCAAGTCTACTAGCATTATTTCAAAAGGAACTCATGAACAAAGCTGCCTTAGTCATTTACTCGAGACTCATTTAGACAAAACCAAGACAATATCTTTAGGTTACAATAAATTCACAGAACACTTGCAGACTATGCCTCAGTCACAGGCATCTATTTTGTATCCACATAGTGCTGCAAACAAGTGTATCATTTGTAAAGTAGTGTCTAATAAACCGCTTCTACAAAATCCCCCATGCCTGCTGGACTTCTGTCCAATCACTGTGCTATAGGCAAGTAGAAGAGGATTTTATGGAAGGGATTTATTAAGTCATATTTTACTGAAATATATGTGTTTGAGACATATTGAGCAGTTGGGTGGATAATATTTTATTGTTTGGGTGTTGTTAAAACATCTGGTTATCTTGTGGCGGCCAGTCTGGCAGGCTGAGCTCTCTGTGGAGTATGTATATAAAGTTTGTCTCTCAATGCACTGGACTCTGCATCTGTATTTTCTCTGGAGGATGTGCATGTGTGAACCTCTTTATATGGAGAGATTATATCTTTTAAATAAACATATCCTCTAAGATATGAAAGGATAAGTTTAGGTTGTTATCTCTCTTTACACAATACTCACATTTCCTGTCCAATGGAAAACAACTTGGACTTCCAGAGGCTTCTTTGTGTTGGTTACAGTTTGGGTATCATCACACCACAAGGGGAATGATCAATATCTCTCACAACATGTAGATATTGTATCTATCTTAGATTAGAAAACGGCTTATAAGAGTTAATAGGTATGAACTTGAACTTGTAGCCAAAGCACTTGGTGGAAGAACAACATTGACTGACAAAAGATAAAGTTGAATGTAAGATGAGGTGTTTAGATACATAATGCCACAGTGAGAGAGCAGATTACAGTTGTCAGTTGTCACCAGTTTCAGTGACATGCCCTCAGAACATGCCCTTTGCATGTTCCCCTATATCTGTGCAATTGCAGCCAGGTAGGACACATGCTAAAGCCCATGCTCAATTCAGTCTGTCCCACAGAGCTTAATGACTCAATTAACCCCGGCCATCATTTTGTTAGTCGCACTGATTCAGGTATCAGCAACTGGCTGTGACTCCCAACACAGCCCCAGATCCAATTTGTGCCCCCTGCCCCTCAAAGATAAATAAAGGGATGAATCAGTCTTCCCTTCGTGGTCTGACTATTGACGGAATAGCAAGTTGGTGTGACTGGCTCTGACTGGGCTGAATGCTTATCACATTAGTTTCATGCTCCTATCTTTGTGTGTGGTAAATCAGAAAGAAGTGAAGGAGAGAGAAACAAATTCAGAGGCAGAGAGAGAGAGAGAATGATAATGGACGGTGATCTGGAAGAGTAAATGAAGAAGTGAGCCCTGCCGATCGAGTTTAAATTGTTCTGTTTAGCACACTTACTCACAGTTTCTGGTGAATTAGAGAAGTGATGGGGCTGATACGACACCACATCTTAAATGGACTTGAAGGTTTTTTCATTCTTATTAAGAGGTTCTGGTGGAACAGAAGTTTTATTGTTATAACCATTTCCTTGGCAGGATCAATAAAGTGGTCGCCCAATTGGATCAGTCATAGTTGCTCCGGACTTACGGGAATAACCATTTTGATGGCACCTCATTCATCTGTTCCCTACAGGTATACTACATCTCCAAGGCTACACTGAAGGTGGCCAACAAGCAGTACACCAAAGTGAAGAATCAGTATGAAATAACACTTCATGCCCAATCGTCCATTGTGTTGTGCGATGACAGCCAGGGAGTCCCCACACTGCACTGTGACTTTGTGCCCATTGCAGAGCTGGAAAACAGAGACAAAGACGCCATCATTGGTAAGACAAGTTCATATCTGTGAGACCTAATTTCTACATTTCATACACCAATAAAAGAGAAACTAAACAGTGAGTGAGTAGGTGCAGTCTAAAGTCATTCGGGACTCAATCTGAGGAGCTAAATATTCGATCACAAATCACAATCAAATCTCAAAAAACATTTTCAACCATCTGATTGAGAGGTGTGTCAAGCCAATCAGCACTCTGTGCAAATGTTATATGAGTCTCTGCATCTCCAAACCTTGTGATTAAGGACTGAAACAGAGTGTTGATGAGAGATTCAGTAATTGTAAAACCTAGTGTGGCACATTAGAACTGTCAGGTTAAGATGATGAGGACCGTCAATCTTTTGCAGCTCAATTTACTTGGACGGATGTCAATGTAAAGAAAGATCTTTCCATAACACATAAGTCCTCTTAAGTGAGGATGTTTGTCCATGAAATGTGTTCAGTCACATATAAATGCCCCTAAAATTGCAATAAACTCAAGAGCAACCTGCTGTGCTCTGTGTGGGAAGCTTTAATTCACAAAAATGTTTCCCTTGTGCCATAGAGCTTGAGGTCCTGCTGTCAGAGACAAAAAACAAGTTCTGCCGTGTTGGTTTAGAGGAAGGGGACGTGAAACAATAAGGAAAGTCATTGACGTCATTGAGCAGCACAACAATGGCACAAAAATATGAGTGACTGTTCTGACATGACATAGCTGCTCAAAGATGTCTTTCTTCTGCAAAGTGGTCCATGACTAATGTGAGAGGCAATCAAGGAGATGTGACAATCATGTAGCTGTTAGATGAGACAGCCTAAAGTCTAATATAGAGATCTTACATTGTCAGGTGCAGCTGAAGACTTTTCTTGACAGCTACCTGCACAAAGACCCTCAGGCAAATGTTGGGTTGATACAATTTTCCAACAACCTGCTGAACTGTATATGTTTGTTTAATTTTAGATGCCAATAAAATCAGCATATGGAAATCTTCTCAAACCATGATGATGATAATAATGTGATCATCCTGAGGATTTTGCAATAATTTAGTTTGAATTGATTTACAGGCATTAGGCATTATAACTTAATTTTGTTTGTTCTCATAACAAAAACTAGTGAATGCCACAGATTCTTTTAAATCACTGGTATGTGCCGCTTCAGAATGAATCACTCTGAGTAACCAAAAATTGGGCTGCTATTGTCATGCAAGTTGTTGCCAGTATTTTAATCATAGACTGTAAATAAAGATGGATGCTACGTTTCCACTTCCTCACAACATCCAGACATAAATTTGTGTATGACATTTGACCTTGTTTTGTTCTATTATATCAAAATACTAATTAAAAGCATCAATAAGAACTACCTAAAATGACAGAAACCAAATTTGATGAATACTTATTTGACGTGTACTATTTTTAGTTTTGCCCATTACCTATACCGCAGCCGGCCACCAGGTGGTGATCGAGACTTTTTGGCGTCATCCATCTTTATAAACAGATTTGAACATGTGGGTTATCAGCTGAACCATCTCTCCGTTCAGTCGAATGAAGTTAATAGACAGACTCACATCTGTCAGTTGTGAACCAGATTTCATGGAAGAATACATTATGACTGGGTCATCAGAAGGTTAATTCAGGCAGACAGTAAGGGGGAGAGATAAAGAGAGGATGATGCTCATTCCACTGTTTTAGTTGGGGTGTCTGCCCTCTGTGCCTGACAGGTAAGTGTTATCTCTGCGACAGGTAAATTGGGATGGTCCATGTGTAGATTGGGGTTGAACGTGGTGATTCAACAATGTGCTCAACGTCATAAATGCTATGATGCACATGTAGGATAGTGGTGTCTCTGTAGCTGTGGCAATTAGGATGTTAATTTCTTTTATTTTGGAATCGTTAGTATTTTTAGAAACTGCTCTTGGTCTTAGAAAATGGTCTGTGTAGGAGATTTTTGTCACAGCGCCAGTAGTGTGAACTTTTTCGACTCGCTTTAATCAGTTTTGTCTTTGTTTTACTTATGAATAGGGATGAGTATAATTTAATAGTTTTCTTTACTAGTGACGTTTTGATACAGAGTTTAGATAATTTACTTCTGAGAAATGCAAACATGCTATTTCTACAAAAGCCCCTGGTTCTTCAACAACACAATTATAACTGTAAGATTTAGTTCAAATCAGTGGACCCGTTCTTTTTAATTTAAACTGAGAACTATGTGAATAAACATAATTGGAACTTGAAAGTTTCTGATACTTGGTATTCAAACTAATTTCAGTCTGTACCCAACAGATAACAGGTTTTCAAAGCAAGATGAACATGTGCTAAAGTAGAGTGAAAGCGGAGCACGAAGCTCGGCTTAAAAGGGACGTTTCCAACCAAATCTTGTTTGGGTTCAAATTATTGCTCTACTGATTTTACATGGGTTTGAAGTTGCCTTTCTCACTAGACCTATCAGCACAGGTCCATGTGGTCTCTTGTACCTGTGATCACACATCCAGATGGGATTGGTGTATTGCATAGTTGAATAGTTTTTTTTACTTCACTGCATACGGTCATGAAAAACATGCAGCAACTGCTGGGTAGCACCATATGGAGGGCTATTGATTCCTTTAAGTGCTGGACATAGAGAACTCAATGGTGGAATCTACTGAGGTTTGAGCATTGTGGGTTAATATTTGAGCAGTAATATTATATGATTACATTAGCTTAGAGAAATACAGGGCAGCACAGCAGAGCATTACACAGTTAAGGGATGCACTGAGCGGTTTACCTGGAGGAGTGTGTTTCTGTTGGTCGCAGAGGGGCAGCATTACATGTCCCGGGCATCATCTGTTGTCTCTCTGTTCACACTCTCTCCACTCACTTCCTTTCTGCTCCTTTGTTAAATAGGGGATTATAACATGGTAATGAGAACTGTCAGCCTGTTCCTGTGGTGATAATAGAGTTCAGAGGTGGGTGACATCGTTTCAATCATAATGGAATTAAGGAGAGCCGGGAGAGTGTAGACAGAGAGCAAGGGAGGACTAGAGTGAGCAAGTTTAAAAAAAGGTTAGCAGACGGGAGGATGGAGTTCACAGCATGACTGGTTTCAAAAGTCTATATTATAATTCTGTCCCGTCATCTTATCCAATGCATGGGCACTAGTCCTGATGGCATGAGAGGATGGACAGAAAATTAATCACACAATTGTCTTCATTGTTAAGCCATTTGAAAGCCTGTGGAGTTTCTGAAGCTAGGATGAAGACTGAAACCTTCATAGTTTTCATGTGAACTATGAAAAAATCATGTTTGTACTCAACAAATTTTTTGTGTGGATCGGGACGAATTTGCGGATCTGAAAATATATTTCTTGAAATTTTTCACAGACTTCCCAGCAAATTATTTATGGATCTTCAGGGGGGGAAATCAGGCATTCTTAAGGGACTGATATTTATGAGTGCAGGCAGTGTGGTGCGACATGATTGAATTTAAGGAGAGCGTCTGGCCTTGGCGGAGGTATGGGCTCTACTTAGTGCCATTCTATTTATACAAAAATGTGCTTTAGAAATTGAATTTCCTCGTTCTGATTATTAGTCATGGTGGTCCACCTTAGCAGTGACTGCTCCTCAGTGCAGTAATCCTGAATGAAGTGTTTAGGCCTTGAGCCTGACAGGAAACATGAATGAGGAATGAGTTTGTTTGTTGTGATCTGGAATATGGGCCTGGGTGTTAGCCAGCCTGCTATGACATTTATGTCAGTCTGCAGTAACTTGGCAATATCAAAGGGGTGTCAATTCTCTGTCGGGTTAGATCTTTACTCCTCACGTTGGGATAATAATTCACATCGAAAATATCAAAGAGGCGTTTTTACTCTTGATACTATATATAGCCTCTGTTCACACAACACACTGTTTTCTAATTTTTTATCTGAAATCATATTTTAATCATATGTGTAAGGGATTTCTATAGATGGAGCGTTATGGACAAATACCTCCTAATATTTGTCTCTGTCTTCAGATGTTATCGGTGTCTGTAAGAGTGTGGAAGATGTATCCCGGATCACCACGAAAACCAGCAGAGAAGTCTCCAAGAGGGCCCTCAGCCTAATAGACGCAACAGGCACAGTGGTGACAGTCACACTGTGGGGAGAGGAGGTAACGACTATAATCCTTCTATCTGTCTCCCTGCTCTCCCTCTGCATCCAGGGATGGATTTTTAATGTAAAAACATGTTGAGCAGACTGTAATTAATCGTGTGTTTATAAAGGTGTCCATGCGTGTATGTATCCGTGTCAGTGCACATAGCACAACAGTGTGTGTGCTCTTGCATGCAGAGCAGTTTGATTGCGTTTCCTGGGCCGGAAAATTTGAATTGGTCAAATCATTCCTTTGACCTTCAGGAGTGTTTTGGACCGTAGTCCCTGATTTGAGACGAAGGGCTAAATAACTCTCGAATGTGCATGAAATGGTGCTATTCTTCTCTAAGCTCATTCAATCTGCAAGAGCTAATCCCTCCTCTTTGCTAAAATCCAAAAATGACTTTCAAATTAACTTGTAGATTGTGCAATTATCAAAGCAAACTACACTGCATATTGCTTTCCAAGCCGTAGACATAGACTCAACATACAAGAAACAAGAACACAACTGCTTTTGCTGTCTGTTGTGTTCAGACTGTCTCTCCTCAATTACCTTCATTGATGCAGTTTTTTTTCTTTCTTTCTCCAGGCAGAGAAGTTTGACGGCAGAGAGCAGCCTGTGGTCGCTATCAAAGGGGCTCGCTTGTCTGATTTTGGAGGCATATCTCTCTCCGCTTTGTTCAGCTCAACTGTCATGGTCAACCCAGACATACCAGAGGCTTTTAGACTGAGGGCCTGGTGAGTCAGTGGTGTGCAGTGCTCACACACAAACACGCACACATTCAAAACACATATAGAAAGGTCTATACAGTGTTGTCATGCTGGCATGTACAGAGTCCATGGACACTCATCACAAGACATGTGTGTAAACATTAAGATATCACTCTAATAATAAACACTAAACACACACACACACACTCACAAGCCCAGATGATCACGTGTCAAGAACCTGGTGGCGTGTGCCTCATCAGTCCCAGTGGGACTCTAGACAGGAAATAGAAAGGATTGGAGGTTGGGAATAAAAGAAAAGCAGAACGCGGATATTTCTGGATTCTAGCTCTGAACTGGTTCAGTATGTGCGCAGAGAGACGGTGCACACAACGAGCCACATCAAACTGGATTCCAGTTCCTGTGGAGGGTTTTGAATTATGACTCATACGCTCATTAGGGCTGTTCCCAAGTCTGGCCACTGCTGAAAAGAATGGGCCTTTTTTCTTTTTATTACCTGTGTGTATGTATTAGGCTTCAGTGTGCATGTGATTACCTTAGAGTTACACGGAAATCTATTCTTGTAGAATTCAATCAAAAAACATCCTCACAGCTTCAGTGTGTTACAGTAAATAAAGGAGCGTGCATCATGGTACCTGAGGGCATTGTTGTGTTCAATCTTTCACTCGTTAATGTCTGCTTCATAAATTTAGCTAATTGGTCCTTTTACAACATTGTCTGACATTTTTTGCTTGTCTCTTGATGCCTTTCCTTGTGCCATAATCTACCTTTGAGGAAAAGCAGTTAATGAATGACAATGACTGTTTTTCATGGGGAAACTCCTTTTAACAGTGAGATCTTCACGAGGAGTGTCTGTCTGACTCGAGTTCCTGTAGCAATGTGGTGCGTTGTGGGATTGTTTTGACCGGGCTCGCTGTTAATTGAAAGAAAGGGATGAATTTGGATGATGCCTTGGTTAGATTGTTCTGCTCATCTAAAATAAAGAGCAGGAGTCACTCCGATGCATTAAGATTTTAAAGGGCATGTTTAAAAAGGTAGATAAATGAATAGATGAAGTGGGTAGACAAGAGCACAGATGAGTTTTGTTCCTCTCTTCTTTCCCCCAGTGTATATGGCCTGAAATATATTTAAAGATTAAAGGCTGATTGATGTATGAATGCATTTCGACAGCAGTCAGTATGTCAGATAAAAGAGATGGCAGAGTACAGATGCAGTGGCTGTGAATCAGTTCAGTCAGAGATTAAGGGGGAAATTCAGTCATGGCTGAAGATGGTTTCTTTAGATAGCAATAGACAAATACAGTGTCATGTGTAATACAACTCAGTTTCTCCTTCAGAGGACAAATCAAAGTGTGGTAATACAACATGTTCATATAAACAAACATACTTACAACGCCATTTTCAAAATAAAGATGGAATATATATGACTAATATAAAGAGTGCACCCTCTGTAATATAATAACCTCAGTATTAAGGGATCATTATATCTGCTAGGTATGCTCTGTTTGTGGTTTTCTTTATGATTATCAACCACTTTTAGTTGCTTCTTTCGCTCTGTCTCCCTACACCTGACATAATGTATGTCATATTTCACATGTATGAGTCTGTAAGTGTGTTTTGATGCTCAGGCGTGTTTGCGCATAACTTTATTTGAATGTTTGCTGTGTGTGTTTTCATGTGCAGGTACGACCAGGGGGGCTTCGCTCTCAAAAGCCAATCCCTGACCAACACAAGGTCAGCGAGTAGCGGAACAAAGATAAACTGGAAAACACTGAGTGATGTGAAGAACGAAAACATGGGACATGGAGAGAAGGTACAGTGCACAAAGGCCGACATACAAACTGCACACGCAGCAGGGAATTCATCTAAAATGCAAAAATCTTGAAATCAGGGCAGACAGAAACATAATTACTGTCACGGCTGGACACAATTAGTTATTAAAATTAAAGGTCAGAGAGAGAATCTGAGTGATTGTTTTCCCAGGTGGTAGAACGAGCATCCACTCTTATGTCACTCAGTAGTTTGCTTCCCAACTCCTCTAGTCCTTAGATGCTGAAGCCCAAATTGCCCCTTAAGTACCATTGTTGAATGAATATGACGGTATTTTAAAGCGTGTTGAGTGGTCCATTAGACTAAAAACGATATATAAAGCAGCTCATTTATCATTTACCAATTGAAGATCAAGTAAGTGGTGGAAATAGCAAGCGGTGAATACATAATGTAAGTTTGTATGTCTTCATTTCACAGAATTTATTACATATATGTTTAGTGTTTCAGTTTCATTGGCTCTTTTATTGCTCCATGTAACTCAGGGTTTGATGTTTGAGTTTTACATTGACTCAGTCTTTCGTATTTGAGTCACAGAGAAGTGAGATCTACAGTAGATCAATAAAACCACAAGGTGTGTAAGAACAAAAAAGAAACCTTTTTTATTTCTGTTGCAGTTTTAGTTGGATCATTGAGGCGACTCTACAAAAAATTTGGCTGGAAACAGATTTAGGTGTGAGTCAGTAAATCCCTCTGTCACTCAGGCAGCTGGCTGCTGTTTAAAGAGGAAGGAGAGAAACCCCACACAGATGACATAATATCAGCATAGCCACAGTAATCAGACAGAAAATCTTCCTGTGATGTTGGTGAACACTGGGTTTTGGTGTCAGTCCCTCACAATCAAACGTTTAGCTTCACTGGTTCGAAGCAACATTTCACAGTCGCACCACATCAGCTTCTTCACGTTGATGGTCTTTGACTTTAAGAGTAAATCATCTTGACCTCTTTCACTTACTTACTTACTTAATCTAATGATGAATACCATAAATCTAGAAATCTCAAATCAAACCAAACTCAACACTGCCCTTCCTTCAGCTCTTAACAATACACACGCCAGGTTTGATGCCGATAAGATAAGTGCTTCTGGTGATATGCCTTCCACACACAAGCAGACATACAGTATATTTGGAATAGTTGGTTTGACCACAAAGTAGAAAACTGACATCAGGTGTGCTTAAAACTCCTGCTGCTGAACATCAGTAAACATAAATGTTAATTTGCGTTTGGGGGCTTTTTAGTTGGTTTGTTTTTTCAGCCATACAGAGATCATCCTGAAAGCCTCTTATTCAAACTATCACAGATAATATTCTGTGAACAGACACGGGTTTAGTGATTTATAAGACTGACTGCTTCCTCGTCTCATTTCAATGTAAGCATTTAGACAAACACAAACCCACAGTCAGTCTTCCATTCATGGTAAACACAGCAGCTCTCGGTTTTACTTTGCTATGACGTCGTGGATTAGTATCATGAATCTCTTGCTGCAGCCTTTGGAAGGGGATAGCAATGTGAACACATCAGCTGCAATGAATAAGTGCCATACATGATTGGAGTAGCATATGTAGAAGTATCAAATTTAACTGTTTGCCATTTAAAGAAGTGTCATCGCAAAGAATTATCCTTGTTTTAACTAAAAGTAGAGCTAATAGCTGTGGGTGCCTTGCATAAACTTCCCATCTATTTTATTAGCTTTATTTTCCAGTTGTCTCCATCATTCCTCATATTTAATTAGAAGCCACATATGGGTAGCTCCTGCATCAATGTCATTTCTCGTAAGAAATTCTAATTACGTGCTGGAGGTGGAGGAAGCCTCAGGGCATAACATTACCAGGAGGGATATGGCGAGGGCTGAGATTGTGGTAGAGTGAGAAGGTGTAGAAAAGCCAGGCACAGCCACTTAAACTTCTTGTCACTTACAAAGCTGTGTCGAAGGATGGAAGGAAACAAGGGCACAGGAAGAAGAAGAGTGTGGAGACAAAGAGAGACAAGTGTCAAGGGATATTTAGAGAAGGATAGAGATTGGAACAGTTAACCGGCAGTAGTGAGAGAAGGAGATGAAAGGTGAGAATGTGTAAATAATTCAAGCTCTTTTTTTTTTTCCTCCTCTTTTAGTTCCTTCCCTTATTCTTTCTCTGTCTGTGCTTTGTTTACCCCCGAACGCTTCTGTAATTGAACGCCTTTAAGGAGGAAGTCTGTCACATACTCTGAGGCTGCTTTCGTTCTAATAATGAAATCCAAATCATTAGCTTAAACTTTGAAGCTATCTAATATGACATTCCACCTGTTTGCCTCCATGTACTGTATGTGTGAGACTGGTGTGTACAAGCCATTTCTAATTAATGTCAATTATGTGAGGAAGACTTTCACATGGCTGCCCTTCCACATACAAATTTTAATTGCATTTAGGTGCCAGAAGGTGACACAGGAATTTGCTGTGATGAGAATGAAAACTATTTTGTGTGTGTGTGTGTGTGTGTGTGTGTGTGTGTGTGTGTGTGTGTGTGTGTGTGTGTGTGTGTGTGTGTGTGTGTGTGTGTGTGTGTGTGTGTGTGTGTGAGTGAGAGAGAGAATCTCTAGGTTAGTCGTCACACATCCTTCAATGTTTCTGAGCCTGAGCGTTTTTGTGTATCTGTTATTGCGTGCAGCGTTAGTCATGCTGTTCTTCTTGGTTCTCCACAGTGTGCTTAAGGTTAAGACTTTGCCCCAAGGCGTCTGTGTACACACTGGGATTTAGAGGGAGAGGGAAAACAAACGCTCACAAGGACAAGGGGAGAGATGATGGCAAGTGCAGGGGGATTTATTTAGAGTGGTCTTGTTGTGAGGGAACAGTTACGGTCCAGATCCTGCTGACCTCCACCCTCATATTCTTGGCAGCATCTGCCAACACCACGTGCCGTGAAAGAGCCTCGACTGAAAGCATCCTGTACTTTTCTCCCTGCCATGTCCACCCTCCTACCACCTTCCCCGCCCATCGCCTTCCCACCTCTCCAGGCTCCCAGCGATCTCATCTGCCCAAGTCTAAAATGTGATGAGGCAGGCACACAAGCAGAAACATGGGAGTGGAGTGTTGAGGACGAGAGGGCTATTGCTAACGGGAGAAATTCTCCTAATTAATAAAACCTTCTGAGTAAGTGTTTTTTTTTTTGGGAGGGGTGATCTTGCTGTGTTGCATGGGCGCTGGGTCGATGGATGGGTGGACAGATTATGATGCTGTGAGTCAGTGTTAGCTCGCGGGAAGAAAGTGTCAGAGAGCTCTAAGTCTGACTGACAGTATCTGTAGAGGTCGCGGGGACGCAGGACTCATCGTCAACCATCTCGCAAGGAAGGCAGAAAACACAATTGTCTTTTCACATTCAATGCTCTTACCGAACACTTCACGCAAACTGTGGGTTGTATAACGAAGGAGCAGCAATCCTCAGTCAGTGTGTGTGTACGTGTGAATTTGGCCTGTATCCTAAAGAGAGTCTTTGATGGACTCATTAAGGCCAACATTAGAAATGAGTCTGGCCCAGTTCGAGCTTGTAGTTGCTGTTGTTTCAAATTCATTTTAAAGCATTTCATTTTGCATTCTGGCTGTAATTCCAACATCTTGTTTAAAGTCTGGTTAAACAAGGATTTTTTCTGGTTTCTTACATACAACGTACAGCACATGTATCGGTTTGTGCTTGCACTTGTGCATCTGTTTATTTGCATGCGGGCGTGGACACATGTATGGGCCTCTTACCGATGAGACATCTGCTTTGTGCATTCTTTGTATTTATATTTATGGAAATCAAATGCTGTGCTTCTCCACTGGATGAGAGAATATTTCTTCCCCCAGAATTGGCATTTCTTTCCCTTTTTTTGCTGTTGGTTTTACCAGTGTGAGTTCTGCTGCCTAAGGTGCTAATATCTGTTTAAATTACTGCAACATCACTGCATTTTAATTTGATTCTGTTTGACTGTGTACACTTTAATTTAAATTCATAACTGAAAGAACTCTCGCTCATTGTATATGTATTGCAAATGTGTAAGTTTGGGTCTTTGCATATAAACTTGCATGTCAGACGTGTGTGTGTGTGTACATTAGCACAATTTATGTATATGAGAGATGCGGAGAGATTCATCTCATCTTCCATCTATTATGCATAGAATTCTCAAACTCTCCCTGCTTTCTTTTTAAACTCGTCCAAGATTGTTTGGAAGTCAAATAGAGATCTGTAAACAGCGTGCATCTACCAGCTGGACTGACTTTCTGGAAACAGTTTCATTTATGATGCCAAGTTTGATCTGAGTTTATTTTTATTTTATTCAATGTTTCTCTCTCCACCCTAAGCAGCAAATTCATTTTCTTGAAGTTTGTCCTGCCGGCACTAGAAGGACAACTTTTGCGCATCCTCATCTCTTACATGTTTGATGAGCTTTAGTTTTATGGTATTTGCTCTGTGTTGCTAAGTTATGATTTAAAGATACCAATAATGATAAAAAAAGAAAAAGTTTTAGCATTCAAATGAGAACAAAGACCATTTGATGAGTTTCTTTTTATCGCTGTTTGCTAATGCTGCTGTTATGTGTCTGACATCAAGGATATTATTCAGATAAACCTTTCCTGTAGTGGCAGCATTATTGTTTTTTAAGTTATCAACTACTGCTATTTTAGGCTACTTGACCTGCAGTTGTACCCCAACAGGAAAGACTTTTGAAGTATTGTGACTGCACTGTACACTACGATTGTACTGTGATTGTAACTCTTGTGTGGACCAGTGATTACTCATTGTGTGCCACCTGTTATCTTGTTCATCTACCAAGATGCAGCCTCCTACATAACAAGCACTTTGATGAGGTGTCTTTTTCCGGTTTATTCACTGTGGGCCTTTTAAAATTGCAATGTCCATTCTTCTTCCTCCAGCACACATAGTAATCAAAAACATTTTTTACACCATCCCCTGGTAAAAAGCATGACACTTACAGACAGAGAGGATCTACATCCTTAAATTTCAAAATCAGACAAAGATGATTACTCAACCAGGACCTGTTGACACAAATAAAATAAGATTTAAAAATATGTTGTGTTCTAAGCAAATGCTCTCTACAGAAAGTTCGAGATAGTTTTGAATAATGTCAACAGTAAAGGGGCTCTGTCGTCATAAATATCACAATTTACATGAAGACATTTTCAGCTAAAGAAATCCATTATCCAGCATTATACAGCAATAACAGATAACCTCTTGTGTGTTATGTAGGCATGAATTTTTCATATGATGTATTTTTTTTCACGTTGAAAAGGAACACTGTTTTACTCAAGACTTCAAATAATGAGTTGTTTTTTGGGATTAAAGAATCAGGCAGCTGTAAGAGCAGCTAAAGTCATCTTTATTTTTTAAATATCTGCCAATATCACAAGCAACAACCAAAACAGTCCAATGAGAAAGCTACAAGTTAAACATGGAAAGAGATGATCACACTCAAATATACAGAGTGCAACTCAAACAGGCTCTGTAATTAAATGATTGTGTTAAGGTTCAATTGGTTTGGAATATTTTCCCCGCTTGTAACTTGATTTGCAAGTTTGAGTTCTCCTCAGCACAATATCGTGTAAGCACCTGCAAATCGACTATACTCTCTTAAACGTTCAAATTGCAGCAGTTTGATGTGATTTGGCACTTTTTATTGATCTTTTTGCTCTATCCCCATAATTAGATTTCTTCCTCTTCCATTTCCTCTCTCCATTCAGGCAGACTACTTCAGCTGTGTGGCAACATTGCTGTACACTCGTAAGGAGAATTGTCTGTACCAGGCCTGTCCATCTGCGGACTGCAAAAAGAAGGTTATAGACCAACAGAACGGGATGTACCGCTGCGAGAAGTGTAACCGAGAGTTCCCCAACTTTCAGTACAGACTCCTACTCTCTGTAAGTGCATACAGTGCACATCATTAATGCCTGTTTGACACACATACCATGATTCTGACTGCAAGAAATACTGTATCTTCTGTTATCACACATACACACACCCAAACATGCACATAAATAATCTCTCTCCCCTTCATCATCCCCGTCTGTCTAACTCTCAGGCCAACTTGGCAGACTTCGGGCAGAACCAGTGGGTGACATGCTTCCAGGAGACAGCTGAGGTCTTGTTGGGACACAGTGCACAAACACTGGGCGAGCTAAGAGACACAGTAAGAGAGACACACACACACACACACACACACACACACACACACACACACACACACACACACACACACACACACACACACACAGTCTCTCTATAGTTGTGATGACACTCATTGGCATAATGCATTCCCTAGCCCCTTAACCATCACAACTAATTGCCTGACCTTGACCTAACCTAATTCTAACCCTAAAATCAAGTCTTAACCCTCGAGCAACCCTTTGAATTTGTGAGGCTAAGATGTACTCACGTCAGTGTCCTCATAATTAGGGTATAGAACCTCATAACTATAGAAAGACAAGCTCACACTCATACACACACACAGTTCTGCAAGAATTAGTCTGTCAGACAAGAAAACTGCCTTCAACGTTTTTCCAGGAGGTCTTTAACAGATTACTACAGTCAACATTGTGTGTGTGTGTGTGTGTGTGTGTGTGTGTGTGTGTGTGTGTGTGTGTGTGTGTGTGTGTGTGTGTGTGTGTGTGTGTGTGTGTGTGTGTGTGTGTGTGTGTTCCTCAGGACGAGACGACATTTGATGAAGTCTTCCAGAAAGCTCACTTCAAGACGCACATCTTTAAAAACAAAGTCAAGATTGAGACGTACAATGTAAGTGACTATAAACCGGAGCATAATAGAATTTGATACGATGCAATTCAGTTTCCCAGGAAAAACAGAATAATGACATATGATTGCAAGCGTCTGATGTTTATGAACCACACAGGATTCTGTCTTTGCCAGATCCAATTAGCACTTCCTCTTTCGGTTGCTTGCAGAGTTACAGATTTTGGGTTTTGGTATAAAGTACGTCGAGATGAGCAGCAGCCTTTAGGATGAACTGGTGGCAGAACAAGGTGTGAGGGATGTTTTGTGACTTTAAGTTGGACAAGGAACACACAGTGAATACTACTGTTGGAAAAAGTGAAAATTCCCCCGGTGATAAAAGCGTGGTACATTGCAGTGTTGTGTTTTAATTGATTAGTTGTCTGCCATCCGGGAAATTCATATCAACAAGACCGACCATCAGTTGTTATCTTCCGCTGAACTTTGGTCCCAAGAAGGTAAAGCGACAAAACAAGATGCAGAATTGTAATGTCATCACAACATCCTGTCAGTCACACAACATGAATCCAAAATCATTTTAATTAGCGTCACAATGACAAGGGAGTTGTTGCATAGCCAGTATAGTTTGGATAATAAAACAAATACAGCTGTGGATTCATTTCTCTTAATTAGGCGCTAATTAGCATGTAGCTATTGTCTGTCGAAGCCTAATTAACTAAATTATTCAGAAACTAATTTGCTACGGAGGGACGAGAGGCGTGATTGAGATGTAGGATGCGCTCTGAATGGTATGCGTCCTGACCGCAGGAAAACCTGCAAGAGATGCTGTGCACAGTTCACGAGACATTCTTCATGGTCTGGAGCACAGCATTTTTTCTTCAAGGAATTTCTCAAAGTCCAGGCAAAATATTGCCATTCACTCTTTATACAGTCGAGTACACATTTCCTGCAGATTCAAGTGTAATTTTACATACAGTAATATGTTTTGCAATGAAGAGTAATCTTACCAACTGAAGTAAAATGAGCTTGACTGTCTGTTTACAGTAAATGTCAGAGCTCCACTGCTACAGACCAACTAACAACTAACTGCTGGAGGCTGCATTTTTCATTACAGACCACAATACAGACATGTCGGGCAGAACAAACAACATACTGATATTTATTTTCTGAGATTACAGTCGTACCAGAAGTGGAGCTCGGAATATAGTTTGTCCACAGGGCTGCATTACAGAGAGAGTCATGGGGTCATTTAAAACAAATAGTTGGGAGCACGAATGTTCTTGGTAAATTGTCCTTTGAGGAACATGAGTACACAGCAAATTTAATACAGTGTGGACATATAGACTGACAGTCATCACAAGCCAGAGGCCCCACCCGGCAAATAATGGGAATAGTAAATAGTGTTACAGCGGCAGTTTGAAGTATTATTATGCAGCTTTTTCTCTTTAAAAACAAGGGTTTACGCACCTCTGGGCAAATTACATATTTTGCCAATTTTTGAAGTCAAAAATATAAATACATCCCCTTCAGCAAGAAGACGTAAACATGGGCCTTTCTTCACACTTTAGATTTCAGAAAAAAATTATAATAATTGTAATTGTGGCACGTGCAACTGTTTGAGCTTATTCTCGTTATGGAAGACTCAGAATTAAATTAACTAGTTAGGCCTTAATTGACTCGTAAAGACTTGTAAGGTGAACCAAGAATTGTCATTTAGAAAAGTCAGCTAATGGCATTTCCAAAACCCATAAAATTGTATTTAAACCTTGTGGCAGCACTCGACAGCCATGGACTCCTCCGAGCAACCGGCAGAGGATTTGAAAATGAAGCTAAATGATGCCTGCAAAGCAAAGGAGGCCATAAAAGAAGATATCAAAGCTTTTACAGCTTGAAATTTCCACAGTCTGGAATGTCATTAAGAAATGACAGTTGAGGGAAATGATGAAAGTTAAAACAAGATCTTGAAGACCGCACACTGAACAAATCATCAAATATGTAGTTTCTCAGAGGTGCCCAGGCATTTGCATACAACTGTATTATGCTCTTATTGCTTAATAAATTAACTTTAATGAATGTATTAAAAAATCTTTTGTGTTTTTTGTGCAGAAGAAACTGACAAGAATTGAAACCCCAACAAACCACAGTCCCTACAATGTTAAATTGTTGAATACCGTATTCCACTTTGTTAATCGTATCTCTTGATTAAAAAAACTGCAAAACTATTTTAACTCAGGGGCGTTTACTCATTCTGTGAATTTCAACCACCCATGACTATAATTTCTGCACGTTACTGACCTGCTCACTGTCTGATTCATGTGTTGAATCCGCAGGCGTAAGTGAAGGAGGTGGTGAGAAGTCAGAGCAACAGAGAGCACGCTGTGATCATGACCTCCATGTTCAAATAATCACAGGGGCCAGATTCTGCACTATTGACTTCTGTAAACACTGATCAATATTCACAACAGTTCTTTCCATTCGTGTTTAGATGGGAAATATAAAAATGTGTGGAATCAAATAGCATTATCAGGATCTTTAATGAGACAAATGAAGTTACACAATTTTTACTTTTTTAGTGGGACACAGGAAGAACTTAGGATCATATTTTTTTGTGTCTCTTGTATATAAAACAAAATTATTCAAGGGGAGAGCAGTGAAGATAAAACTTAAAAGCACAATGCACTCGAATCTCTAAAGGGTTTTTTTTCTCCATCAACTGTAAATATGAAAACACAGATGCCTTCAGCTGAATGTTGTTCAGCTGGTGATTCCAGTGCAGCAGCAGTCTTTGGTTCTGCTCCCGACTTAATAATGTGTTTTTAAAAATCTTGGTTTCCACTCCAGTAAATTGTGTTGCGCTTTATTGTGATTGAAACGTTTTACACAGAAACAGTCAAAAGAGGTAAGAAAACAGATGAAGAACAAGTATAAACAGCAAAATAATACAAAAGTGCATTCAAGTGGCTGCATTCTTTACAACACTCAGGCCATAAAGAGGATGAATGCATCATCCAGATAAGTGTACAAACATCCAGTACTGTTAAAAACTCTGAAAGTAAAGTGTAGATGCTTTTAACAATAACACAAGGGAAAAGTTTTAATTAACTGTCCAACACAGTGCAGTAAAAACAAAAAAATCACATCAATAATTAATGTTGAGTTTATGAGGCAGGCAAATGTACATATAGATCAAATATAAACAGTTGTCTGCAGAATTTATTTGAACGTGTATGTGAAAAATAACTGTGTGTGTGTGTGAGAGAACTCTGTCTGAACTGAATGAATCGATTTTATCTCAGTGAATACATTAGTAGATGACAGCATCTTTTTCCTGACTCATGGTAACAGACAGGCCATTGAGTCCCACACAATGACACCTAATACACTCACTTTATATCATGAACAAACCGCACACTTAGCAGACCTCACATCCAGGTCTGTCCCTCAGCATGTGAAAAATGTGACTCATGCCTCCACATGGCTGAAGGTGAAAACTTCCTGTGCAGATGGAAAATGAAGAAGCTGTCATTCAAATCATTTACGTAACTGGATGTTCAGTAACGACGATTAGCACGTTAGCACACTGACAGTCAGTTGTAACACAGGCTACAGAGATGATCATGCTGCTAAAAAGTGATGAAAGGTTATTGCAATGTGTCCTGAGTGAGATGTGAACTTACCGAAAGTTGTTGAGACATTATCGTTATGGTGACGCTGCAGGAAATGTCTGCAGGTCATCTACAGGTCAGTGGGATGCATCGTCTGGAAACCATGAATGTGTTCAGAGAATTTAGAGGCAGTCCATGTGGTGATCAGACATTTCCGATCGTCTGATAAAAAGTTTCACACAGCACGTTGGTGCGGTGGTTTTCACTGTTGCCTCACAGAGAAAGCTTCTCAGGCCGGGTGTGTCTGTGTGGAGTGGAATGTTTCTTTGTGTGTGTGTTGGCCCTGTGAAACGCTGGTGACCTGTACAGGTGCACCCCGCCTCTTGCCCAACAGCTGGGATTGGCTCCAGCTTCCCCCCGTGATCCTCAAAGATGGATGAAAAGTTGAGCGATCACCAGAGTCAGTAGGATTCACCCTCTGTGGACCATTTATCTTGTATCATGACCATCTATCCAGAGGTTGTTGAGATATTTCAGTCAGTACCACAGTGCTGGACTCATCCATTGCCAGCACGAGCGTCTCTAGAAGCTGAAGGTTTGTTTTTAAACGTGCTGTATTACGTATTCACATCTTACTGCTACTATTTACTACTTCATTATCCAAACTTCTCCGCAGGGATCCTCTGTTTTATATAATTTGACTCTTCAGCGTAGTAACATTTTATTTTTCAGGGTAGTATCTCATTAATTCTCTGTGTTAAAGGTTTGTGTGTTGACTTTTTGTTTCCAGCGTGAGAAGGTATTCTCCCAAGTGTTCTGTTTTGAGTACCAGCATCTGTAGAAGTTTAATTCTTCAGGGAAGAAGCTCACCTCCCCCCACTGTCAGAAATGGAGTTGGAGAATTGGGGTGAATGTCAGGCCACTGAATCACTTTTCATGATGTGTGCTGGTGTGGAATATTAGTCCATTAAATGAACAGTCCCTCAGCCACTATTCTATCCTTTGGGAAACCATGAGATTTAGATATGTTTTCACCTTTTGTCAAGTGGAGCCTTTGTCGTGACACATGTATTGTTTAATTTGCCTGATATCTTAAGTTAAATGCAAATTGAAAATACTAACAGAGGTGTTGAATCACATATGAGATAATGGGAAAGTGTCAACTCTTTGAAGCTGGTTATGCCGACTGAATTGCTAATTGATTAATTAATCCCGCTCATAGCAAGTGCGATTATAATGGAAATGAGTGGATGGCTCTATGTCTTAATCAGAAACCTCTGCCCTGTTTGATGATACATAATTTGAAGCGCTGACTATTACTGGATCAGACTGAAATGTGTAGCCATAGCTTTCTCATAGTAATGTGGCATTAGTTGTGCTTTTTAATTTTGAAACAATAACAACAATAATCTGTCACAACTCTACTTACCTTGGTAATTAAAGTCACGTTAAACTGAATTTCAGAGGCGGAAACAACCTGGTTCTCCAGTGGTGGTCGCAGTATCGTAACATGCTCTTTAATTATCCACATGTAAAGTCAAATACAGTTATTATCATTATTGTTATAACTGTAAGCTGGTATAGGTCAACCCCTCCAATAGCAGACTGCTAGAATCCATTAGAAATATCTTCTTTATTTTTCATCAGACGTTGCTGCTGCTCTTGAAATCCAGACTAAACGTTTCTTCCCTCCTCAGGACGAGACTCGAGTCAAGGTAACAGTTATTGAAGTCCAACCACTGGACCACAGGGAATACAGCAGGAGACTCCTCAGTAACATCCGCTCATTGGCCAGCTGAACTCGGTCCGAGTCATCCAAACGGCCGTGTGGTAATTAAACACGTCTCCAGCCGACCTCTGGTGTGTCAGTCGTCTTCCTCCTGTGAGATAATGGCAGATCTGACAGAGGCAGAGAGGCGGACGGTGATTCACCAGAAGAAATGGCAGCCAAACAAAAGACTGATATTTAGTTGTTCGCTTCCTTCAACCGGCCGCGTTTGGAAACATTGGAAATTGCTTTTAGCTTTTTAATTTAATGACATTTTAAGAAAGGTTTTTTATAATAGAAGTGAGTTTTCGATCGGTGCGTTAAGATCAACTTTTCTTTTACAAGTTCAATAATGATCAGTGGAATTGAAGTAAGGCAAAGATTTATTTGTTTTGTTTTAAAAATGAAGACGTGGCTGAAATGTGTGGAAGATGTTTGCATTTGTTTTATCTGTGTTCCCTTTAAAGGGATTCTTTGTTATTAAAAAAAAAAAAAAAAAGGTTTGGTTTGCTGTTTGCCCTTTAAAGAAGGGATGAATAAAAAGATCTTCAATCATGACTTGTAATTATCTTTTGTTTTAAATAACTTGCTACTGCTGATGTCTCTGCTTCAGCAGTGTTTGTGTGTCTATGCCACTTGTGGAGACTGGCCAGCAAATTATTTTCACTTAACAAACTTAATTATACTTAATATAATCATGTTATTGGGACATGAAGAGGATTTGAACCATTAAAATAACAAGTGTTCCAGAACAATATAACAATTAAAAAACTGTACCTCACTGTACCTTCACATTTGTCACTGTGAATCATCTCATGTGGACCCAAAAAGCCCTTAAAAAAAACCTTAATCAAGTGTTTCACTGCTCTCAAAGCGCATTTACACTGAACCACTTTGAAACGAAATGTGTGTATCACATTTCAAACTGCTCCTCGTTCACTGTGAGCACACATTTAGACACTGGAAAGCAAGGACAGTGCTTTAGTGGCGCTCCTCTCCGCCAAGGTGTGGCCCAAGGGCACGACACTGATTTATGTTGGCAGCGGGCCGCCTGCTCCCCTCACTCCGAGCATCATCAGTGCCATCTCCTGCCTGCTGCCTGCCATGCTGTGTGAGGAGGTTTGGGAGATTAAACACACACACACGCGCACACACACACACACTGATCTTTTCATCCCAGTGTCACCTCTCCCTCATGTTTTTCCATTATCTTTCTCCAACCCTTTTTTTTTTTTTTTCGCCTCTGTAGCTGTAGCCTCTATATATTTCTCCCCAATAGAAATGAAGCCAAAAATATTCCAGATAGAAACGCTGCCATTTTGTGCTGACAAAGTCGTTTCAAGACTTTCAGTTGCCGCAGTATCGTGGTCCAGTAGATTCACAAGCTCGACACATCATCCATCATGACATTTCACGCTGCTTTTGTAGCGTCAAATAACTAATCCAACACTTGGAACAAAGATCAGTGAGATGAGAGCTACCTTATGGGAGCTATACCTTAATGCTCCATGTCCCATCCACTAATATGGAGGAGGAGGGGTTTGTGCTAATACTGTAGCCAGCCACCAGGGGGCGATTGAGACACTTTAGCCTGTTCTCCCTGTGTTTGCGTGAGTGTTAGATGATCATGTGTCACTGATAAACAAACACACAACATGTGAAGTGACGCCTACGCTTCAGATTCGCTTTGGTCAAATCTCAAATCGGGACATTTAAAATTCTGCAGTGAAAGCAGACGACACAGCTCTGTTCTGTTCTACAAATCTACACCAGAGTCCATGAGATCAGAAAGTAATTTCCAACTTAAAGCCTCACTGGTGATTGAGACTTAAGATTGAGACCCATCAGTCTGCATCCCCAGCCCGCCCCCAGGCATTATGGGACGGAGGAGGACACACTGAAGAGATTAAGAGAAATACTTTTTTTTTTGTTTGTAATATCCTTGGAGAACTTTATCTGAATGTGACGTGCTGAGCGGCTGGTGGACTGAATCACTGGTGAGGTTGTCATATCTTTCTGTGAATGCAGGACCTTCAGTCTGGTGAATATACAGTTTGTCTCTATCAGTGTGTGATGCAACAAGGACGGCGAATGGAAATGAGCGGAGGTTATCGGCGAGGTCGCGGTCCTGATCACAGTCTATCTGTCAGCGGTCTTATCGGAGAACACGCTGGAGTTCAGTTCGAGTTCTCGTCTACGTGTGTGTGAGAGAGACAGACTTTACATTCTCAAGACCCCCGAACATAATACCTATAGTACTTACTGAGATGTTGGACCAAGACCCAGAACTATCAGTTTTCAAACATCACTTTTATTTTGTCAGAACATTTGCTTTTCATTGAGATACTGTGCACATTCAAATAACCTTTGGGAAAGTGAAACGCTTGTCTAACCCTCACCATAAAGAGATTCGATCAGATGTAGAGTTGAGGACGCCTGTGGAGGTGAACTACAGAGATCATGATGTCATGCCACTGATTTCTTCAACCCGTTGCAATAACCAATACAAATTTAAGTTGGTCCCCTGGCGTTCATTTGCCTCATTTGTGGTTGTAATTATTGAATAAATGGAACAAGTCTCGAGAGTTATTCCAGGCTGCTCCACCCGTGTGACCTCCTCCTGGATCATACGCATCCTCCCAGTTCGGCTGTCGATTTAAACTGCGAAGATTTCCCATCTCTCCCTTTGGTTGTCAGCTCCTCTGCTGCTCTGCGTCAGTGTTGCTGTCTGTCGATTCAGCCCCCCCCACCACCCCAGCATCCACCTGCAGGCTCCGACAGGAGGGGGTCAAAGTTATGGTCGGAGCCGGATTAAACTCTTAACTTGCTGCTGTAATAAACATTTGAAAGAGTTGCTTTGTGGGTAATGTGTTGTTATAACTTGGTTGTGGACCATTAAACCCCCTTAATCTCACTTTTTAAAGTAAACTATAATCCTCGCTGTTCAAAAACGTCCCTCAGTTGTTATTACAGACTGAATCACATGTAACCCCTCGACACGTCCGTTCAGCTCCATGATGTCCGGTCCACTGTTCCTGCATCAGATGATGATGGCACTCAGAGTTCCTCGGGAAAGTTTGCATATTTGCATGATGGACTAGAAATAATTGAGGTTTCGGGCTCAGAAATTTCTCATTTCAGTTCCATATTATCTAAATATGTAGAAGTAATAAGATCGGCAGCGAACAAACCACTTTCATGGAGGCTGTGGACGCTGTCGTGGTATATTTAGTCATGTGCTCACAAATGAACTAATATGGCGCTGTTTGATTCCTGTTGTAATTAGCTTCACTTGTGTAGCGACACAAGCTGCTCAGTCGGCTCTCCGGGTTGAACACAGGAAGTTGATTGTGATTTTCTCCATCTCCTGAGACTTGGGGTTTGAGTGGCAATAAGTGGCCCTGTAATGATTTCCCTTGTACGTTTTCTTATTGTATTTCACACAAATGTACACATGAATTTAAAGCACTCCTCGTTATGAAGATTAGCATCTAAGGCGGAAGTGGAGGGTGCTCGTCAGTAAGGGGTTGTTAATTACCAAAGTAAACAACGTGTGTGAACATTATTGGAGTGTTTGAGTCACCGCTGACGCAGATGCAGTCACATTTTAATTGTTTTTAGTTCACTGACTGTTGGTGAAGGTAAAATTTGATTAAAAGAAAAACAAGATAGTTCAGTCAAGATGCTAAACACACTCTCACCGGCAGTAACTGGTTCTCGCAGCTTCCTGTGACTGGAAACGACACCACGGCCGCCTCCACAGATTCTTCTCTACAAGTGACCACTTTAGTCTCATTGGTTTTTATTTTATTCATTCGGTTTTTTTTAATGTGCAAAACACAGACATCTTGAAATAATGATGTCCGTGTTCTGTCCTCTGTCCAGGGTCACACAAATACAAAAACACTGATAACGAAGGTAACATTGAAATATATACATATACAAACAGTGAACGCACCGTCATCAGTTACGTCAGTGAGTCGCTGCTACAGTGCACCGCTCGTCTGTTTATTCAAGTTGTTGTTCTCAAGATGGGATCCAGACACACACAGATTACTGGAATTAGACAGACAGACGGAGAGATGGATAAAGTGCATCTCCCCATTTGTCTCTCTTCCGCCTCCCTGTCCACCCTCTGGATCAAACAGTTTCCACCATCATCGTCATCATCAGCTCTCTCTTCTCTGAGCTGCTCATCGATTTCTGTTCCCACTCCGTGCTGCGTCTCTTCTTCTGACTATGTTTCTGTCTCTCTCTCCTACCCGCCACCAGTTAAACAAACTTCCCCTTTTGCCCTCTCTCTCTCTCTTTCTCTCTCTCTCTCCATCATAAACAGATTTGGCCCGACAGCATTTATGTACATTTTTTCTGCTCCACTTGCAGAGCCAGAGGCCATGTTGGAAACAAGGCTCCCATGCACAGTGAATACTGTGTGCCTGTACTTATGCATGATAATTCTTCAGAGACGGGGAGATTTTAAATGACCGGTGAAGGAAAGCTGTGAACAACGTTACTGAAATGGGGAAATTGTTGGATGCAGTAAGGATGTAGGGGCTGTAACAGGCAGATTGCTGTTGAACATTACAGTAATCGTTATAGTGGTATACTATAAGTCTATAGTAAGACTTCACTGGAAATGAAATGTTCATGATGGTGCTGCGAGCATCAATACACATTCATAACATGTTGAATATTTATCTCACATCTTTACCACCAAGGTCAAAATTACACAAGACCCAGAACAAACTGGAACCAGGGACTGATTCAATTATAAGTAGAAGAATTAAATAAAGAAAAAGGAAGATACAAATAATGAAAAATACAATCATAAGGGATTTTAGTTAATAATGTTAATATGCAGGTGAATGAATTCACAAAAAATATCCATTCAATGTGGATACAAAAAGGCTTCGTAATAGAGCACAGCAGTTTGTCTTTGCTTGATCATTAAATGAAACATACATGCACATGTATATATATATTTTAGATATGTTATATATAACATATTTACAAAGGTTACTATTGTACGTACAAGAATGTCTTGACTGACACAGCTAATCAATCTCTCCAGGTTTGAATCCCTCATTGAACATGAAGAATCTGAAGATACAGTTTTTATACTTGATTACTGAGTCATGTCTCAGTTAGGTTTATCTTTGTGAATGTTAAATAAATATTGTGGTCTTGGTTAATACAGAAAAAATTCACTTTAACTGCCGATGCAGAATGTGTTTTTTGACATTTAACCAAACCCTCAAATCTTTTGTTGAATCTTAACCAACCTTCAAAACATGTTTTTAAAGTTAAGTTGATGATGTGTTGCACTTTCCCTGAAGAGAGCAATGTAGAGATTTGACAGCAGCAGAATGAGAAGAATGCAAGTTTGGAAAAATACTGTTCATCCCTCCAGAGTTCAGAGACATTAAAACTGGTTTAATGGTTGTTTCTGTGTGTGTGTGTGTGTGTGTGTGTGTGTGTGTGTGTGTGTGTGTGTGTGTGTGTGTGTGTGTGTGTGTGTGTGTGTGTGTGTGTGTGTGTGTGTTGGCTGGGTGGCACGAGCACAAACACCTGGAATACACAGCATCCAAATTGCATTGCCTGCTATGATTGTCCCAGCCACAGCTTTTCATCCACCTGGCCTCACTTGTGAGTTCACGGCAATTCCACAAAAATATGAGCAGGTGGGAAACGTGTGTGCAGCCAAACTAAATGTCACTTCACTGGCACAAAGTGGGCGACACACCGTCTTCTGATGGATGTTTGCCTTTTAATTGTTCAGCACGTTTGGAGGCAAGTCAACAAAGACGCTCATCACATTTATGAGTCAGATGAAGAAGTGAGTTTATCACACACTGCAGCAAAGCTTGGTGTTCACCCTGTGCACTGATGCAGAGTTATATACACCGTCTGAAGGTTTTTAATTCTAATAAAACAGAGACAAGCATATACACTTTCTTCTACAGCGCTATGCATATTATTTATTTATGGGGACTGGATCACTGTTGTAGTTTTAAAGTATTTCATCACATCCTGAGTACAAGAAACAGTGTTAGTCGAGATAATAAGATATATAACACTGATATAAACTGTAAGAAAGAATGAGAATCCATTTTCCTGCACTGTAATAACGTTGAGACAAAAATCTCCCAAGCTCTCCAATCAATCCAAACTTACGGTGGCCGAGACGTCTCACACAAGCACATTAATGCAAGATGTAAATATATATTTAGACATTTTTCTTGGTAGTAATTGTAATTGTCAGATTGTCTGGCTACTCTTTTTATTTTTATTTTCTTCCACCCATGTTTGACTCTGTTCTGCTAGATTTTAAGTGAAATCCTGAATTTGATTAAAACTGTACCTTCAAAGTAGTGGGAGCTCGACAGCTGTGATGATGGGATATTTCAAATTCTATTTTATTTTTCGGTATGTTTATCAGCACCTAATGCCGCACCCATCTGGCGGATTAACGTCTTGCAGTCAGTCCTCGTGATGCCATCTTTGAAGTGCACCTGCAGTGTCGCCTGGATGAGCCGGTGGATAACTGTCTCACAACCTTATTTTCATAACCTCTAATCTGATCACAGAGAGATTAGAATGTGATAAATCCTGTTTGTTTTGCTTATCTGCAGGATTAGATACACCTACTGTACTGGAATGGTTCTATTTATTCTACTTTTCCATTACCAGGTGAGAGGAAGGAGAGGAGAGGGCTTTAACTATGCAGTCGGCACAGATGGGGATGACTTCAACTAAATCCACTCCTGAATAAAGTGGATTCTTGCTGCTGAAAAAGTCTTTGTTTGCTTTTTTGTTTTTCATATTAGATCAAATTTAGATGATGTATATAATCTTTATCGCCTGTCTCTGCTGTTCCCTGCAGCTTTTACTGTCATCTGGCTCTAAAGAGTAATGTTTCACTTAACTCTCGTCACTATTCTCAGCTTCTCATCCAGCTGTGGCGGACAGCTGTTTTCAGTTTCCATCACCAAACAGCAGACAGACACAGTTGGCTACTAGCAGGTAAAGTAGTGGAGTATTTAGCAGCTGCATAAAGAGTCTGATATTCTTTATTAAGCTGCTTTAGAGATGCATTGAACTCTGGAGAACCTCCAGACATTATCTGGATGCAAATGTCTGAGGGAGAGCTTCCGGACTTTCAGTGGAGTTTCCAAGAACATGAACCAAACAAAAAATATGTCAGGATGAAAACACGATAACACAAACGTAGAAGACACAGACGAAGATGTCAAGAGAGCCAGTGTTGATGTGTTGTAAACCAAAACACATGATTTGTGTGAGAGACAAACTCCGCAGAGAGTCCAGACCCAGTTCTGCAGACATCCTCCAAAGTTTGTCTGAAAACGACTCGATCTCAAAATGGTAAAAGGAACGTGCATACTGGATTTACTGCAGAAAGTCTGTGTGGCGTTGCTTGTAATGTTGTTAATCATTGAGCGGAACATTAAAGGGGACCCGTGGTGATTGTATACACAGCGTACAAAGTCATTCTCATTATGCTAGTATGTGTTTTGTGATGATTTGTTCAGGAGCTGAATTATCCTGCGCTGGAATCACAGTCAGCAGATGTGCTGATGCTTCTGTCGGCTGCCGCGCTCGTTCCCCTCCGTGACTCCAGCTGAGAGCTAAGTCGAGACACGGCTAATTATCCAGTTTAAACCACAAACGTAATTACACCCCTATGGGAAGTTGCACATTGAGTGTGCAGCACATACTGAATGTGAGGAAGCTGGGTGGAGGATGGGAGGGAGGCTCTATATCGTGTGTGTGTTTGTGTGTGTGTGTTTGTGTGTGTGTGCTGATGCAGGCACACCAGGGTTATTGGGAGGGTTAAATGGGAGGGTTTGATATTACAGACTGAGCAGGATTAATAGAAAAAGAAGTGGCATTTCAAAAGGCCGACATTATAGAAAACGTCTGCTGATCTTTCAAAACCTGGCGTAGAATAGAACAATCCAGTTTGAAGCTCATAAATCTGACTCCCAGAGGGACGTGGCTGATCACAGATGCACCACATGTCTGAAACTCACTTATTTAACCAGATTATCTGAACGAGCAACAACGCTGCCCTCCACATTCGTAGAAGCGTGACCTCGGGAGGTGGCAGTAACTGAAAGTTGTTGTTTTTAAATTAGATTTTTAAGAAAGCAGGAGACAGCTGATATTAAATGGGGGATTGGAGACTTAATTCTGTCAGAGTCGAGTTAATGTGTAAAAAAAAACCGAAGAGCTTTTCTTCCTCGTGCTGTTATTATCAACTAGCTCAGTGAAGTTATCCGTGGTGAATTTTATCCACACTCACATGTAGAATGTGGAAGAAATCATTCACTCTTCAAACCTGCTCCCAAAATGCTGCAGATAATTCAGCTCATTTACCGTCTTTTTATCTTCGCAGCCCCGAGTCTCATTTTCACACCTGAAGAGATGAAACCCACAGAAATAGACGGTAGAAAAACAGAAACAGTCCAAAATCAAAAACCTATCGTCATTTCACACGAGCTGTAAAGTCGTTTGTTTTGAAGTTGCTGAACTGCAGAGAAGAGAGATCATAATTTAATTGTCCCTGTAGGGAAATGTCACCTTTTGGCTCCACGTTGCTGCGTCGTTACAAACAGACAGAAGCGACGTGTTATTAAGAAACTGTTTACATCAACATATTGCACGAGAGAGGGAAGAGAAACAAAAAGAAGAGGACGTGTGCTGTCATGGAACAAATGTCGTCTTCTTTCTAAAAACGGATGTTTGCCTCGCTCCAGCCTGACCGCTCCAGTATTGCCATAAAATGAAAAAAGGAAGCTCAGTTGAGGACACACTGAGGATCCTTGCAGGAAATGGCAATTTAAGGTTCTGAGCACATTTTTCCCATGAGCAGTGCTGCCTGCCAATGTTTTTATGATCAGTTCCCCCCATTGTACGTACCTCTCACTAACTCACACACATGCTGCTGCGGCGTCAGGGGGTGTCGTGCACACACGTCTGCAGCCGTGCAGTTGGTGCAATGTAGAAGGTGTCAGTGCACCAGTTGAGGAGGGGGGGGGGACACAGTGATGATACTAAGTGTTGTGAGGAATAGTCAGAAAATGATCTTAAGCAAACGTTCGATGAATTTACTGCAAACTTCAAACATTTATTTTCTCTTAAAAGTTTAGGTAGTTAGTGTGTGTGTGTGTGAGAGAGAGCGAGTAAATACTCAAATGAGAATATTGGATTTCATATACATGCTGTCTGGGTCACTGTAATATATATAGAAATGTTAATTTAGCTTATCAATGCATATTTTCGATCTCATTTGTTTAATGTTTTTTACACTTGCTGTAAAGCACATTGAGTCTACCTCTGTATGAAATGTGCTGCAAATTGAAATTGCAATTAATTGACTTGACTTTTTACTCCATAAAATCACATCTCTAGGAGCCAGTTTGGGAAATAACTGACATTACCGCAGCTTTAAGTCTGGTATGTTTTCCTTGATTAACCAACATCTGCTATCACACTCCAACAAGGTGGTTGCTGGAGGTTTTACTTTTTTTTTTTTAATCAAACTTTGCTGTGCAAACTTTGATTTTTGTTTTCCTGGCTGATTAAAAGGCAGTGAGCAGTAAAGCCCAACTATAAACTTCAAAATGCCCATTTGGGAGCTTATCAGTGACAGACTCTGCTTTTCCACTATGTGATTTTCCCGTGGCACAACCTGGTTTACATGCACACACACACACACACTGCAGCCAAATCTGATTTTAAATATACTTTCCTGGCCTTTATTAGGTGGAGACAGGAGCATAAGGGTGATGCACCATTCAGCCACCAGATCAGCCCTTTGACGACCCTCTCCATGATGTGAGCCTGTTTCTTGGTTTGTGTGTGGTCTCGTGACACCCCCTCACCCAATTCCATTCAATAGGAAACACTGGGGTTATTTTCTTTCTCAATATTTCACAATAATTAGTCACTGATCACAGATGATAAACAATTTACAAACAATCGTCTGGTATTCCGTAGGCTTAATCCTAAAATCCTTGAAATGTGTGTAGCTTATAAAGCAGATTACACACACACACACACACACACACACACACACACATATATATTTCATTTAATGCTCAGTCATCACATGTCGATTAATTGTCATTGAAACAATTTGCACTTGAATCTATCTGGAAATGACAGAATCCTTTAAAAGATTATTTTTGTGGCATTTTGAGTGGATGATGTTTATGACATGCAACAAAGATCCTCCTGCCAGGAATCGAAGTGAGGGCTTTGTGGTTATGTGGTAACCATCGGCCACCAGACGCCACCAGACAACATCAGACAACATCAGAAGCCATCAGACAACATCAGATGCCACCAGACGCCAGTGTCTTGTCTTCTGCAGCTTTTAATCTTTCGGGTCACGGCTTCTTCTAACCATTTGCAGTGCTGCACTAACCCTCTTTTTAGCCTTTGCACAATTAGGAGGGATACTAAAATTTGAATGTTATTTCTTATATATCTCTATATTTTGTTGGACACGACCTAAATGGACGTCGACGGGATGTGAAAGAGCACAGGCTCAACCAGTTTGAACAGAATCAGTTGATCTGCTCCGTGTTTGCAGGAACAAGCTGCGGGACTCTGATATCCCCTCCAAGAAAAACATATTTGGTGATTATGAGATTTTCACACAGTATTATCGATGGCACCTAAGGCAGGTATGGAAATCATATTATACTCGCATGCATTCTGTAATTATGTACATCCAGGCCCTATCTCTCCCAATAGGTGGTCAGGGTAAACATCAGATGCTGTGGCTCTGCACATTAGTGGATAATTTCTCTGATATTTCAATGCTTTCAATTATACAAACTCGATTTCAGCAGGAGGCATTTATGAAACGTGGCAAAACGCTCGCAAGCAGATCCTTATTTGGTGTTTCTTAAAGTTTTACAATAAGAAGCAGGATTTCTTTGTGCTTAAACAGACGTATGTACCTATTAAGAGAACCAGCCCTCTTAATCTTCTGTAAGCGAGCCTGCTTTTTTAATTTTTAAACGTCTCCCTCTTTGTAGTAACAGGAGTGAGATCCTCTCTGGTCGTTTTCTCTTCGGTCTAATTAGAGTGGCTCTCTCCTCACTTCTCTGCCTTCCCATTTATCCTGCACCTTTTACAAATGAGACAGGCTTAATCAGGCTTTCCATTTCACTTGGAAATTAATGAAAATGTCGAGATCATTCACTGGGAGTTTTTCTTTGAAAAAGAAGAGATTTCTCGCTCTGTCTGTCTTATTCTTTTAAATAAAGCTGTGACGAGTCACGGTAACACAAAGAGATTTGGAAATGGAGAAGGACGTGGACGTCGTTTGAGGTTATTACTGTGGAAAACAAACTGAAGAGAGTGTTGCACAAAGGAATAACAACATATTTCATTACAGGTAGTGCTGTGGTGAGGGTGTGGTGGGGAATGGTGACTTATTGTGTTGTTGTAAGCCTGCAGAAGTTATATTGTTTGTTCCTCCAATTCCACTTGTTCACAATTCTAAGCAGAGCGAGAGTGTCAGAGCAGAGGGAAACGTACATGCTGCTCGGAGCAGGCTGATATTCAGTGTAAGGTAAAAACTGCTCGGTCATGTTCTAATTTATGGTTCTGGTTCGTGTCCAAATGACTCAGAAGGCAACATGTTGTAAGTGGGCTCGTTCAATCGGTGACACACCTCCTTCTGCTAAGTGTGTTAGATACAGAGAGAAGGTAGAACAGCCAGAAACTCGCAGCAGAGCCGCATTAGCAGAGGTTTTACTTTACACGGAAATTGGCTCATAATTCCATAATTCTGTGTTTAAACATGAAACGTCTGTCAACTATTAAGTTTTACGGATCTTCCTGAGAATGTTAAACACCCTCTATGTACATGCTCGCTGTAGACGGCATAATGATTTCAATCTGAAATGAACTGAGTACCCTGCTCTCCATGCGTACTGTGCAGGGTACTGTGTGTGTGTGTGTGTGTGTGTGTAATAACTCAACAATGCATGGATGAATTTTTACCAAAATTGGGGGGATGATCATTTCTCAGGGTATCTCCAAATGATCAACTTTTGGAGGTGGTCAACATAAATATGATCCAAAACATACATATCCCAAGATATCTCTACATAATACACAAATAAGGTTAGAGAGAAAATCTGAAGCTCATACTGATCAGAAAATTACTCCCCATCATATCACAACATATGATTAGTGACCTCGTGAACAAATCACAACGAAGTCAGAAAATGATTAAATAATTCAAAACTACATGTTTGAAGGTTTCGTCTGTTTGACTATGAACAAAACCTAAAACTTATATAGATGAGAAAATAATTTATAATAATATGGTAGGATAATGACATCATCATGACGTCATGATGATGTCAAAATATGATGTCATATTGTGAAGTATTGCATTAATTTGGGGGTTTAATGAGATTAGAGATCTGATCATCATCTTATTTAAATGCACCAGTCATCATATGATATAAATGACGTCATTATGAAATCGTATCATTACATTCTAAAATAGTTTGCGTTGCCTGATTGGAGTACTTACACTGCAGACCATATACACTTTGTCCCTGAGCGTTTCATTGATGAGCAGTAAGACAGAATCTGAATCCATTGTGCAGGAGGAAGTTGTGGAGCATGTTTCTGGATGATGATACTCCACTTAACATGAAGTGATGAAGAAGAGTCCTCTGAGCTCCAGGTGATACTCAGCACATAAGTGGTGTCTGGTGCAGAGCTTCCTGTACAAAGAAGTCAATATAAATATAAGAGAATATTTGCTGTGTAATATGACAATGTTGGCAGCATTCTGTAAAAGCTTAGATTGGTTAATAATAGTAATTCAAAGTGTCAACAGTTTGGGATCATACTTATTTACAAAACACTTTAATTACAATAATTTTCCAATAATTGTATGGATAAGTAATTGTAGGTTTTTTACTTCAGATTGACATGTTGATGTGTTTATTTGTTATCTGATCGCTCTTTTAAACTTCTCACTTTTCTGTTTCCTGCATAAAAACAACCAGTCAATGAGAGTGGATACGGTTTTATAGTGATAAACATATTAGTAACACAGAAAATAACATCTATGAGCAGGTTTTGCCGCGTGATCGTTCACGGTACATTTAGTTCTTTTGCCTGATCGGTGAAATAGGTGGTGGTGGTAGGAGGTGAAGGCCACTGTGTTCCAGTATGTTGTGATTCCAGCATGATGTGGACACAAAAAGGAAATGTGAGACACTTTTACAGAGTCTTATCGAACATTGTCTCTGACTTGCCGACACTTGGCTGACAGTGGAAGGTTTTGTCACCCGGCCTCCACTTCTCTTCCTGTCGCTGACATCCACGTTGCATCACCCTCTTTTCTTTGTGTGCTTTCAACACATTCACAGTGCATATCTCACACTTACTGTACATGCTCGCTGGTGTTGCTGATCTCACAGCCCATTATTGATTCTGCGACAGTTTTAGTTTTGATGAGTGAAGTGTCTCTCAGTAAAACTCACGTGTGCTCGTTAGTAACCTTTTATTTTCCAAAACAGGCAATTTCCCTTAGTCAGGAAAAACTGCTGAGGTGATCGATAACCAGTAATAATCAGGGGACATAATATTTTCAATCACTGTATCCTGAACAATATGAAGAGCCGAAAAGTAGAGTAGAATTAAACTTGTGTTTGTATAACCTCAAGAATTATACTAAGGTGAGAGACATGTTTATATTTGAGTGTGTGTGTGTGTGTGTGTGTGTGTGTGTGTGTCTGTTGCCCAGCCTGTGGAGCAAGTTAGTTGTCATCAGTAAATATCTGCCTGTGTGGAACTGGGCCACTGGGCAGGCAGAAATAATGAGGAGTGAGGATGGAGGCAGATGGACCTTCACTTCACACAGCACGCTTCATCTGGACTTTATAATGGGAAGCGTTTTGTTATGGGAAAGAAAAACTGAGGGCCTGGGTCAGTTTCCTGTCAGTCGTCTCTATCGCCACATATAGAGGAATCTTTACGGGTGACCGAAAGGCTGATGTGGAATTACTGGAGGTCTGTGCAAAAGAAGAAAACTTTTCAGTCTGGATATTTTATTTAAGAGCGTAGAGGGTGATTAAACAGAGCTTTCAGCATAAAGACAAAAGTTAAACGGGCTAAATGGGCTGTGCATTGTAGATGTCAGCCGTCTGAACTGATTGGACAATCATTGTAATTGTACTGAAAGATGTTGTGTAACCGATTGTGACTTCGTGGCATCTTTGACAGCACTCGGTGCTAAGTGAACATCTCCGTGCACGCGCCGACATTTGTGGACGTGTTTGTGTTTCGTGGAGCGTTGACGTGTGTTTGCAGAACAAATGGCTTAGTGCGGTGTACAAGCATGGCCAGCTGTATTTGTCTGCTGTGTAGCCCCCCAATCTGGTATCACCAGAGCACACTGTCTGAGTCACACAAGTGTGTGTTTGCATGTGTGTGTGTGTGTGTGTGTGTGAGAGAGAGAAAGACTTAAGCCAGAACTCACTGTGAATTGTGGGAAAGTGAAAAGAGAAATGTGCTGTGTTTTTCCCTCTCCTCTGTTAAGATTTGAAAGAATCAGGCAGTGATCACAAAACATGAAGTGATGTGGAAACATGTTGCCTTCAATGAGACCAAATGTTATGTCAGGCTGAAGCTCCTGAACAACAAAGACTGATGGTAGTTTCGACTGATTTCATTAACAATCTTTATTAGTAGAGTGACAACAAAAACAGACAAATTATACTTTATATGAACGATATAATGGAAGTTAACCTAAACAAATTACATGAACCAAAAACAAGTATATGCCCCATCTCACAATGGTAGAGAAAATTATCAAAATCAAAGCAAAATTGTTTTGGCAAAGATTCTGCCCACATCTCGTTTGCCAGATCTGGGCCACTAGTAAGCCATAGCAACGCCACTTGTCAACCAAGGGTGCAAAAGATGACCCAAATTAGTTTACCACATTGGCCACTTTAGGTTCACACCCAGATTAAAGTTTGCCAAGAGCACCACATGATTTCCACATTAGTTTGGGGATATTTGGGGCTCATTTGTCTGGGCCACAAGAAGGCCAGAAGTGGACCGCATCCATCTGGATGGGTGCAAAATGTACTGGTTTCTCTCCTGCTCATGTCCCGTCCTTCTACCAAGTTTCATGGAAATCCCTTCAGTAGCTGCTGCATAATCCTGCAAAAACAAACAACAGCAAACAGAGGTGAAAACATAACCTCCTCACTGGAGGTAATAACAACCACTGCAGCCACCATGGGAAGATATTGAAGCAACTTCGTCACAGCAGAGCGCAGAAAAAGTCTCATGGAGTAAGAGAGGAGGGAGGAGGTGATTTACTTGACAAGGACGGAGGAAGTGATGGATCTCAGAAAGCTGCTGTGGAAGAAAAGACGGGAGGAAGCCATACAGAGGGATGAAGGGGGAGTGACAGGGAGACACGGATGGGTGTTGCACACTCCTCCGTTTCAATTGGTCTTACGCTGATGAAAGTGTCAGCAGCGAAGACAGTTATCTAAGAGGCACAGGAGGAGGCCGAAAAACAGTGGGAGAAGAAGAAGAAATGAGGGAAAGATATGGGGGGGAGGTGTGAGAGAGAGGAACTGTGCAGCTGAGGTAAGAGTGTGAGGGTGGGAGGAAAGAGAGGAACAGCAGGAGGTGTAAACACTTAGAATGTGAAGCAGGCATCTGGCAGGAGAGGACGGGGGGGGACGGAGATGTGAGACTTAAGCAGAGGTGACAGAGTTAGAGAGTGGGTGAAAGAGACAACAGCCGACAGAGTGATGGAGGATGAGACGCAGAGAGGGAGTGATGCAGGGAAGCAGGAGCAGGAAGTACGGCCGGGACTCAGAGCCGAGACAAAGACGAGGAATTGATTGTATTAGAAACATGTAAATCAACATGTTTATCCTCACGTCCTCCTGCATGAAGTTATTTATTAGAGCTGGTGAGAGTGATGGGCTTCCCCCACTTGAGAGCAGGAGGGAGGGAGGAAGAGTGAAAACTGACAAATCTTGTCAACTCCTTGTCCTCCCACATAATCTGCTGACAGGCTTTTCTGTCCAGTGAGAGAAATCAATTCAATTCAGAATTTCAATTCCATCGCTCGTCTTCAGACGCTCACGAGCTCTGGAACGAGGGAGCTGAGAAACGAGGATTGAGTACATTTTTTGGAGCATAGTGTAAATATAATTCACTTCTTCCTTGTGTTCATCATCAGCCACAGACTTGTGGATACATCCCCTTCATTTCTGCAAAGTTAATTCAATTAGTCATTTGCGTACATGCACAGTAAAGAAAGTTGTGGCAGTTACGACAGCTGTGCCACACATCGTATTCAAACAAGCCCTCAGGAGAACCTAAGTTACAAAGAGGCCTCCTGCAGCTTCTGCTCCCGCCTGTTTGAATTCAGCCTGAATTCAAGTTCAACTTTGTTTTTAAAACTTTAATAATTCATCAAAAATGATCTAATAATCTCATTTTAGATTATTTTCTGAACCAACATGACCTGTTTTCATTAATATCACCTCTGTCTATTTGTTTGTTGGTTTTTTAAGGACGATCACACAGAAAGCACTGAACGGATTTCCACGAAACTCAGTAGAAGGGTTTTGTATGTGTCAGGGAAGATACCATTAAATGTTGGTACAAATCCAGATCAGGGAGCAGATGTAGGAATGAATTTGTCACTTTCTTTAACATTGTGAGATTTTTTCAAACATTTTTGTTGTTTTCCCAGGGAGTAATCCATCTTGATATTGATATTTATGAGTTTGTGAAGTTTGCTGCAGATCCAAATAAAAATCTGGAGTGAATTTAAAAGTGGTTTCATAAGGAGACTGAGGTTATGTGTTCTATGTTGCTGTGTGTGTTTTGTGTTGCCCTCTTGCACAAATCGCTTAAAGATTTTAAACTTAGTGGAACTTTTCCTTGATTGAACAGGTAAATAGAGAAATAGAAACATCACAAATGAATGCAGGTGGTACATACATAGGAAGTATTGTTATTGTTGTATACAGCCTCTATGTTGGAGCCATGCAGTGATAATTACCGCCTGCTTGTTTGCTTTCAGCCACCAGCTCCGAAACTACTTTCAACCAAACGAAAATCATTCTCTGTAATGATGATAAATACCGTGGCAACCATCCCCGATATGCATTTGTTCATAGCTACTATGGAAACAAGATGCCAGGAGTTTTTACGTCTCAAGGATTGACATGACTGCTACAATCAGCCCAAGTCTCTGAGGACACACTGAATAGTATTGTGGATTGAGAATAACCAGATAAACACACACGCACGCACACACACACACACACACACACACACACACACACACACACACACACGCACGCACACACGCACACACGCACAGGCTTCAGCAGGCTCATAAAAAACAGAATAAACCCTGATGGATCGGGGAATCAGCAACAGAAGTCGGATGAACAGGGCGAGGTTGTGAAGAGAAGAGGATGAGGACAAGAATGACAAGAAGCTCTTTAGTTTGTTATTTTGTTTTCTCAGCCCTGCTCTCTCTCTCTCTCTCTCTCTCTCTCTCTCTCTCTCCCCGACTGTTTTCCCTGCCATTATGTGAACACGTAAAGTGTGCAATAACACACACACACAAAGCTGAAGGCAGAAGCCGCCTGCACTTAAACCATTGTTCTCTCGCCCTCCTCCTTCCTCCGTGTGGTTTAATTTTCCAAACACTCAGGATTTAATTAGTACGGGAAACAGATTGAGCGTATTCCTGAGAATATCAAACACTGCTCCTGAGGAAGGCTCCATTGTCTCCCTCTCAACAATGTAATGCACAATCAAAGCCGGCTCTCCCTGTGCTACAACATCATACACACCAGAGCTACACCGTGAAGACTTATGTAGAAAATGATGAAACATTTTCCAGTAAAAGTATTAGTATTGTTTAATAAGATATCAGTGCTGAAATGATTTGGTCAAAGTGAATACATGCAGATATATTTGTGCAGGTATTAAAGTGTCAATCATATTATTTTAAGCTGTCATTTCTTCAATACGACTCCTCATGCTGCTCTGACACTCTAAAAGTAGATTATGTAAAACCTGGAGTTGTCACAAACTACAAAATGTGTGATATGATGAAATCCCTGATGCATCACAAGCTGGAACTGATGATATAAGGAATTATTTTGTGTCTGGAAACATTATATTTCAGCCCAGAATTGACTTGATCAAGATCTTTACCTTTTTCGAATATATAACAAAAGAAATACAACTTGAACATGGGAGAGTTAAGTCATGTTCCCCCATGATTACATTTTTGCATAGCCAGAAATCCATAAAACAAACATTATAAAAATACACTGGTATAAACATTGAAGTGAAAACACAAACGGGAAAGCAAATAATTATAACAATGATACATGAATTAAGAGAAGACACAAAGAAAAGAAGGATAAGTGATATGTTGGTCGCTGCCATGTCCTCTAAAAGAAAATAAATGGTGGTATACCCCTGATGGTTTATCTAATTATTTCTAGGTGGATATATAACCTCTCTGATCCAGTGGCCAGTGGAGAGAGCATCCTTCCATTGAACAAAGAAAAGCTGTGTGGCCAGCAGGGAGTAAAAGGCCATTAAATTCATATGGTATAGGAGCATCCACTGCAGCCGCACCAAGCAATGCAATTAGATGGATCTACTGTTTTCATACTCGAGAGAGCCTCTTAAAAATAGATTTCCAGAAGAAATGCAGCTTGGGACATGACTAAAACATCTGTAGAAGTATGGCAGGAGTGTGCTTGAATCAATCACGTCGTGTAAACATCTGGCTAACCCTAACTCCGACTATTCTGACCCAGGAGATGCATGTGAGGCACACTACTTTATCAATTAACAGGAGAGAGGTTATGTGAGTGGATTTGAAACCTGGCTCAGAGGATTACAGCGGAACATCATCTGCAGCCGGACCAAAGTCATTCTCCACTTTAAGGACAGTCTCAGTATTATGTGCTCTGAGGCATGATCGGCCCTGTTTGAAATTGGAGTTGCTGTGCTGCACTTGGAAATACTTGGAGCTGTGTCGCACCAGCTTTGGAATTCAAACCTATATCGTCTTTTTTTGTTTATTCCACCCTCTCTGCATCATCTGTGAATATCTGTGTGGCCGGATCAGATGTGCAAGAGCGTTAACATCTGTAAAGTCCATGATAGAGTTGGTCACAGTCGTCTGATGCAGTACTGAACCTGGCACTCACGACTGAGAGGATTCAAATTGAACATCGCTCTGTGTCCACTGACTACATATTCATGATCATTCATAACTTTCAGAGCAGTGGATGAAACGCAATCTATTCTTTTATGGTTTGTTTGTCTTCTGCAACCACATGATCAAACTCCCAATATTATTTTCTGAGCTACTGAACAAACATAGTAATACACAATACTGTGCTACTACAATAAAACGAATAGTGCTGTTGTAAACCTAATCCTATTGTACAATGCATATGGCAAAAAATATTTGTTTGTAGATCTCCCCCCAATTTTTATTTCAATATATTCAGATGTCAAATGTCAGCTTCTGAGTAACCTTATATTTCTGTTAGTTATTTCACTGACAATTCAAATTATATTATATTCAATTTTCACTCAACCAAAGTTTGTAGTTACTATGGAGATGAAGATTTATAGAAAAACTGTGATATATTCATACAAATGTGGCATTGTTATAAAACAAACTGCCCAAATACTCCAATGACATGATAGTATACTGATGGGTAGTATTTCCCGTTGAATACCTAGTTTAAGTTTTTGATGCTAATTCTTTCATACTTTTACTTAAATATATTTTATTGTATTTATTTAGTTATTGCTACTTTCATTTAAAACAGCTATAATACATATTCTTTATCACTGTCAAATTATGATGTGAAAGAATTTGCTCTGTAAGAACCTGCAGAGAATTGTCATCGGTTGTTTTTAGCAGAAATAACTGAAACCCCAGCGAGCGACTGTCAGCGCCGAACAGCAGAGAGACTCTACCTGCTGAACACAGCAGAACATTGAGCAGCTCATGAGTCGGATGTTTCCCTCAGGAGTTAATGGAATATTCACTCAGGTAAATCTAAAATATTTTTAATGAAATGCAGGAAGAAAAATAAAAAAAAACTCCAAGGGCGATAAAGACTTGACTTGTTTACAAAGTATAATGTGAAATAAATTTAAATTTATTTACAAATGTATCATTTGGATGAAAAATGATAACCAATTATTATAAAGTCATAGTTGTTGAAGATCTGTTACTGCTTCAAGCAGGCAGGGAAAATGTAAATATTTATAATTATATATATATATATATATATATATATATATATATATATATATATATATGTATTTAATATAATATATTTAATTTAAAAAATCTGTACTTTTAATTTTCAAGAGCCGCAGATGAGTATCAGATCAAAATATATCCAGTGTGTATGTGTTTACAACTTGTTTTTCATCGTGTACTGACCATTTACTTTATATAAAGAGTCAATAAAGGAAACAACATCCTCCATGTTAGTGGACGGGACATGTTTTTCCATGAGATGGTTTCTGCTGTTTGGTGTCTCTTAACACGTTGTTGTCTGTTTGACTGTTTGTTCCTCTGAGAACTTTGGATTATTTATTTCATGGTTTAAAAAAAACAAAAACGGGGCGGGACATCATGATTGACAGCTGAGACTGACTCCTGATTGGTCGATCATGCGCCTCCACGGCTCCGTGCCGTCATCGCCACTGCGCAGACTCTGGCTCCAGGCGCGAACTGGTGACGTGCGTTACCGCGACTTTTCCACGTGTGGACATCGGGAGGAAGTGGAGACACAGAGAACTGCGTCACGGCTGTGATCCAGGTGAGTCTCAGGTGTAAAATAATAAAGCATCTAAACCCTCACTGTGAACATCATGTTTATAAATCAACGGACCCGCTCACCTCTCCATGTGTGTGAGGTTGACGTGCGTGATGTGCCGTCACCGATGAACACATCTGTGACTGAGCCTTGTTTTGTCATGTACTTTGATTGTCTGGCAGAATTAGGACATCAATTATCTACAACCGGCTTCCTCTGACACTGACAGAGACACTTTTCATTCAGTCAGTCGTGAAATAAACTCAAACTGTCACCTCTCGCAGTTTATCAAGATATTAATTATGAAAGTTGTGTAATTGATCATCCTCCGGTGGAAACACAATTAAGTGTTCTTCCAGTAAGTCCTTGGAGTGACTGTAGTTGTCCTGCTCGGCCGCTGTTGCCGTTTGTATGAATGATGGGAATGAATCATAGGCACAGACTGAAAGAGACACAAAATGTCTCCCTCCTTGTTGTGTGGAGTGTCTTCGTGGTTGTTTTGTTTCCCTTTGTGCTCGTTTCTGTGTTTTCTCCCTTTTATAAAAAGTTTTTTTTATCAGAAGTTTTCCCTCCAGAGGATGACGAACCTTATGAGGCAAATTGTGATTTGTCAATTTGGGTTATACAAATAACATTTGATTAATGGGTTGATTTTCATTTCTCTTCCATCCTTTTGTTGTTGTTTTTATATCTTTTATCGGAGCTCTGTGACGTCCAAACAAGAAACATTAACAGTCCCCTCATACAGAGACTTAGGTCCAGCCAGCAGCCCCTTGACCTCTGTGAGTCTGTGTGGTGGAAGCCCCTTCAGTAATCCAGAGTAACCTCTCCTGAGGAGACTCTTGTTGCTCCAGGACATTTTGGTGGAATAAAATAAAAATCCTGAGTAGGACCACTCCCTGCTGCTGTGACTCCTCTTGTTGGACGTCATATCAGCAATTAGCATCAAGATGGAAGCTTTGTTTCCTGCTGTCACCTAGCATGAATGTTTTTCCTCGCTGCCACTCTTTCACGGTAAATACCCTCTGTTAGTTTTAATATGCACGTCATGAGCGGATGTCGTGGGATCACTGCTCAGTCTGTTTGTGAGCTTAGCAACATGCTGCCGGTACAGCTGGTTATTTAGTTTTTGACCCTGAACTGAGTTGCACGTTGATGTTATATAAAGATCCATCATCCAGATGTGTACATGTGTCTGTGTCTCTTTGACGTTGTGAGAACATTTCCAGGATGTGGCTCCTCTACTGCACGTGGAGCGGCTCATCCACCAATCAAGAGGTTGAGAGTTTGATCCTCGGGTTCACATGTCAAAGTGTCTCTGAGCAAGGCACTGAATCTCAATGGCTGACCATGTTTAGATTGGAGTTTTGCATTGAAGCTCACTCAGTGGGACAGTTTGTTGCACGAAAGTGAAAGAAAGTGCTCTGGATGAAAGATCTGTCTGTCTGTTATTAGTTTAGTCATTTGACATCAGTGGGATGGATGACATGACTCCTCCCACAAAGTGAAGCCACAGCGTCTCTATAGCCACCTGGTGACATGTAGCATTAAAGGTCACAAGTTCTGTCTCCTTCATGTTGGTTGATGGGACATCGGACAAACTTAAAGTTACAAGTTAAATCATTTTTTCTCAATCAAGTCTTTATTATTTGAAAAGTTTGGTTTGAATTCATTATTTGATGCTCTATAACGGTGTGAAACATCATGAGTGACAGCTGAGATTGACTCACGATTGGTTGAATACCTGCATCACTGGAACCTTTATACTGCGACTCCATCCTCTAATCGCCACTGTGCAGACTCTGGCTGCAAATGCACAAGATAGCAGCGTTCCTGTCTGGGATATTTTTGGCTTTATTTGTGGATATTGGACAGATGTGAAGAGACATCTTCCATCTTTATTTACAGTCTGTAGAGTGTATTAAGCCATTTTAATTTTTTAATTACTGCCTCATATGGGCTGGGCTCTGGTGTTGATCTGTTATGGCTGATATCTTGGTGTTTGCAATGACTGTGTGTTTTTTTGTCAGTATTTTGAATGTTTGGGGCTCTGCTGGTTTTATAACACTACATATTATTGCTGTTGTTTTTGTTTCCTATTGGCTGCGAACAACCTTGAGTCTCTACTTCAGGTTTTGGGATGTAAACATGACTGGTGACTTCAACAATCAGATTATTTCTCTGTATGACTTCACGGTGAACCCAAGATTATTTCTGTCACATTGACATTGTCTTCACAGACTTCATATTTACCCCAGCACAGCAGGATTATACGACATCTTACCTTTTATTGTGCTGTCTCTGTAGTTGATGCAGTTGCTATGGCTGCAGTCGTCAACGTTAAGCTTCTCCCCATCTGCTGATGATCATCTATAGCTCATCACTTTCAGATCCAAGTGATGGGTTATTGATTTTCTAATAAATTCATCCTAAGTAAATAATTCCTGATTGTGCATTGAATGTGTTTTAGCCTGCTGCGGCATATCAGGGGAATTTATTCTTTTTGGGATGAATATTTATCTGTATCAGCGCACTGAATATTAGATTACCTGCACTGGTTGAAGGTGCTCTTTTTGGGGATTAGCATCACAGCAGCCACATGATATCAGTCGTGGTTTTGGTTGGAAGTTTATCATCACGGTGGCATCTCTGCTGCGCTAAGCTCGGTGTAAGATTGCTGGAAGTGATGAGATCAGAGCCTAGACGACACATATCAGCTCTGTGCCTGTTCTACATGAATCTGGTCTGTGTGAGTTGTCTGACTGTGTACGTTGTGTCGAATGTGTGATACCAGGTTATGTTTTCATGTATGTCTGGGTTTCTTTTTTCTTTATTGGGATTTAACCGGTCTAATTGGGATTACCACCTTTTGGTCCACATGCAGATTACATCATGGATGTTTTACTTTCCTTAACTCTTTTTTGACAAATACATCCTGTGTTCTGCAACAGCTCCAATGGCTGAAGTTATCGATCTAAAAATAAAAATAAATACAATGGAGAAAATTCAACATTTATAAGAGATGCAATTTGCAAAACTCATTTTCTCCTCTTGCACTTCTAAAACGTAGAAATTACATGAATACTTCCTACTTTTAATGAGCTGCTTTGTGATCCCAGTGACCTAAAGAAGTCAACTCTGTTTAGCCTTACTCATACTCTTAACTCAGTGAAAAATAGAATGTAAGAAAAGCCTCTGACTTCTCAATGAGTGAGTAGAAAAAAATGGAAAAATTCACCAGAACTGAAAGAAAGAAAAATGACTTGGTTCTTCACTGCACCTGAAAAGTGCAGTAATTTGAAAGTGATGTGAGTTTAAAAGGTGGGACATTGTGACAAGATCAAAACTCAAGATCAATGCAGGGGAGATGAATTTAAGCATCTTAAAGACTAAATGACTCCCTGCAGGAAAAAACATCAAATCATTAACAATATAGAAGGACTTGAGTTGTGTGAAATAAGTCGGGACAGCATCTAGATGACAGGTAAAGGACTAAATGTGAGACGCTGTCTCCTCCAGGAATGGTTTCAAACCACCCAGCACAGCAGAGCTCTCAGAAATAATAGATAGGACCCCATTAGTGGGTGAGTCTGGGTGATGTTCCCAACTTTTTTTAAAAGGAAAAAGTAGAATAAAAAAATAGCGAAAGTCTTTTTTTATTCCTTGGTGAAGGTTTTTAGTGGGAGGAGCAAAGAGTAAATGGCATCAGAACACAGTATAATAATTGATTGTGAGTTAGTCAGTTTGCCCGTTAGCGCCATCTTGAGGTCAACGTTCAGGGGTTTTGATTGAATTGTCTTGTCATTTTTCTCCTGCTGCAGTACCATCAGGTCAAAGCATTGATCTGTTCAATTCTTAGGTTCATGATTAGAGAACTTGAATATACACTGTGTGATTTTGGAAACGCTGTTAGAGTCCGAATCGAGTAAATCGTCTGTGTTGTGAAACCAAAGCTCAGGATTTATGTCCTGTACAGTCTAATCGTCCAGCCAAGACCTGACTGCTCACAATGGAAGCTCCAGTCTGGCTATTGTCAAAGAAGGAGTCAGTTTTTTTACTTTCTTGTTGCAAACATGAGGGAAACGTGCTGCCTTGATCATATGTCATTCTCTGTGGCTAAACAGGGAAGAAAAGGAGCACCATCATTTTCATCTCGACCACTCTGACCTCTTTTGTCAGCGTCGTGCCACCATGTTCAGGTTTAACTTTCACACATATGTGAATATCGCTGGTGAAAGTTCTCCAATGTTGACGTCCTCGCGAAGCCACAGGATGCAAATGTTTTACGCTTTCACAGATTAGAAGTGAACGGGAGGCAAATGTGTGACTGGGCCCTGTGTTCTGCACAGACACAGTAAGAAAAACAGGTGCTGGGTTTTGGGAATCAACTTGTGATTATGCGTCAACTGTGCGAGCCTAGGATTAATGGAATTTTCTGACGGCCAGTTGGGAACGCCTGATTGCTCCTCATTAACCCGTGTACACTGCACGAAAATGTTGAAATTCAGACTCTAACATGAATCTTGTCTCACAAATCTCAGAAAGTCTTTAAGTGTGCAGCGTCTGCTCAGCTTTACTTTTAAAAGTTGATGTAACCTTCAGCCTCAGCTGTACTTTGTGCTTAAATGTTTGTAAGACGTGATCCAATACATTTTGCATAAACATCAGCATGTTACTGTCGTGTTGGAACATATTATGTCATATAACCATTTTATATGTTTCTATTGTTTCACTGAATCTCCCACAGTCTCTAAGCTCCGCCCCTGTTCACTCATGGTTTGTCGGAGTTCTTCTGCTCTCAGAAGGGAACCAGCCTCGTGACAATCATGTCTGACGACTGCTTCAGAAGAGTGAATTAATCCAGACATCTGTTTGGTTGAGGGAGCGGCGCATTAAAAATGTAGGTAGAAACACAAATATTGTTTCTGAGACGACAACAGTGTTACAGTGCAGACGCACAGACTTTACTCATTCAAAAGATTAATCCAGGATGATGATGAAACATTTAATAAAGCTGCAGCAAGACTGATGAAAACACACAGACACACACTCACCAACGGATGATGAAGGTATCATTTGCACATTCAAATGTCACTTATCAGACTTCCTTCTGTAAGACTCAGCAGCTAAAAGGTTGAAGATGCCTCACACTGTGTGACTGTTCCCCTTTTTGTTAATTTGCGCATGATACCCTTTAAGACGCCGGTATTCTGAGTCGTCAAGTGACAATAACATGTGCACTGTAGAACAGAGGAACCACTCGGGTTTCGACCGATATGTCAGGAAATGTATAACACTGAGTGAGTGCTATGGAAGTTTTGATTTGGCACAGACAGCGTTTTATTTTTGCTACTGATCAAGTGGAGCCCAGCAGAGCGGAGGCCAGTGGTTTCATGGCTGCACGTCCTCGCTGGCTCCGTTACTGCTTCACATTTTGACCTTTTTTCTCTAATTAGAATCAGATACCAGCCCATAATGAGTTTAATGTAGCCTGATGGAGGAACTGTGAGCCATGTGGGCTGGTGCATGATGGATGCCGTGCGCTTGAACGGAGTAAAAAATAAAATCACACTGTAGGAATATTCTGCCTGCGTTGTGCATCAATTTGGTGGAAACTTCATACATTTGCATTTCGCTGAAAAGATTTCCCTCCTTTTTTTCCCATAGGTTTCCACTTGTTTCACAAAATTTCCTCCTGCTCTTCATTTCTTTCTTTTCACTCTCTCCTGCTTTTCTTTTGCTGAGTCTCAACTCCACGGGGATTCGCACAGAGAAATCAATTTTGCCTGGCCTCTTTGCCTTTGGAAGGAACACAGGCATGTATAAATATTCACATGCGGCTATTTCAGATGCTCAGCTTAGGGACTGAACTAGTGGATGAGCTGTTCGTCTTTTTGATCATGAAGCCTGCATACATGCATCTCTGTGGATGAAGTCTTCCTCCTCATCACTACCTTGTTTTCCTCCCTCAATTGCGTCCTCCTTGAACTTCTTGCCTTCCTGTGATTGTCCTTAACTTCTGCCGTCTTTATCTTATACTTTTAATTCTTTCTCTCAACTTTCCGCAGTTATCCCCTTTCCTTCTTTCATCTTTGTTTCCCCCCCTCTTCACATTCATTCATTCTTATTCATTTGTCCCCAACATTTTCCTCATATCTGTCATATTCCTGCAAGTCTTTCCTTCCTGAATCCCTCCCTATGTGTTTTTCTTTCTTTGTTCTGAACTTTCTGAACTCTCTTTGCTGCTTACTACCTTTCTAATGTGTTTCTATCTTCATCCCTCTTCTTCCTTAATGAGATGCTCCCTGGCTTTATCATTCTCTTCATTGCTGCATCTTTAATCTTGCTTTTATATTGCTTTTCTTCTTTTCCTCATTAGTTTGCTCCTTTTTGTTTGTTTCTTCTTTCCCTTTATTCACTAATCTTTGCTCCCTCAGCCTCCGCAGTCACTTCAGCATTCTCTTATATATGTGTACCTTTATTTTAGGTCTCTCCATAATTAATGCGCCTTTAGCAATGGGGCTTCTTTTTCAGAAGCAGACTGACATTTTGTAAATCTCCCTGATCTAACGGAAGCAGACTGCTCTAATTTAAATTCTGATTGTCACTGCAGAGTGTCTATAGATGGATGAGCACATGCAAACCGTGGCCCGAGCCTTGTTTGGGACACACGTGATTGACTGAACATCGGTGCTGTTGCTGCAGCAGCCACCCGTACTATTCAGACTCCCTCTCCTCTGGCTGCTGGTCTGCTCCATACTGATAACTACTGCATGGATTTCCTTTGCAGATATCTCCACCTGTCTGCCTTTATTTCCTTGTGCTTTACCCTTTCTCTCTCTCTCTCTTTGTCTTCCTCCCTCCCAATTGTCAGCTTTGTTTTACAAACAGAGCAGTGATACTGTCTCTCTGAGGCACACCTCTCCTGCTGCCCGGGCCGGCTGTCAGGCTGGATCTGACATGATAGTGGGTATACTCGCTGCACCGGTGGAAACGCACGTTTAGTACACAAACACACAAAGGCACAGTCAGGACCGTGCACGAACACATACACATGACTGTGAACGGCATGCAAAAAAACCCCAAATGGACTTAACACATGCTTGTGCTCTATTTGACCTCACCTTGACCTAACACAAGACACCTCCCTTGCCCCATCACGGCTAATACAGCCTGGCAGCTGCATGTATTTGTGCGTTTGTGTGTTCGTGCTTGCGCTTACAGTCGTTCTGATGCATATTTTATACGAGACTGCTGTGTATGAGTGAAACTAGGACATGAAGGAGGCCAAAATATATCCTGGTAAATGCGAGTATATTTCCCTCCCTGCAGCAGATGAATGTACGAACTTATTCCATTACCTTCTTTTCCCACTTTTTAACCATTTTTCTTTCCTTTCTTTGCCTTATCATTCAGCCTCAGGGCTCATTTTGGAGGTCTGTGTATTAGCCACACACAGACACTTTTGCACGGCGACAGATGTGCATATACGCTAACAAAACGCAGGCGAACAAACACAGACCACCTCAGCCATTTGAGGACACTTTCCATTTAATGTTATTTATAAACAGCTTTTGAGTCTGGCATTGTTTGATAACCACATACAAAACATTTGGGTTGCACAAAGGAAGAGTGCAGGAAAAGAATAAGGAGATTGAGGCGAGGGGTTGGGAGGCAACGAGAGTGGGTGAAAATGGAGAGAGAGAGAGAGAGAGAGGAGAGAGAGCAGAGAGAGAGCAGACAGACAGAGGTGAGGAAAAGGGGTGGAAAATACAGGAGTGAATAGAATGATGGAAAAGAAAAGAGGAGGAGCAGGAGTCGGCAGTGCAGTGTGCCATTTATCTTCAATGAGTCAGCAAACAAAACCAAAAAATAAAAATAATGATAAGCACATTGAATAAAAAATAAACCTTCAGCCGTCCAGCTCCCTGTTTATTTATTTAGGGACGATCAAGACAGGACAGAATCAGTTTCTCTTCTTTTTTTCTTTTTTTTCTTTTTACAAAAAAAAGTAATCCTCACGAGAATAAACAGACACAATTTACATCACCTCTGAGTTCACAGCAGCACAAACGAGTTCACCAGTAGGGGTCGCTAATCCTACGTGTCAGCAGAGTGACACCAGTAGCAAGCTTCCAATCGTCCCCCAACATTTAGATAGATAGACATGAAAAGGCGGGGACTCCACGGGAAATGCACACAGATGTGGCCCCTGCTCTCGGATTCCTGCCCAAATGCTTTAGGTCGCCAGCAAACCGAAGCGATAATCTTTGTGCTTTTTGTCAGCAGGTCATGTTTTTAGCCTTTGAGCTCTGTCAGGACGGCTCGTTTTTAAAATAGAATGTTTGAATTTTTAACGCAATAAGAAACATGGAGACTTTGAGCATTACTGGCTCGTTTAGGTTCCTGGATGGCCTGTGTGTGTCTGTACATTGTAATCGAGCATGTGAGACGTTTTGGTGAGTTGCTCTGAAATAGCTCAGGTCTGAAAGTCTGGACATCATCTGTGTCGCTCTGCTCTGGGGGTTTGAAAGCTGTTGGCAGACGGGGGTTGGTTGTTTTCAGTGGTACAGGAAGGCTGTGAGGGTGATCGGGCTTTGTTACGGGTGGTTGTGCGTGAACTGCTCCAGTTCATGGTTCAGGGCACTGTTACCCACAATCCTCTTTGTCCTTTGTCTGTCTCTGCTATTTTTTCCAAAGAAGAATCCAAAGACTCAGAAAGGGCTCCAAGATTCGCTCTTCTCGGACGTGGCGGCATTAAAATCCAACTCTCCACTCAGGGCTTACAGATTGTCAAGTTCATCTGATTTAGACTCAACACACAGGAACCTTCAGTTGCAGTTTGTCCGTCCCTCTTTCACAGTTTCTGAGCTGCTTTTTGTTTTCCCAGATTTAGCAGTTGATTGGACCATTGCAGAAGACATATTGCAATTGTTGCTGTCAGCTGTACTCGTCCCTGGTTGTAGGCCCCTTTTTTCCAATATTTGAAAGCTTCCTGCCTCTATTTGGATTGAATTGTCTGTGCTTGAAGGATATAATTATATGTTTTCTCACATTAACCTCCACAGCATTACAAAGAAAAGTGCATAACGGTTTCTGGGAGTCTGAAGTTTCATGAGCCAGGCTTGGGCCTCAGCTTTTCCTTGGCCTGCATAAGTCGACCTTTCAGACCACTCGGACTCGTTGAGGCCTCTGTTTTGTAGCCAATGAGGTCATAGAGTGAATGGAACTGTCTCTCACCACAGTTTTTCCTCAGTGGCCACTGGCTCTCATTAGGCACTCTTCAAATCTAGCTTCATTCTACCCGCATGGCTTTAGTGGTTTCTTTAGTGGACACACAGTCACACAAGCAGCAACACTAAAATCTTCACTTGTTCATCCACTCACTCATTTGCGCTGCGACAAGTTGGCTCATATAATGATTGGTTAGTTCTGAATGGCTTTTAAGTTGATGCAAAGGATATATATTAACATGAACAGTGTTAAAAGTAGTTGAAGAATGGTTGTGTCGATGTGTTACAAGTCCAGTGGTGTGTATTTAAAACCCCAAAACACAGATGTGCATTAAAGTGAGTCAACCCTGCTGTGAGACATGGAAGTAAAACCACTTTACTAGTAGACATACATTTTTAGTAATTATAGTTTTTACTGCCAATGCGATGACCCATTTACTGCCAATTGTGTTTGCAGAATTTAGTTCTCGAGTCTTTGGGGCTGTTTAGTGAAAAGTGTGACAGTAAATGATTGTGTCTTTGTCTCGGTGTGATTGACAGATGAAGGGTGCACTGGGAGAGCACGATTGTATCAAGAGGGCTAAACAGAGAGACTAAGCCTTGAACGGTTTTGATCCTAACCGTGTGTTGTTCCTGCCATTATTTGAATGAATCATTGGCTTCTTATTTTGTGTGGCTGTACAGTTTTATAAGCACATAAATTCAGTGGAACAATCGATGCCACTGAGGCGAATGCAAAGTTTTCCTGTTGTTCCCCTTGGTGACATCATCAAAGCAATGGGATAAATTGTTTTCCCTGACTCATAATGATCCCTGCCCTAAAACCTCAGGGATACTTCGACAGTAGATATTGGATATTGTTCTTTATACACAGACGTGTACACGCAGTTGTACACACATGCCCCTTTTTAAGAGCCAGGGCAGGGGTTTTCAGGAGATTGAATGATAGTCTGTTTTCTTTCTCAGCGTAGGATTACAGAGCTGAGTGACAGCAGCAGGGCTGATGAGAAACAGATAATATAATCTGAAATGTGTGACCCTGCTCTATTATTAGCTCTCTGGACCCCACTTGGTGGGCCGACGGAAGTCCTGAGGGTGCACTTGTTCTTCCTCCTTCCATTTCCAGACAGGTCATATTTTCCCCCGTCTGGAGTATAGTCTTTCTCATCCCCCTCCAGTAATACCTGTATCTCATTGAGACCCCCTTTTGCCTTGCGACCCCGGCGGGTACAGTTTCTGCGGCTTCCCTTTGGCGGCCGTGGCAGGGGTGAAGGTGACGGCAAGCTGTATTGGTCCCCGTGGGGCAAGTACGGCCGCTGATGATGGTTATGATGGTTTCTGTGACGATTCAAGTGGTTCAAAGACTCTCCATGATCCATCTCCTGATCTGGGGCACCATGACCCTCACCTGACAAGCAACTGGGCAGCTCTTCCTTCTTAAGCGTTTTCAGGTCCTTCCCTGCCAGCTCCGGTGGTGAAACACACATCAGAGAGGAAGTCGAACCTCTGAACCTCCGCAGCCAATCCCACAGCGACAGGGCCTTGCAGTCGCACTCCCAGGGGTTGTCATTAAGCCGTAGGTACTCTAGTGCCGGCAGTAGAGTCATGCTGGAACCAGACAGCTCAGTCAACGAGTTATTAAACAGGTACAGGGTGGTGAGGCGTCTCAGGTCATGGAAAGCCTGGCGGTCAACCCACTGGATTCGGTTCTGGTGGAGAAGTAGGCGGTCTAAGACCCCCAGACCACGGAAGGTGTTCTGGCGAAGGCTCCACAGTTTATTGCCATGCAGGAAGAGATGACTGAGGTTCAGAAGGTCGATGAACAGGTCATCTTCCAGAAACTCTAACTGGTTGTCCTGCCAGGATGTTGGGGAGGGAGGAAAAAAAACAGAAGCTTATTTTTATGAATAGTTTGACATAATAACCTGCGTTGTAGTCATATATATTCTTGAGAAAAAAAACATTGTAATGACCGTAACAACAGCTTTTAGCTCAGTTTCAGCATAACATGAGTAACCAATTATATATTTCTATAATTTATACATTTTGCAAAGAAGAGGAATTCATTTTCTTTGCCTTTTCGAATGGTGTGTTAGAAGTTGAGTACTTGGTTAAAGGAATGGAGCCAATGATTGTCAGTGATCTAGTCACAAGTTGTACCAAACTCTTACAGATAATGTAAGAATGTCATCAAGAATCAAGGATGTAACTTTGTCCTACTTGCTCTGTTTCAATACCAGTTCATTGTTCAATCAATAATAATAGAAGAGATCTTTTACCAATAAAACCATATCTCCTCATAAACCCACTCTGTAATAATAATAAAATCATACACTCAGTGCTGGATTTCAATTTCTGTGCTGTTGTCCTGTAGTGGTTGACCACAGAAATTATACATTTCCCCTACACTCAGGATAATGGCTAGCATTTGATCAGTGTCCAATTCGTAGGCAGTAAGTGCTGAGCCAGGCTGATGGACAGATTACACCATAATGCGATTGTGGATGCAGATGCATTATGCAGTAGAGATAAAGAGGAGCTGTTATCCATGTACCTGTAGGTAGAGATACTGGAGATTATGGAGGCCTGAAAAGATCCCTGGTGGCAGGCTGATCAGACCACAGTGGTATAGGTGCAGGGCGTGTAGTCGCCCCAGGCTCAGGAAGGTGTCTGAAGCGATGGCCTTCAGGTGCCGGTTGTCCCCAAGGTCGAGTTCCTCCAAGCGGTCGAAGCCGTGGAAGGTGGATGGTTGTATGTAGGAGATGTTGTTGGAGTAAAGCCATAACATGGTGGTGGTGGGTGAGAAGTGGCCGCGGAGCAGCCGCTGGATCTTGTTGTTTTGCAGGAAGACGCGCTCGCTCTGGGCGGGGATGCCCTCGGGCACGGCATGGAAGTTGTGGGCCTGGCAGGAGACGGTGCTAGGTGAGGTGTAGCAGATGCAGTGGCGAGGGCAGGGCAGAGACAGATCTAGGCCACACAGGACCAACAATAACTCCACCCCACCGTAACCTGGGAGAGGAGAGCAAATGTTGATTGAGAGAGATGGAGGGAAAGGGAGGGAGAGAAACACACAGGCAGAATTAATTGAATTCATACAACAGAGCTTCCGTTATCAAAAGCATCTTGAATGAAACGCTCATTGCTCTCAGTTTACAAGGACAACAATAGGCATGGTTCAGTGCAGACAAATTACAACACTGACACAAGACAAACACACACAAGTATGCACACACACATTCACGTATTGTTCTACAATTCAATTCTTCTTCCATATATTTCAATCATTACCAGACTGTTTACCCTTAACCTTGCTTACCCCTGACTGTTATCTTCATCCTAAGATGTTTCAAAACCACAAATTCAAACTCTGGGGAGTGTTTTTTGTTTTTAAGTTTTGCAAAAACCTTGAAAATCCTTCATACCAAGATGCACCCACCACAACCACAAACAGACATTTAAACAAAGACACAACGCAGTCACACAAACAGCTTGTTTTTTAAGCAGTGTGTGTGCGGTCTTGTGTCTTTTGTTGTGTTTTCATGATTGTCACAGAGGTATGCACACTCTTATTTATCTGTTCCTTTGGACCAATCTCAACGAGACAGCACACACACACACACACACACACACACACACACACACACACACACACACACACACACACACACACACCCCTATACACCCCTACACAATCGCACCGCACAGTGTTATATCCTTTGGTTATCCTCTAAAGGCGACAGAAAATCGATTTTTCTTCTGCTTACAAGTGAACACGCATCACACCTGTAATTCCCACAATAAGGGAAATGGAGAAAGTTGGAGAGAAGGTGGAGGCTGAGGCAGGAATGGCCGTCTGCCTGTGAAGTGGATATAAGGTTTTGCTTCGAGATTGTCTTTGTCACTTCTTAGTTATTTATTTGATTTGTTTTCTTGCCCTGAATCTCTCTAGTGTTTGATGTATCCTCTCTCTCTCTCTCTCTCTCTCTCTCTCTCTCTCTCTCTCGTGTGTGTGAGAGAGAGAGCATCAGTGACATGGACAGATGTGATGGACAGATGTCAGGTTGACTGTGACACAGCTGCTCTGTAAAGAACAACATGTTCTGAAATGTCAGCAGAGGACAGGGGTATTATCCCGTGTGGTCCACGTGTCTGTGCCGCTCTGTGATCGTCTCACCATATATGCGCAGGTTAACAGAATGTGTGTTTGTGTGCGTTTCTATATACAGAGAATGTGACATTTTGTCTCGGACACAAGAGCAGTGCCTGTTGTCTTTGACGAGGCTGACCTTTTCATCAAGAAAAAAAAAAAGACAAACACACAACTGCTGTCGTCATGGCAGGCTATTTTCTCTCTCGTTGTACCAACAGCAAATCAATACTGTATAATCTTAGACTTAAATACAGTTAATTAATGGATATTTAACTTTTAATAAATGGTAATTCATCATATTATTTTGGCATGGCTCTATGGATCCTGAGGATGATCCCCACACTTTTCCTCTAGCGCCACCATGAGGAGCATCCGTTTTGTTATAAGTGACATTCCCATGCAACTACTGATTGGAGTGCTGGGGAAATTCAGTAGAGATATTCATTTACCAACATGATGGATTGTCATTACTTTGCAGATACTTTGACTTTTAATGTAGCGCCACCATCAGGCCAATATTTGTTTGTCCAGTACTTTGATTCAGGACCAAAGACTGAAAAAAGATATGAATTCTTTTATACTATGTATTCCTTAAGATCCTTATTAGTATTGTTAGTTGTTTTTTGTTTTCAATTAAATTTTTCACTTTTGTTTATTATGAGAAGCTCCGTTAGTTTTGACGTAGTTCAGGACTCACAGCTCAAAGGTTTCCATGCTGTTGTTCTTTCCTGCCATGTCAAATTGTAATAAATGAAATCTTGAAACCTTGAAATATCTGCAGTGCCAATGACATTCAATCTCAACAGTATGTGCTAGGGGTCATTATTAGAAGCAAAAGTAGTGGGGACTATTCAACCGTGAATTTACGATCAACTGAAGTAGCTTACATTCATAATTGATGCATATGCTGAAGATGGCATCAAGTTCCCTTGTTTTTCCCCCTGTCCTTGTTCATTTAACTTGATTTAATAAGGCTTGATTGGACAAATGTTATAATTATAAGCTGTAACATACATATATATATTCAGTCCCTAGGGGTATCAATCTGATTCTATCAGTTTTTTCCCTCCTCTTCTCTCGTCCTTTGCTTTATCTGTCCATCTGTGTTGCCCTTTGCTTCATGCTTCTCTGCCTCCTTTCTGCAGAACGCTAACATTTCCCTTCCTCCACAGCTTTATCTCCATTCACTGCCCTGCTGGGTCTGTTAATTAGCTATAAGCTGTGTGTACATTGCATGTGTATATGTATCTGTGACTGTCCTTGCATATTTTGCCATTTTGTCTGAGTGAGAATCACCTGATTGCACTTGACTGAGGTACATTTCCATGGCTTGATAACCTTTCTCCTCAAGTTTTACTACACGCTTTAATGCATTAAATATTATTGTAGAAAATGATGGTGACAGCTCTTTAGCTCCACATGTGACTAGATTCATAAAGAATGAGAGGAAAAGATCACAGTTTCATTTATTCAAATCTCAAATGAACCACAAACCACAAATGTGTATGTTCTAAGCTCCACAATAATCACACTGGTCCCATTATCTTTTTTTCAAACATTCAATTTCTCTTCAGCTCACATCTGTCCGACACTTGTGATATCGCTTCTTGTGTGAATTAGCATTTACAATTGATTCTTGTCCCTTGTTGGCTTCTGTTAAATTGTTCTTTTTGTGTTTTTATCATTTTCATCACTTCATCCTTTCCTTCTTTATCCCTGTTGCTCCTTTCATTCCTTCCAATCCTTTATCTTTTTGTTATTTGCCGTGCTATAAGACATGCACATACAATATGGACGACCTTAGCTGTGCATGTATATGTTGGAGAATATCTGCGTGTGTGAGCAGATTTTGGTTCATCTCTGCTCACAGAACAACTGTGGGTGTTTAAAGTTCACAGATTGAGCGATGGAAGTGATATATTCGATCGAAAAGCTGCTTACGGCCATATGGCTCTGACACTGGGGGCAGAAGATCTCCCACCAGAATCTAGTTGTTCAAACATTTTATTTATCATTTGCCCTGTGAAGCACAGAGTCATCTCTGTTCACTGATAGTGTTATTCTGCTTTTTATAGTTAGGAGGCAAAGGAGAAAAGGGATTCAACGTTTCAATAAGTATTTAAATGAGGGGATTCTAAAAAGAGGAAAATCTCCAATCTTGCATCAACAACAAAATCCTGATGCCTTGTTTTCAAATGTTAAAAACATGTTTTCAAACATCTGAACTCCAAGTCAGCACATCCTTGAATTTACTCTTGCAGATTTTTTTCCGTCTGCCTGCAGCTCCGCAACCGCAGCGCAGCCTGGAATACATAAATAGACAACTAATTGCAAATTAGCAATTAGCTGAGGCATCAAGCTGGCATCAAGCCAACCCCCAAACCTGTAACAACTCCCAGAAAGAAGCGTCAAGGTACATAAAAATCTGTTTCACCGGCTATTCTTCGTGATGCATTTCCCTGTGTACTGCAGTTAAATAGGAAATGAATCGAGGTTAGTTTCCATTAAAGTGATTTGTGCCTGGTGTGAATCTCTGGAGAAGAGTATTATGCTTTAAAGCTCATTTGATACCTAGCACCATAAGATTTAACTATTTATAGCAACTTTGCTTTCCAGGTGCTCTGTTGAACACAGATGGAGAGCTTTACGTGGACTGCAGCTTTACTGTTTCACATTTGCTTCTGCCACATCATTCGTAAATTTGATTACTTGACCAAGGGTGGCATAGTGGTGTGGTGGTTAGCACTGTCGCCGCACACCAAGATAGTTTTTGGTCTGAATCCCGGTTCAGCAGGGATCTTCCTGTGTAGTGCCTGCTTGTTCTCTCTGTATCTGTGGGTTTTCATTGGGAACTCTGGCTTCCTCCCACAGTCCAAAGACATGCAGATTGGGGTCAGGTTCATTGAAGACTGTACATTGACAGTAGGCGTGATTGTGAATGTGTTTGTCTCAGTATGTCGGCCCTTTGATACGCTGGTGACTGGTTCAGGTTGTACCAGCCTCTCTCAATGTCAGCTGGGATTGGCTCCAGTCCCTCGGTGACCCTCGAGAGGATGAGCGATATGAATAACAGATGGATTTTTTGACCATTAGAAGAAGTGCATGTATGCATTTGTGTGTGCTTCTATTTTTATAGGGGACCAGTTTGATTATTAAACTTTATGGAGCGAGGGCATTAATCCCACTCCTCACAACTTCAATGGACTGTTTGATGGGCAGGACTTGGTTTAAGGCTTATAGGATTTTATAATTGGATCTAAACTAAGTGCTAATGTTGTGCATGAAGAGCATGGCACTGTAAAGAGCGTGCAGCAGGTTTGAGTGGCAACTTTACATCATGGCCTGCAATGAACTCATATTTGCGATGTCTTGCACGTGCACTTTTATGGACCTTGAACTTGAGGCTGAGAGCAAACATTGAGGGTTCTGGGGAGAACATTCTGTGCTTAAGACCTAAACTGAGCTACGAGCTATGGCAATTGGGTGCTCGATTGTGTGTTGCTGTGTTGCTGACACAGTTGGAGTTCTTCCAGCATGCTTTGCAGATGGTGTGGACGCACTTGCAGAACAGAAGAAAACCCAATTTAACCCCGGGGCGTAAGTGCATTTGCCGTTTAAACACTTTAGGCACTGGATGGAAAAATAACAACTGTGTCGGTCTGAAACTTGCTAAATACTCACCCTGAGTGTGTGCGAGCTACCGATCAGCTGTCCTGATGGCACAATGAGTCCTCCCAAATTCTGTATTGTTGTAAGTAAAGTGACAGATGTGTCCAGAAACAGTTTTATCAGCGGCAGTTTGGTTTTAGTTTATATTCCCTTGTTGGAAAAGTGTGGAGTACATCCCCAGATTAAAAGTACACAATATCATATGTAGAGGAGCGTCCAGATACTTTTGTCCGGATCACATAATTGTATTGATGCACCAACATTTAGTCCAAGATTTTCTGCTGTTTAAATTTTAGCTTGATTGGATCCTAATCACACGGTTGATGATGTCCTTTTGTCCTCCGGGTTAGTAAATGTGTGTGGCTTTTACTTCTTGAAGTAATTGTCCATTTCAGCAAGTGCTGCTTATTCAATCAAATCTCTCTCTGTGTGTGTTTGTGTGTCTCTCTCTCTCTGCATCAGTTTCCTGCTGGCTGTTTATCTGAATTCTCCTCATAGCCTCCCCCCAGTCTGATATTTTCCAAAAGCTTCAACAAGCACAGCCAGGGTTCAATTACAAGATCTATCCATCCCTCCCTTTGTCTTCCCGCCGTCCCTCCACGGCAGTCATGATGTGTACACAAAAACACAGGCACAAGAGAAGAAAACACACACACATGCTACTTGTCAGGCCATCGTCGCAACTGCCTTCCGTTTATAGCTCGGCAGTTGGGGGGTGACACCTGCCACTCATTCCGGCAAACACAGGGAGAAAGTAACAGAGCAGGGAACATGAGGGGGGGGGGGGGGGAGATGGGGCAATATTGTAGTCAAAGGGAATGAGGAGCTCTTAAAACATGAAGGCAGAGGCAAGGGGAGAGAGGCGCAGCATGGCGGTGTGGGAGGGAGAAGGGAGCAGAGTGAGCGAGGCTGTAGCTAAAAAAGGATGATGGAGATGACAGCGAGGCGAAGACCATTATATAGGTAGGTGTTTAAACGTCTGTCTGCTCGGCTTGGGAAACAACGGTTACTTCTGGTGAAATCCCGAATTATTATTATGACTTTCCGTGAGGTGAGTCAGATAAACACTTGAAAACTGATTCCACCCAAGACACATGCATACTCCTGGCAGAGAGAAAAGCATTTAGTCGCACTTGTGTATTATCTGGTGCATTCAGGTGCACGTGTATACACCCACATACAGACACAACACAACACTAATTAAGCAGCAGTGTCAGGATTTAGAATAAAGAGCAAACCACAGAGCGAGAGAGAGAGGGAGGGAGATAAAGAGTTGAATTTGCAAAAATTGGCGAGGAGGCGGCGAGCGAGACAAGGGCGCGGGGGGGGGGGGCAACGGGTAGCTCAGACGCTCTATACAGATGCTGCTCCTCTCTTGTTGGTGGTTGATTTAGCTTAGCATAATCCCAAAGATCATTTAGCATTGCTCATTCAAATGGTGATAAATCTCTGGCAGAGTTAATGAGAGATTTAAATGGCGTCATTGCCTCAAAGACACAGCTGAAATATCGCTGCACTATATAATCCTCCCCTCTCATGTAATAAAGTACATAACCATTGCATCCATCTTCATATTGGAGACAATTCAGGTCAATACTGCCAGGCTCTGCACCACTGATTCCCCGTGGCCTAGGAATTACTATTTTGTAGTCTTGGAAGTTTCTTTTATTTAAAGTTTTACTCCTCTGACCCCCCAAAAAAATTTAAACAAAGCTTATACAAGCAAGTCGCTGTCCGAACGGGCGAAGCACGAGAAACAAATGTCTCCTTGAAACAGAAGTGACAGTAAATCCCCGTCTTGATCTTTGATCCTGTTTTCAGAGCCGTTGTAATAACGTCTTTCAGATGTGGCCTGAAAAACTGCAAAAACATCCAATCCTACGAGAATACACTTCTCAATCTGTTTTTCACTGTGTATTATTTGTCCCTGTATGATCTTGGACAAGCTCTTTAAACTATTTCCGCCAAGGAAGGTTACATTTTCGGTTGTGTTTGTCTGTTTGTCTCTCTGTTGTTTAGCAGGATTACACAGAAACCATTGGACGGAAAACTCGGTGGAAGGATGTGGTGTGGGTTAGGGAAGAATCCAGGATATTTTTGTGAGGATCCAGATCACTTTCTTTAACATTGTGAGAGAGGGTGTTTTGCAACACTTTTATTGATTCAGAGAATAATTCATGATCTGGCATGTTTAGGGGACTGAATCCAAATAAAAAACTGGATCTAGTCAATTTAAATGTGGTTTCCTAAGGGGACTGCTGGGTCTTGGCGTATGTGTGTTTTCTCTAAGTGCATAAGAATAAGAAGTTTTGTATCATTTAGGACAAATGACACTGAATCGATTACTAGATTGGTCAACAGGAATTACTTACAACAAACTGATCTTTATAATTACTTTTGAATTGGGCCAAATCTGCTGTTTAACTCGAGTGTGGAGAAAAGACACATTCAAACTGATGTGATCCTGTTTTACAACCTTTATCATCCATTTTCTAGGTTACGGTTTCTTGAAAACATAATAACTGACTGCAAGGACTTCTGACAACTGAAATTGATGTTGATGTGTCCCTGAACACACCGCAAATTTTGGGTTTTCAGATCTGTCCTTGCTTTCATGCAGTTTTGAAATAAATGGCAAAGAAGGTTCCACTGTGATGCACTACAACATAGAGAAGAAAGCATATTTTTGCTTTGTCAAGGTTTAGTGAAACAATGTGGCACAGTTTGGAAAATAGCCGTCGTTAATGTGCTTATATTAAGAAACTGGAGGCTCTTTAACCTCTGTCGTCTGGCTTTTGTCCAGTGGGGAAGCAAAGTTCTTAAAGTTGAAAGAAAAATCAATATTCATTATCATGAGGCACTTTAAACTGTTTCTTGCGTGTTGAACAAATGTGAGTCGGCCGGCTTCATAGCTATTTTTTAGAGAATCTAGGTATCTTTATAATTAGCGCCTGTCCTCCACTGCCTGACACTCCCAGTGGTCTGATTGTCTGCTGCGGCCTCTGGTCCAACACTGTGACATCTGTTCAGCACGCGACACGCTGGCCCATTAAAAATTACCCACAGTCCACTCTGACAAGGGTGAGCGCGTACACGTGTGTGTGTGTTTATGTGAGATGGAGACGCAGAGACATAAAACAGAAAGAGAGAGAGAGAGGAGAAAATGCAAAAAATAACCTCTACCCTCTTTGCATGCAGTAATTGGGTCATTTGAAAGGCTAAGCTTATCTCAACACTAATCAAGCTCTAATTATGCTCAGAAAAACTTTGCCCACCCTCTCTCTCTCTCTCTCCCTCTCCTTCCCTCCAATACTGACTCTCCACATGCATAATCAGATGATGCAGGTCACAGCTTTCCCTATTTAACTCCTGCCTATTAGTGGAGGAAACATGTGAGCAGGCGTTCAGGGCTCCTGCTGCTCCTGCTGCTCCTGCTGCTCTTGCCCTCCATCTCGTCCGGCCTCACTGAGACCGCAAAGATAACACAGACGGACAGGGTGACGTGTGTCAACAGAAAACGAGGGCCGTGTTCAGACTTGAATGAGGAGGTGTGGCACCTCCTCCTCAGGTATCAACAGCTTCTGCATTCAGGAAACGATGACACAGGAAGCCGAGACACCCCCTCCACACACACACACACACACACACACACACACACACACACACACACACACACACACACACACACACACACACACAGAAGTGTCACGGTAGCATGACTGTCTTTATTTTGATCATGAAATATGTTTAAAGTTAAAAATAAAGAACCTATGTAAGGTCCAGTTAAAATTGTTGGATTGAAGGATATACAAGAAGTTTGGTGTCAAGAATTCATTATTATCTGAGCTGCGAGTGTTGAATAGACCCATGTCTGTAAACTGTGCTGATCATAAAGCAAAAAACAATGTTTAGCTTCATGGAATTCTAGTACTTTGCTTAAAATCAGCAAAAATTTGATTAGGAAAAAACGAAAGGAGGTACACACTTCCAAACGATAACACAAGTTTGTATTGGCATGAGTGCAGGTGCAAAGAGACACGCATGCACACACTAACACACATTATTACAGTATCACCCCCGATGGAGCAAATACGCAGCAGTCATAGGAATTTCACAGCTGACTGACTGTCCATCTGTGTCTGCCCAGATGATGTATGGAAGTGTGTGTGTATGTGTGGACACAGTTCACAGCAGTTGTGGCTGAGGCGCTGGTCGCCCTCCTGTGTCTCTCCATCACCGGATCTGAAACGATTTTTGGCAGAAACCCTCAGCGGGGAACAGCGAAAAATGAGCCTGTCCACCGGGCCAATGAGAAGAGGACGAGACGGTGCAGCATGGGGGCGAGCTGCTTCTTCTCTTAATAGCTGTTTGTCCAATTCCCCCCAACGAGGGAAATCTCACTTCCTCTTCTTGTGACTAAATCATTCCCTGCTCTCCACTCCGCGCTGCAGGTATGAATCACCCTTTGTCACCCTCCTCCGCTCTCCTCCCTGTTGTTCCTTTAGCCTCCCATCTGTCTCTATTACAAAGACTGTTAAAAGTACATCGGCACTTATCATTGCATAAATCTTTCAGAGCAACGAGTGTCGGTGCTCACGCGAGTTATTCCCACAGTGTTTGTTTTTGAGGATCTCGGAGTGTGAAATTCCCATCATGCTTGGGGATTACACTTGTAACTCAGACACGCACAGATTGGAGAAAAAAGGGCGAAGAGAAGAGGAAGGAGGCAGCAGACCAACGAGATGAAGGGTTACAAATCCAAATATCCAGAATGACAAGTGAGAGATTTCAGCACAGTGAGATGACCGAGGGATCATCTGTCACTGGGCTTTTTATCCGATAACACGCTGTTACCGCACACTCGCCTTTGACTGAGAAAATCTCAGGCAGGCAGTGGCCTTTTTTTTCACCCGCCTGATTGGCCAAAACAAGAGCGGGAGATCGGCATCGGTTTTCTCATTAAACAGGCTCCCTGTGGAGAATGATTTTAAAGCGCTAAAGAACTGCCAGTGCTTGATGTGATCAGTTTAGTTCCAAAATGAGTTATCCAGCAGCTGACAAATGTGAGACCTACAGCAACAAAGTGATTAATGGCTTGAGAGCACCGCTTCATATACACAACGCTGCGCTGCAGTGAAATACCCGGATCAACCCCCTCCATCTAAATCCAGTGTGTCAAACCAAACTGTTTCTAATAGCTTTTCAACTGACAGAGGTTCAGCTGTTCTCACAACACCATTAGAATGATATCAGCGTAGCTAAGGGCCCCCTCCTGCCTGCTTTTTGCTCATTGGCATATTTCCCACCATGCCACTGGAGGAAAATACATTCAGGTATAGAACGACAGAGAAATAATGTCGCGGAGACATCAATCAGGAAATATGAGAAGGGGAGACGAAGGATATATGAGGCAGAGAGCAGGAGGAGGTGTCACAGCTTTTCTCCATCAGCTAAAGAGAGATGGATGAAGTACTGAGAGGGTGTCGGTTAAACTCCCTCGATCATTCATGGCATCTAACTAATCTGAAGGCTGCTGGTTAAACTCCTCCATCAGTCATGTTGTTTGGCTTCTGTGAAGGTTACAATCATCTGGAAATGTCTCGTCCTGCTACTCTCTTCTCTTCAAACCCATCCTCTTGTGTTTCCTGTGAGTTTCTGTTGAGTCTCCTTCTCGAACCGTCGCATGAATTTGAGTATCAATCTGTTTTCCCTCTCGTCTGAAAGTCCTCATTCCTGAATTTAATCTGTATCTTGACCGGAAAAAAATATTTCAGCATCTCTTGGGATTGAAAAATCTGTTCTGAAGGCTTTCTCACCTGCTTCTTCACACTGGACGTCAGCTGGATTCACAGCATTTACAGAGAATTCCTGTGATGTCGAAGTCGCACCATGAAACTGTCTCTAAACCCCCAAAACATTCCGTTTTTTAAGATGCTCAACAACAGACATTCCTCACTTTGTTCCCGCATTAAATATCCTCACTAAATATTCTACTAAACTTCAGAGCAGTGAGGAGGCTGTACAGAAAGACTCCGAGCTGTTTTGTTGCTGTATCTGACGTCTTTTTAGAACTTTCAGAAAACGACAAATGTTGAAAAAATTTCACTTTGTTAAAAAAAAGTGAAAAATGAATTCTCTGATCTCCTCCCTGATCTGGATCCACTCCAACATTTAATGGGATCTGTCCTTACCCATATACCTCATCCTTCCACCAAGTTTCGTCGAAACCTGTCTCATAGTTTTTGTGTAATCATGCTGAAAACCAAACAAACATTTGGACATGGGTGAAAACACAACCTCCTTGGCAGAGGTAATGAACCATATGTTTTTTTCTTCCCAGCACCATTTCTGTTTCCCACGTCTACGTCAGACAACTTGAAAGATGATCTTGTCTCTCGACCCTCTGTGTGATGTCAGGATTTTCAGCCCACCTTTGATTGTGACCACTGGGTCCACTTCAGAACTGGGCACCGTGCCTGTCGGGCATCGCTTCCACTTCACTGGAATTCAACTCAGGCCAAATCTAGCTCAGCCGTTTTTCATTAGCTATAAAAACATTTGCCTCCTTGTGCCCCCCCCCCCCCCCTCGCACAGATTACACAGGTGGGATATTCACAATTTTCTCGGTTGTGTTCACAAATGTCACTTTACTCAGTTTGGTACCAAACAGAGGATGGATAAAAATAGCAAGAGGTACAATGGCTCTGTTTGGAAATCGGACACATCCAGAAATACACCAAGTCAATATGAGAAGGATTAAAAACACTGTATATACATTGAATTGTCTTTCTTTGGTGTAAGAATAGATTTAATGAAAGAGCAGTTCTATGTCGACTTCGACTTATTTTAATTACTATTAAATATATTTTCTTTTCCTCTGGTGTCTTTTCACTGTCATGGTCTTACCTTCTCTGGTTTTGTGTCCACATGTTGTGTCCTCAGAGTAGTTTAAATGAGGATTGTTCAGGATCACTGGAGCTGGAAAAGGTTTGCAGGTGTCATTTGTTTATTGCCTTGGTGTCATGACTACAGGTAATTTGATTTAATTTGGTGCCAGAGGTTTCAGGGATGGACTTATCAAATGATTGGATGTCCACAAGGAGGAAATGAGAAACTATTTTGTCTGATTTGTGTGAATCAACTCTTTAAAATGAGGTTTGGAGTCGTTGGTGGGTTTGCATTTTACCAGGGTCTGGTTTGTCCACATATTGAGAGGAAGTGCTGCATCAGAGGCTTAACTGAGGGAAGGAAACCTCTTTATTACACACACTCACGTATGCACACACAAGAACAAAGCTTCTCCCACAAAAGACATCGTACTGATTTGGGATTTTGACTCAAACTAAAACATGGTGTGACTTCCCTCGCTCCCTAATCCGCAGTGAGTAAGTGAGAGAGAAGCGCAGCCACAGTTCAGCGTCCCTGATCTTTTTAGCACAGGAGCAACGGCCCTCGTCACAACTCCAGAGGTGTTTTGATTTTCCTTCCTCAAGGCCACACGTCGCACACAAACACACCTCCAGATGCACCCATGTGATTGCCACCCCCCAAACTGCATTCACAGCCACACATGAATGAGCGAGCGCACACTCACAGTACACACATCACTGCACCGGAGTGTGACACCTCTGAACATGTTACACCCAGGTTTACGTGCTGATGTTGACGTGTGCATGAAGACACAGATTTCTGATTCCACAATTTTTTACTATTACTACTGGTTTCACAAATGCATCTCTTCCCAAACACACACACACACACACACACACCAAAAGCTCACACATACACACAACTGCACACACACACCTTCTGGAAATGAATTATGAATGCATGTGTCCGTCCACCTCCAGCTTGACTACATAATCCTCCAAATTTCTCACCCATTTTGTACCACCTTCCACTGACCTCTCTCTTCACTCTGTTTCCACTTCTCTTCTTCTTCTTTTCCGTCCCCCCTCCCCCTTCAAACTCCTCCAGCTAAGACTGAATACGGTTTGACCCCAGAGTGAGAGAGTGACTCTGAATTCGGATGATTCATTTGTGTTTTATTTTACATCTTAGCTGCATGTGTGAGGAGAATTGGTAAAAACTGATCCACGTTCAGTGTTTTAAAGTTTGTTTCCATGTCTGAACATCAGGAAACAACACATCCCTGCATCCATAGTGACCAATACAAACAGTGGAAGGAAATAACAGTCGAGTGACTAACTGGGATCAGAGTGTTTGTCCTTCGTCATACATCATTTTCCATCCGAGGTTATAGCAAAGCCACGGGTGAAGTGAATATAATGCAATTTAAAAAGTGCTCCAAGTGAAATATCCTGTTACCTTGAATTAAATTGGAGATTTTTTGTTGGAATTTTGTCAATCAACCGAATATAACTTGGGTCTTGTCGTTTTTAGACATTTTAATGAAGAATTGTTACATATCACAGAAATCACAATGTAAGGTTGGTTTCTTTAATAGTACCAGTTAACTCCCAGGCAACCACTTCGTACTGATGTCGATCAAATCCCTGCTTTGTAATTGCAAATGAATGACAACAGCTGTGGCATGTAATCGGCTGTGTTGACATTCAAAATGAGTGATAACGGGGAAAGTTAAAAGTGACAGGAAGCTGGCTGCTGTAGCTCTGCTGTCACACACTAAACCAAGCAGCATTATCACATTTCAAAGCCTCTGCTCCCTTGTCCAAACTGAAACTAGAGGATTACGCTTTTATGTGTAACCAGGATTTCATTACTTAATCAATTAATCAGTTGATAAATACTTAATTGGTAAATATGCTAAACCATTTGGTTTTAGCTCCTCGCATGTGAGAATTTGTTCCCTCGTTAGTTTTTTAGTCGGTAAAAACAAGCATATTTTGTCACCTCAGTGACATTTTTCAGTTTTTTTAAACTTCCCAGACATCTTTTAGAAAAGAAATATTGTCTGTGGGCATTTTCCACCTGTGTCGGCACATATTTGTCTTTTGTGTGTTTGTGTCAGCAATCTATTCCAGTTCTGTTTCGTAACCTTTGCTTAATTAACTGCAATCACCCGTTGGCTCAGGTGGAAATCAGAATGAAAACGGTTTGAATGACAGAATAGAAGAGGTGAACTCTGGGGCAAACATTCAAACTGACACAGAGCACTGAATCATACCCGCCAGCTGACAGGACTGACTTCTACCCACTGACTACATTTACATGCACTAAAGAAACCAGGTTACTCAGAGAAGTCAGTCAGAGGCCAAGAAATCAAAAAATATGTTTAAACCAACTCAGTTAGTTGGCATCATTTTTTAAACATGACGGAAGCAATTTCACAGCAAAATATTAAAAATGTTTTGGCTTTTTTTGTACTAGAAAATCCTTCCCTCCTCATTTTAGGTTGTGATGGTTAAATGTCAATCGAGCTTATTGTCTTTGTAATATGAATTGTAAATAATGCTGCAGTTAAAATATCCTCAATATTAACATTAGGTGCAACTCCATGTTAAAATGGTCTTACCTCATCATCTTGATGTGTGTGTTGTGCTAAGCAATACACTTGACTCTTAGTGGCAGAGCTGCTCTTTCAGAGATCTTAAATTACTGCACAGCAGGTTTTCAGCCTACAAGCCGGGATGGGCCTGAATGAATAATAGACAATCTATTATGGATGACAAGTTGACCAAGTTCTCTGTCTGTCTGTCTGTCTGTCTCCTCTTTCCATATTTCTTCTCTCCCAACCTTTGCTTTTCTCCCCCACTTTCTCCTCATTTCTTCTGTGCTCCTCTCTCACTGTGACACCATGTCACTGCTTTGAGGCACATGTTCTGGAAGAAGACGACTGTCGCCCCCTCCCCTGAGCCTCTTAGCTGCCTTTGGAAGAGAGCCGCTTTACTTTATGGACTTCTCAAATCTCCTGGAGACGTTCGCTCCTCTCTCTACTTCACAAGAAAATAAGTCTGATTACAGGCAGAGGGGAAATGGAGGTTGTCAAACTGAGGTAACGAAGTGAACACCCATAGATTTACAAGAATGTTAAACAGGAAACTGTGTAAAGGTGAAGAGACAACCTGGGTGGAATATTTGGCACCTGCTAATGTTCTCATGCATTTTGTTCTTAAATTAATAATTCATAAATAAATCAAAGCTTGTGAAACACAGAGTGAATCATTCAGCAAGTGACGGTTTTAACACAATTGTAAAAGATAATAAATTGTCGCCTTCAGTCTTTTCGATGGTGAAACAACTGCAATGTAACTTCAGGAAGAGATACTTGACAGAATAGTTTAAATTCTGACGTGTTTTAATTCAGGCTATTATTTCTTTATTCCTTATTTGTCAGTCAAACAGTTGCACTGTTGTGACGAAGCAGCGCTGCATGTTTAACAGCCTGCAGGAGAGGTGTGCATCTTCTCTCACGATTCCATTACGATTCAGTAGTCAGTGATTAGAATGCACAACGGTGCATTTCAATGTATCACATCCACAATTTTCTATATTACTGCACATGGCTTCTTTTTCATCACGTAATACAAACATTCAGTGTATGAACTCTGTTTTTATTTAGAAAGTGCTTTAAAAAGTATATATAGTATGAAAAGTATTACAGACTGTTACAAGTGTGCTATAATTGATAAAATAAGGTTTTGATTTCAAATATGAGACTACAACAGGAAGTCTATGACAGTGGTCAGTTCTTCCACACTGATTTCACATTGATTCAGTTTAGACTTGTGTGCTGCGCCAAAGGACAAATTCTGATTACAGCCTTTACTGCATCAAGGTGGTCCGGCCTGGCCCTCTTGTAAAGTCAGTGGGGGAGTGAGGACTCCAACAGAAACTCTGACTCAGGACGACCAGACCCTTAATATACATTTGTCCTGATTCTGAAGCAGCCGAGGAAACCCGCGCAAACTATGACAGATTCGTCCACATCAGCATTGTAATGCAAAATTGCCACACCTCTAATATAGACTGGTGCAGCTCCATGTTGTTTTGTCTAGAACAGCTGTGCTGGCTGTCCAAAAGCTCCTAAGCTGCCTTCCCTACCGCGCCACTCCCAGTGTTGCACAGACCTCCCGCGGTGCACCTCTAGTAAGTTCACATCAAAACAGAGCACTGAGCACATTTCCACATGGAGAGAGCTGGAAATAATAGCCAGGCAAACATCTGTTGCCTCTCTTGGCTTTGTGCGTCGGTATTTGAGACTGATTCCACCTTGTTGTTGAGGCTGAGACCGAAAAGAGGCAGGCAGAGGTGGAAAAGACTCATTCTTCATAGATCAGATTTGTGCCTGTTACTGGATTTAAACCCCCCCCCCTGAGTTGAACAAGTCTGGTAGCGACCATTTCAGGGACTGACAGAGAGAGAGTGTACACGGTGAAGAAATGTATAGATTGAATAAAGAAGATAAGAAATCAGGTTTTAAAAGAGCAAAACAGCCGAGAAGATTTCTTTTTCCATGTCAAGCTCATCCCTGTTGGTGTAACTGCTGTTCAGGAGTCAGCTGGGATCCAAATTACATGGCTCTCTGGGACACTCAGTTTTTCCATCTCTCCAGCTCAGACCAAAACATTGCTCACACTTTGAATGAAAACAATAATCTTACAGTGAGAAGACAAACACTCTAAACTGTTATTGCCTTATTGTTACTCTCACTGTGGTTCAGTTTGATGTCTTCCATCCGTCTTTCAGCTGTTGACCACATCTATAGTCTCCGTTGCTCAGTATCCTCAGAACAGAACAAAAGCTAATGTAGATGTCTGTGTATGTGTGTTTTCAGTGTTATGAGAGGGACAGAGATGGAAAGAGACAGAGAGCTCGTTGACGTTTTCCCGCCAACTAGCAGAGGGCTGGTGGGCAACACTAGGAGCATACTGTACGCCTGTGTGTGCGTGTGTGTGCGTGTGTGTGTGTGTGTGTGTGTGCGTGTGTATTTTAACAAACACTTCTTTCTACTGGCAGCCCTGAAGACAAACACTCTAATGCACACACATATATACCCCAACACAACACACAATTGTTCTCTGCTGCAGGGTTTTGCATGATGGTTAAGTGTTCCACTGCACTGAGGTAAACTGTATGTCAGCACTTCCCCCACCTCTTTATACTCAATACGCGTACACACACACCCAAATTTCTCTTTCTCTTTCACTCTCTCTCTCTCCCTCTCCCTCTCTCTCTCCCTTTATCTGTTTATCTGTCTTTCTTCAATTAGAGCCCATATGGTAGAAGGCCCCCAGCTCTCCATGTGCCCCTTTGAAGTGAAGTAGATTAAAAAAACAAACGTTTGGAAACCATAAATGAGCACTTGCAGAGCTGAGAATAGGGGAACACACACAATTCCAGAAATACCTTATTAACAAGCATAGTGTCAGACATAGAAACTGTCAAACACGTATGCTCGTGAAAACACAGATCTCAAATAAATTCCTCCATGTGCATATAAAAACTTACGGTACACGCGGCCACCATATTAATATTTGATTCTGTATTTCATCTGACCTCGGCCATGTACATGTATGACGCAAGCGCTGAGAGACAGAAATAGAAAAAATAAAATACTAAAAGTGAGGGCCAGCTGAATCAGAGTTATGCTGCATTGAAGAATAAATGTGTTCCCTGCTGAATGTATAGCAGGTTTGGGGAAATTGGATTTTGAAGCCATTTTGTCCACTTCTTTAACTCTGAACATTTCTCTGCTCAATATATTCACTGCACATGGATTTGTTACCTGTAGTGCACTGCATTTTCACTTTCTCTCTGGTTGGCCCTCACAAAAACATCATAGCGGTTACATTCAAGCTTTGCAAAATGCACACACCACTACAGACACACACACACACACACACACACTGCTACATAAGTGCACAAGCTTCCTGCTGTGTTGCATCGCGTCCCATAAGATCTAGGGCCCTCACAACATTCAACAACTATATAAATAACAACAATGCATCTCAGATAGGAGAGCAAGACAAACATGAACATGTACACACTCGGCATTTCACCAAAAATGTATCAAAACTAACATTTATAACCGACTTGATTTTGCTCATGTCGGTTAATTTGGATAATACTTTCCCCAATGCATGCATTCACAAGCTGTCAGGTTTCTACTACATTCATTTTGCAGCAGTGCCCTGGTACCTTATGCTTTGCTCCCTCCTGCACTCGCTTCACACATTTACAATAAACACTAATCAGAAGTTATTAGGATCTGAACAGCATTGAAGTTTACTTTGTGTTCGTTCATTTATCGTAATCAAGGTAGAAGTTTGAAATAATCGTGATATTGATTTGAAGTCAAATCACCCTGCCCTAGTACACAAACCTGTATATGCACAAGCAGATAGGGTCAGACACAAATATAAAGGAAATGATGCATCAAGTGAAATATCACAAACACACAATCATTTTAAAGGATAATTCCAGTTGATGAAAACTGTAGTTTTCACCATCATTTTTGTTTCTCTTCCTCAATTGTTGTTGCTGTTCCTGTCAAGCCTTCTGTTCTTGCTCTGCACATATACGCACCATCCAGAACAGAGAGCAGGACAGAGCCGACGTCACTCTGTGGGCCAGGACATGTTTAAAACTCATTGTAATGCATTTGAATGCATTTGAATGCATTATAATGCACATAGGTAATGTGCCTTTATAAATGACACTGTTGGAGGTAGTAAACACGTGGTCAATTTCTACTTTTCTTAAAAGTTTTTTTAATCAAACTTACTTGGAAGGAAAAGCAGCTAACAGTACAGAACACTCTATTTCTAGAGTTTATCTGTTATGAAGAATTATCACTGACATGTCAGGTCTGCCCACTTTATTTCGCATGTTCAACATTATAATTATTGGAATATTACCAACAGAAAATTAGTTGAACTAAAAGAACAAAAGAAAATCCAAGTTGTGTTTAAACTCCCACAGGAAGCAAGAAGGCGAGAATGAACAGTCGTGGAAATGTTAAGACCAAACTGCCACAAAGAAAACAATTTGCTTTGGTACAAATCGACCAGACGACACCCCCACAGCTTCAAATTCAGCAGCAACTTTCCTGCGACCACTTCTGTGATAAGACCAAGTCTGACGTGAATGCAGGAGCAGAGAGTGTGTGAGTGTTTTCTCTTGTTTCTCACTCGGTCTCCAGAGGTTAAACTGTTTGCTGGATTTTTAGGGTGTTTTAACACCTGTGGTTTTGTTTGCTCTGGTCCGCTCAAATCAGATGACTTTTTAAAACCGAATTGCGTGTTTTTTCTTGCCACGGTTTGGTTTGTTTTCGAACAGATAAATCCAAGCCAAGCAAAAGGCATCACTGCAAACTACATCAGAACTCTGCTCGTTGGTCAGCTGCTGTGAGAGCAAGTAAGTAAATCCAGGAAAAATTTATTTATGCACGAGTGGATATTTCTGTGAGCGAGAGACGCTGCTTTGCAATTTAACATGGAGCAAAGGCAGAGTTGTCTTTTGTTCATGACCTCGGCAATTTTCAGAGCAATAAACCACAACTAGCAGAATGCAGAGTGCACTTTGAGAAAATGACTCAAGAAATATACTTGATTGAATACTATACTGTTTCACACATGCTGCTTGATTCTGCATGCTCTGCTGCATCCAGGGATGCAAAGCATGCCAGGGTACAGGAGCCAATCAGCTCAAACTTGTTCACCTTGTAGTTTGGTCAGAATTAGATCACATTCTCACCACAAACAAACCACTTAGAGATAGAGACCAGCTTCTCTGTGCTGTTTTGTTGGTCTGCAGCTCAGTGCGATTACTGGGTTCACTCCAAATTAAACCACTCATGGGGGGGGGGGCAACCCAAATTCCGATTTCGAGTGGCCTCTGGTCTGTGGTTAACAACTTTAACAGTGACAAGAGGGCGAGAAGATAACTGAGATGCTCAGTGTGTGTCTTGAGAAGGGGAGTGCACACGTCTTTTGTGTGTTTGTGTCAGCAATCTATTCCAGTTCTGTTACGTAGCCTTTGCTTTAATTAACTGCAATCACCCGTTGGCTCAGGTGTAAATCAGAATGAAACCGGTTTGAATGACAGAAAAGAAGAGGTGACCTCAGGGGTATATATTGAAACTGACACTGCAGAGCACTGGATCACACCCGCCAGCTGACAGGACTGACTTCTACCCACTGACTACATTTACATGCACTAAAGAAACCAGGTTACTCAGAGAAGTCAGCCTGAGGCCAAGGAATCAGAAAATATGTTTCTGTTACCAACTCAGTTACTCATATTACTGCAAAAACAAAGTGTACGTGTACTTAACTAGTCAGTAATGACAGTACTTTCCTGCCAACGTACTGCGCTGTTGCAATATTTTCCTGGTCTGGGATCTTTGTCAAACTTTCAGGCCATGAAGTTTTAGTCATTAGAGTTTGCAGTTTCTCTTCAAGCTATGTGTGCGTGTGTGTTTCATGTTATGAAAAAGATGCTTTCATTAACAACATAGAAAGTTTTATTTTTGCTTGATTTCTTAATCTACTGTACGTGTTTCATATACACACTCACACAAACACTCACAGTTCAGCGCTAAATTTAAGATTTACATATTTGTTAAGACGGCAGGTTTTTAAAACCGTACATAGAAAGTCTGTCCTTCAGATGAACTTGAGTGATGGAGGGTTGGTCACATCCTCTATTTCTTCTTTCTATCTCTTCCTTGCTTCCTTCTCTTATTTCTTCTCCTCTTGCACATATTTCTCTCCTTTTCCCTCTTCTCTTTGTACCCTGTCTCCTCCTCCACCACCTCCTCTTCCTCTGTGAGAGTTGGATCTGCTCAGTCAAGCCACTGGCAGTCATTTTGTCCTCTATCTTGATCTTCCTCCACATACCCTTCATCAGTCTTTTTCTCTTCCTGCTCATCCTGGCTGTCATGAAGTTCCTCGAGATCACCTTCAGCGACCTCTATCTCTTCCTCTTCATCATGGCCATCATATACCACCTCCACATACCCTTCATCAGTCTCTTTCTCTTCCTCCTGCTCATCATTGCCGTCATGAAGTTCCTGGAGATCTTGGTCATTGAACTCTTTGACTTCCTCTTGCTCCTCCTCCACCTCCCTGAGTTTCAGGTTCTGTCTGAGCAGCATGTCGTTGGGCAGGGGCGTAGGTTTGTCATACATCTTTCAGAAGCGGAAGGCCACGTAGCAGAAAGACGAGAGCCCCAGAGGAATCTCTTAGTCATCTTCACTAGACCCATCCTCAACAGTGGGCTCATCTTTATCCCTATACCCTTCCTCATCTGGGGACTGGTCTCCATCACTATTCTCGTCTTCATCAGGGGACTTGTCTTCATCACTTCACTCGCATCCTTGATGACGCTCCGTTGTCTTGTTTACTGGACCAATCTTGGACAGTCCAAAGTCTGTCACTTTGATATGACCAGTGGTGCTGAAGCTCGGCTCGGCTTGAGGTCTTTGTGCAAAATGCCGAAGCTGTGGAGGTAGTCTACAGCATGACCGTCTCTGCCACATAGATTTGTGCCATGTCCACTGGAAAACACTTGTAGTGATGAAGCAGGGAGGCAAAGTCTGTCTGTGTCTCAAATGAACAGTACATTGAGAGAATGAAGGGGCTGTCGGTGAAGGCAAGAAAGATGCGCTTTCTTTGTCTATGTATCACTTTTGTCAAGACATTCTAAAGTGAATGCAGCACTTTGTATTAAGCAAAGCTACTTTGCTATAAAGACCAAAAACATGGAGTATGTAGTTTATATTTAAGAGTAATTGATGATGAATGTGAGATGAGTCCAGGCTGTGCCTGTGTGTGTGTTCGTTCAGTCATCGACATGTAGTTCATTCATACTTATACATAGTTAGAGCATCCTGAGGTCCAGGGAACGACTCCTGTGTCAGAGGCCTGTCCACACCTGGTTCTAGGCTTTATTAATTTTTTAATTGCCAATTAATTTGTGTAATAAGATCACTCTCATTAAATAAATTATTATTTTTTAAACCTAACATCTTAGCTCTTGTCATCATCTTGATGTATGTGTTGTGCTAAGCAATACACTTGACTCTTAGTGGCAGAGCTGCTCTTTCAGAGATCTTAAATTACTGCACAGCAGGTTTTCAGCCTACAAGCCACGATGGGCCTGAATGAATAATAGACAATCTATTATGGATGACAAGTTGACCAAGTTCTCTGTCTGTCTGTCTGTCTCCTCTTTCCATATTTCTTCTCTCCCAACCTTTGCTTTTCTCCCCCACTTTCTCCTCATTTCTTCTGTGCTCCTCTCTCACTGTGACACCATGTCACTGCTTTGAGGCACATGTTCTGGAAGAAGATGACGACTGCCTCCCTCCCCTGAGCCTCTTAGCTGCCTTTGGAAGAGAGCCGCTTTACTTTATGGACTTCTCAAATCTGCTGGAGACGTTTTCTCCTCTCTCTACTTCACAAGATTAGAGAACGAGGAATGTAAAACAGGGAGAGAGGAAATTGAGGTTGTGAGACTGAAGTAAAGAAGCAAACACCCATAGATTTACAAGCATGTACAACAGGAAACTGTGTAAAGGTGGAGAGACAACCTGGGTGGAATATTTGGCACCTGCTAATGTTCTCATGCATTTTGTTCTTAAATTAATAATTCATAAATTAATCAAAGCTTGTGAAACACAGAGTGAATCATTCAGCAAGTGACGGTTTTAACACAATTGTTAAAGATAATAAATTGTCGCCTTCAGTAACTTCAGGAATAGAATTCTGACGTGTTTTAATTCAGGTTATTATTTCTTTATTCCTTATTTGTCAGTCAAACAGTTTCACTGTTGTGACAAAGCAGCGCTGCATGTTTCACCACGTTTGGCAGCGTGCAGGATATAGACTGGTGCAGCTCCATGTTGTTTTGTCTAGAACAGCTGTGCTGGCTGTCCAAAAGCTCCTAAGCTGCCTTCCCTACCGCGCCACTCCCAGTGTTGCACAGACCTCCCGCGGTGCACCTCTAGTAAGTTCATTGTACACATCAGAACAGAGCATTGAGCATATTTCGACATGGAGAGAGCTGGAAATAATAGCCAGGCAAACATCTGTTGCCTCTCTTGGCTTTGTGCGTCGGTATTTGAGACTGATTCCACCTTGTTGTTGAGGCAGAAACAGAAAAGAGGCAGGCAGAGGTGGAAAAGACTCATTCTTCATAGATCAGATTTGTGCTTGTTACTGGATTTAAACCCCCCCCCCCGAGTTGAACAAGTCTGGTAGCGACCATTTCAGGGACTGACAGAGAGAGAGTGTACACGGTGAAGAAATGTATAGATTGAATAAAGAAGATAAGAAATCAGGTTTTAAAAGAGCAAAACAGCCGAAAAGATTTATTTTTCCATGTCAAGCTCATCCCTGTTGGTGTAACTGCTGTTCAGGAGTCAGCTGGGATCCAAATTACATGGCTCTCTGGGACACTCTCAGTTTTTCCATCTCTCCAGCTCAGACCAAAACATTGCTCACACTTTGAATGAAAACAATAATCTTACAGTGAGAAGACAAACACTCTAAACTGTTATTGCCTTATTGTTACTCTCACTGTGGTTCAGTTTGATGTCTTCCATCCGTCTTTCAGCTGTTAAGCACATCTATAGCCTCACACTCAGTATCCTCTCACTAACGCCTGCAAGGACATCAGCTGAAATATTTAAAACTGCACTCCCCTCTCAGCATCAAGCAGTGCTGTGTTAGCTACATTAACTGCACCCCAAACAATGCCGGTGCTATCACCGCTGCTCAATACACGTCATTAATTGGCATCCTACGAGATTCCTGAGTTTAAAAACTTGACTTAACCTGAATAAGATTTAGTTTTACGCTGTAGCTATCCCTGCCCAGCCTTATATGAAAATTCTTCAATACATCGCCCGGACCCCTTAATTAGCTCAGCATTGGTCTGATGTCTGACGGTTTCCTCAAGCGAGGCAATCACATGTCGGACAGGAATCTCAAAGGACGACCCAAAGAATGTTACACATGAGTCAACACAAAAGAAACTGCCCTACAGAAACTGTGATATAAAAAAAAATTAGCAGATGCATGCACAAATATTAACACAAAGTTACACATTACAAACTGGATAACTCTCCTTTGGGTGCTCTACGTGTGTCTGTGTCTGTGTGGACGTGCTGCCGTTTGACTGACAGCTGAAGTAATTATAGTTCCACAGTGGCAGTAACCCCCGCGCAACCTCTCAGGCTGAGTCCTGCACCCCAGCGAAGATGAACCCCATAGCACAGACGGCTAATGCCAAAACGTACGCTTCCCTCCGCTGAAAATAAAATTCCGAAATGTCCGCAGGAGTAGAGACAGACGGAGTGAAGGGGAAGGAGAAAGAAGATTAAACTGACCAACCAGGAGGGGAAAAAAGTGATCAAAAGAGAAAGGAGGAGATGAAGATTACCAGGAAGGGAATTATTTAGGCCAGTGTGAAGAGGGAGGAGGGAGAGAGTGAGCGGTGGATGAGGGTGACAATGACTGTGTGTTGCTGTGCTAACAGGCACAGGACCAAAAATAAACTTGCAAGACTGAGTAGAGGTGAGAAGAGGCAGCCATTTCTAACAGAAAGGGAGAAGGTAAAGGGAGAGTGAGGCTGGGGAGGGAAGGTAAATATAGCAATTGATTGTATGAGCCGAGTGTGGAAGAAAACAAGGCACCAAGGAAATATAAAATGCAGAAAGGAGGAGGAGGACAGGACGGGTGAGCACCAGAAATTTGTAAATGCATTTTGTGTGTAAAGTCCTAAATTCTCAGTTGGTGCAATAGCAAACAAGTGGTTTAATAAATGTTAAACAATTAAAACTTTGAGTTGAAGAGTTTAAAGAGTTGCTTTAAAACTAAAAGGATGTGCAGAGAACATCCTTTCTTGCCATGTTCAAAGTGTGAAAGTGGGCACAACATTCTGGAAGTGCTCTTTTATCCAGATCCAGACCGAAATGTAATTGGTTCTTCCCTGCGTCATATCCCAACCCTCAAGAAACTGGTGCCTTTGCAGCTATATATATATATATATATATTTAAAGATTTTCCTCCAGGAATTGAAAGACCAAAAAAAAAAACTAAAAGTAGAGTAAATGTCAGTGGCTCTGAAACTCAACCTGAAATAAATAAATTTGCTGCTCAGTAATGTGGTGTCGGCCTAAATCAGCAACTGTCAATACTTTCTCCGCTTTAGATGATGTCAGTGTTGTGTGCTCTGCTGCCAATGGCTGATTCATTCAAGCTTCAGTCAGACGAAGTAAACAGGAAGCATCGGCTCTACTATAATGGCAAAAAGCCTTGAGACATTCCTTTGCAAATGTAGTTATTACTTTGTCTTATTTATAGTGTTTATTCAAATAATTATAGTGTTTATTCAAATAATGTGTGTTGCAGAATTAATTAAGTGATTTAATGACTTTTTTGTCTGTAGCATATCTCCTGCCTCCATGCTCCTATGGGTCATCATAGGTAAGAACATGACCTTTGCATTGCTGTTAAAGGTGAGAGAACTTAACAGTAGGGGCACCACATCAGAGAAAATGACAAATGAGTAACTCAACTAAAGTCTGCAGGGTTTGTGTTTGGAAACATGTTCAGTTTAACGAGTCTGTTCTCAGTAAATACACCATCCTTGACATTGAAATTATGAACATCTGATCATTTTCTCTTTTTTTCCCCCCTCACTCCCCCACCTCACCTCTCTCGCTCTGTTCCAGGTCTTCAAGTTTTTGATGAAATATTCATCTTTTCCTGACGTAGCCTTGCTCTCTTTCCCTCCCTTCTCTCTGCCTCTTTCCCCTCTGCTATAAAAAAACCAAATCACACTCCTTCCTTCATCATGAACCCTTACGTGCATCCCCTCCTTCCATCACTCCCGTCATCTCGTCCCACCTCTCGCTGATGTCTCTTGTCTTTCTCCTGTCATCTTTTTGTCCGACAAAATTAATCTGTAATCTGTGGATTTAGCCTGTGCAGCAACTGTGATGGAAATGTTTAATGTAAAGGATCACAGAGCAGGGGATTAGTTAATGTGACGTACAGAAATAGAACAGCTCAGACCAGCACTGTTAGTTGCCTATCTGATATGAAGCTGAGTGAAACCTGCTCGGCTAAGCCTCATAGGACTCTGGTGATAGATGATAAGTCAAAAAAACTAATTCAGCAGAGCAACTAATCTTTGACGAAGAAATAATTAATCATTTAACATTTCTCTTTCCAAGTTGCTGATATACTGTTTAACTCTTTGTATAACGTGAGGCCTGTTTATCCCATCGTGCCATTGGACATATCAAGGTCAAATTTGGATTATAGTTTGGGTTTTGAAATTATCGTCCTAAACACCTGCGGGATGTTTGGTACATGCTCAGTTTACATAAACCAGAGTCAAACGTTTTTAAAATTCAAAGGATGCATATGTCTGAGTAAAAATATTCACTATTGCATAACGTTAAGACTTCTGGAACTTGTTGCTCTGCTTCTCAATGATGCATACATCCATATATAAATACATTGAATATATGATATGAGCATCGTTGTTTAATGAAATGTTAAAATTAATAATTCCAGGTAAATTGAACTAACAAACTGAAACAATGACATGATTAGCCTCTGATGTAATGCAGATTTTATTGGATATAATGTTTTATTATATATTATATTACCAATTTAATGAGTAGTTTGACTATTAGGGAAAAGTGCATAAACAATGTGTATTGTATTGAGAGTTGGATGGGAACATATATTTTTATATTGTATATGTAACGTATTTATGAAGCAGCAGCAGCATCTAGTTAGCTTAGCTTGGCATAAAGATTTCAAACAGCTAGCTTGGCTCTGTTGTTACGAGGCTAACAACTTGTCTGTTTACTCAGATTACACCGTCCTCTTGTCTTTGTTTTATATTGGTCATATGTAGATTGTTTTAACTCACTCAAAAGTCAACACCAAGTTCGAGATCTCTTATCTTATTAAGACAAGTGTTGTGTATGAAACTGTGCTGGGATCAGTTCGAATATAGTGAATAACCACAGTCTAGATAACTAATGGGAAACACTAATTTATACATTGACACCCACAGGATCTCATCAGGCTTTGGTCTCTTACTTTTCCCCATCACGTATGATACTCACTAGCCAATTCTCTTAAAGGAAATACAATCACAACCAGAGGTGTTCTCTGCTAAGGTTTCACTGTAGAAGGTTGTGCAGCTGTGGTCTCCAGTCTGCACTGAACACAACTGCAGACAGTTTAATAATGGACAATAATACTGGAGGAGAATCAGAGATCGACTGTGCTTCGACAAGGATTTTAGGGAGGAGGAAATATACGATCATCAAAAAGACATCTCGTACCTCTGTGTGCTTTTGGTCTACTTTGCTACTTTTCTGGCAAATTCTACCCAAGGAATTACAATATAGTGAGATTATCTAAGCGACTAAATAATATCCTGACCTGGATACCTGCTGTGTTTAGGGATCGCACTGAATATGACGTTTTACCACATGAAAGAAATGAAATTAGCTGAAGAAGATGAGAGGCTCCTTCTCTGCTTCACGTAATCAGTTAGGGAATCCAACTCCATTCCCCTTATTTACAGTCGGTAGCATAACACCGGAGCATTTGTGCATCTCTTTAGAAACAGACCTTGTCTCTTTGTATGACACAGAAACTGCATGGCAATGCACTGTGAGCCTCTGAGCCAATCAGAAATCTCCAGTAGGGGAGCTTGTCCAATCAAGGAGGAGCTGGATATGGAATAGGAGGTGGAGGGAGAAAAAAAAAAGAACTTAAGAGATGCGATGAGAGGAAACAGGAAATAGAGCGAGACAGAGAGATGTTCTGAAGACACGAGGCTTAAAGCTAATACATCCTGCTTTTAAGTTCTCGTCTCTCGTGGGGAAAGTAATTATAATTTCCACTCGCTCGTTAGTTTGTCCATGTTTCTAACTCTGTTTTCAGGTTGATTGCATTGTTTCTACTCTAACTATCAGCACTGTTGTATTCCTGTGCAATATGTGCAAAATAATGTATAAATAAGCCACAAGGACCAAGAGAGGATCACAACGTTTTCTGATTCACATTCACACTGGAGGAAATAAGACTTCCTGCCTTCTCTCAGATAAATAAATGTATTGATTTATTGATAGGGAGTCAGCTTTCTACCTCACAGCAGCAAGCACACAATGTTCAGGTGTCACATGTGAGGTGATGTTTTTCTCCTATAGCTGACAGTCGATAACAGAAATGCTTTACATGTATGGCGTTAAATAATGCACACACACACACAGAGAGAGACTGGCAGAACTGCTGACAACAGTCTCCCGGTTATCTCAGCTTATCTCTCCATCTTTACCATTCATTCTCCAGTCTCCCCTGCTTATTTTACATGCGGCCTCCCACATTGATGCATGTAGTTATTTTTTTTTCATTATGTGTGTGTGTGTGCAGGTACAGTGTGTGTGATGATGCTCTAGACTACTTGACAACAACACTCACACAGACCTTATTTACCCAACGTTTGAGCCTTGAAAACCAAAGATACAAAATGATCAAACACAGGCTTGTGTATTTCATGACTTGAGCTGAATGAGTCCTACTGATGAGAACGTCGTCTCTCGTGCAGCGGCTGAAATATGTGTGTCATTGCTCTGACTGTCAGGTGCATTAGTCACAGTGTTGACTAGGGGCCGTGGCAACGCTGGAAAAGCCAAACCACTGCGACCAGTGGTTAATGAGGTGTGTTGAACACACTGGCAACTCTAACCATTATCTAGCATGCAGAGGAACAGAGCTATTGATTATCTATTTGGCATGCTGCTGAAGTCAAGGGGGCAGAGGGAAAGAAGGGAAATAAAAGATGATACGACAAATGAATGGAGCGAGACACACAGAGAGACGGACAGACGGACGGACATAGAGACAGATGGGAATCAAACTCATCTTGCATAAGCTTTGATAAAATCACATGTTTGTGTGTGCTCAGGAAAATCAGACACATGGAGACATGAAAAATGGACTCTCTTGTCAGATGACTATAATTTCTTCCACATGTAATGATTAGTTTGAAGCAGGGTTTACCTTTGTTGTGACAGGATTGGCACAGTTTCTTGATCGTCACATATTACAGGGATCGTACTGGGTGATGAACACTTTAGGAGGCATAGGCGGCCCACCTGCTGTAATGTCTGTGATGAGATGTGTAAAATATAATGTTTTACACTCAGTGAAGTGTGATCACACATCTAAAGGATAGTGCACACATCATATGTTATGATATATATTCTTTAACTACAGTATTTTTAACATTAGGCAGTTCATACGGTTATTTGGTGCTACATGCATCCTCGCAGCTTGGCGACAGAGTGCATTGTTCTTGTGCCACACCTATCAAACTAAAATGGACATGGCCTTTTTCCACGGAAGACATGCTATCTTGTCATAAAATCACAGGTGTTAGTACCGACATCAACAAGGCCTTGGTCCTGTTCCTGTGTCCTACTGAGCCATGACAGTGACATTGAGCCCGCATGCAGCTAAATGGAATTCAGCCATCATTAATTTTGTTATATATACTGGTGCTTTTCCTGCCGTACTGCGACATGTCCAAATATTCTCTCAACCTAGAATCGCTGCTTACTTTTTGAGGGTCAGTGTGGATGTGTTCTTACCAGCAGTTAGAGGCGAGAGCTGGTATCAGTTTATTTCTTCAGTGGACAGACAGGTTCAGGAGCCACACCTGTAAAAATGCCACTGAGGTCTAAGACTAAAAGCTTGTGCGTGCACCAAGACAGAAATATGCTTGTGTTTTCTTCACTCTGTTTTTATAAATCTAAATTATTGTCTATGGGGATGCACATGCACAAGCCACGTTTCCACCTCTCCACGGTTCTAATTGCCCTTAAACCTCTGTTTGTCCATCAATACCTGTGCACATTTCGCCCCTCGTTAGACCTGTCAGGGAGAAGAGCAGCAACGTGCAGTTGTATTGATTACATCTCTTCAGCGAGGTTCTTCAGCAGCTGTCATTACGACTAACAGTTACACATGGCTGTGGCTGTTTACAGCAGGTGTTCCATCCATCTATCACACCTATTTGTAAACCATCATCGCTGCAATATCGGTCATCGTTACTAAATGTCAGAGCGGTAATCCATGATTAATTTATAATTGGAACAAAGTGGGCCACTTCACAGTTGAGGATAAAATGTAAAGACCACTGATGGAGAAGCTTAACTTCTTAACAAAGAAAACATTTTAGGAATCATCAGGCGTTTTTCAGGACAATGTTTGAATGGTTCATCTTCAGGACAGAACAGAGCCAGTTGTTGATGGTGACAAAATACCTCTGCACCGTTGTTACACAGTGTGAGAGTGCATATCTCCGTCTAGATCCAACAGCACACTCATAGATATCCTTAAATACGCCTGATATTTTTTTAAATCAAGATCGTTACATTATTCTTTGTGAAATTGGTGGAAATGTAAAAAAATACCCAGCTCACAATGAATAAAGAAAGTAGGAAAAATCCCCAGATTTGCTTATTTGTCTGGATTCACACCTACAGTAAATGTGACGGGTTCTTTTGTGAACCACGTCCCATTCACTAAATCCACTCCTCAACTTTTGCATAAACCTGCAGACAAACTCACCAACCAACCAACACAAAGCATATACTGCATATGTTCAGTATTTACACTCTTCATTGACTTGCTGCAGAGTCAAGGCAAGAGATAAAATGTAAGGATCAAAGCCGACTTCACTGTGGATGAAAAAACATGTTTCCACGGTCTACATAACATCTATAATGATCACACAGATCTCTCATTTCAAGACTAACATTGCTCGTGGTGAGTTTTTCTAACAAGGATATCACCATTACCTCTTGTGTGTCACAGCTGGAAACCAGAAAATCAAGACTTTAGTCTGTGATGTTGTGCTGATTAACATCCTGGCACTTTACAGTTCACCAGAATTTAAAGCAAACAGTTAGAGCATTCCTTCAAACTTATCATAATAAATCATAATTAATGGAACCGGGGGCATCAGCTCAGAAAATATAAGACTCCCATCTTAAAATGTGCTGTTGAGTAATTTACATCGCACATGCAGCTGCCACACATGACTGAGAGCTGAGAGAATTATATAATCCCTACACAACACTTCATATGTGGATGAGAATAATTTGTAGAAACAGGCAGTTATCTGGATTTTAAACGTCACAATGGATAATATATGTTGCTCGACAACAGTGTGAAGCAAATTTTAAAAAAGAATGGCTCCTCCTTAATCATCATTAAGCACGTTTAGCATTTCTCAGTAGTGACAGCAGCTGCAGGACTAGTTGATCTTCAATCTGAACGATATTGAAATGAAAATTGCTGTGATTAAAATTTATGTCAGGATGGATCCGACCTTGACCAGACTTTTGGGTCAAACTTGCTCTTTGCACGTCTCCTGTAGCTCTGAACACAAGCTTGTTTCAAATTAGACCCTTTCACGGTAACTTTTCTCAGAAGCATGGTTAAGTTCAGGAAGGGATGGAGAGACACCACCTCTGCATTAATCAAACAAAATGAGAAATATACCTCATCGCCAAGAGGTGGAAGTACTAACACCCTGCACATACCCAGACCAACACCAATACGAGTCTGCCAGCAGTGCCGAGAAATGCTCTGATATAATAGTTGATAATTTATTACTTGTCCTGGTGACGCACACCACTGTTGTTGTCCAGGGGAGCTCAGAGCTCCATTAGACCAGCTAAGCCGTCCCTGTGGTGAAGAAGCATTCTGATGGTTTCCTTCTGCGGTTCATAATTTGCATTTCACAGTTTCATTTTTGTGCATTTCATTACATTTTACCGGAATGTGCTGTTTTAAAAGTGTTGGATGTTGTGATTCCAGGAGGGGGGGGGGGCGCATTAATGGAAAGGTCAGTGGTTTGCCATTACTAAAACAATTGTGTTTCTGCCCAGCACAGCACAATGTGACACGCCATCCATTCCTTCTCAGGATAACTGCTCCCTCAGGGATGAAGTAACCCCTTAAGTCTTCTTCACACGGGCCTCCCATTATCAAAGTCTTCTTCTGAAGACTGACATCAATACTTACGCCTGGTGATGTCAAAGAGTAGATGTGTGACTTCAGGGTCGCAGGATCATCTTCATGCTAAACGGTCAGTCTTATAGTCATTCAGGTGTAGAGGTCAGTGCTTAGAACTGTGAGCCTGTGTGAGAGAGAGAGTCTCTAGGCCCTTATTAATGTTGGTGTGCAGAGATCTGTAAAAAGGCATCAAATAACTGGCTTCATGTTTCATTTCCCAGAAGGCTTTTCTCTGGCTCAGCCAAGGTCAGAGGTTATCGAGGATAGAGGAAAACAGGATTTAGTATGGGGTGTTTTCTATCTTTTGAGGTGGAGACAGAAATGAGAGCAGGATTAAATTGTAGAAGGTGTTGAGAGGAGAGGAGTCATCAGAAGTGTCGACTATAACATGCAAAGACGTCACCATGATGAGGTAGAAAAAATATCTGATGACTTTACAATGCCCAGGTAAATGATCTGCATGTGCTGCTGTAAAAGAATTGACCTTTACATTACACATATGTAATCATGTTGCTTTTCTCTCTGTTTTGTGTAATGGCACTTTTATTTAACTGTGGGGGGGGGAATTCACTCATAATGGCATCAAAAGCTCACTACCTCACTTCCTCACGCTTTGACCAGCACTGCTGCAGGCCTGGTACACAGGAACATGCAAAACCTGCTTCATTTGGGAATCAAACGCATGCTCAGCGCTCTGTACACTGGTTTGTAAGGCGATGTTTGTTCAGCTGAGAGAAAAAAAGCCCTGACAAAGCCATAAGCCTTAAATACACGTCGATATAATAGTTGATGCATGTGGGAATTAGTGAAGTAAGATTAACTGGCATGATGAAATGTTAGATAATGCTTATTATAAGCCTGCCTGACAACATGGAAAGTCCCCATAATGCAGCTAAGGCACATCATGTCCTTTTACATTATGTGCTGCTTGTTCTGCGTGCAGCTTTCTGATTAAGAGTGAGCGTCATAGATTAGTTCCTTAAAAGCAGGAGAGTTCTAAGACTAGAACTGTTATTAGAGCATTAGAACTTATTTGATAAATGTTAGTTGTATATCAAATGTGAAAATCATTACATTGGAAAGTCAGTGTCGTTCTTGAGTTCACAAGATTAAAATAAAGGTGAATTTTCGAGGTAGTGGTGGTCAAAACTAACGATGCCTGCAAGAACAGTGGATGTTTCTCCGCACACTCTCATGAACACCTAATGAAGCATGGCATTGGTTAGTGGATGGCCGTGCAGCAAGGAGGATGAAGGGTGATGACAAAGAAGAGGAAGGGCAACAAATGGTGGAACAGAAAGATGTAAAGAGGGACATATATAAAACATGATGTCGAGTAGGTCAGCTTCAGGGTGTAGAACCCAGTGTGCAGGAGCTTGACCACACAATCTGAGATTATGACTCTTCATGTATGCAGATGTCGGCCGCATGTTGCCCTGAGAAAATGTTCAGGTTGACATACGATGCACTGAGCTGTAAAAAGAACATACAGCACCAGCATAATGAAATTTTAACCAACATCCAGTGAGATGGAAGGAGAACATGATAATTGTGCATCGCTGCAGGGATTTCAGAAACTTGTGTTCTATGAGGGCACTGCTCAATATTCTCACCCAGTATCTACATTTATGCAACAAACACCACAGGTCTAAGCAGGGAACTGCCTGGGGCCCTGAGAACAGCTAAATATGTCAGTCCACAACACGTGAATCCTTCAATCTACCCCAGTATTCGTTGCGAGTGAGCAATGCGGGTGTCTCATTCACAGTATGTTGCAGCCTCTCTAACCCTGCAACGGAAGAATTGGTCAAGCTGGTGACACAAATAGGAAATCCTCCACAGACCAGACTCGTTTCGTCTTGCCTTCGTAGATCGCATGGGTTTTATTTGGTCATAGACTAAAATAAAGAAGCTTCTTTTGCACTGAAGTTCATCCTTTGAAGACCATGGATGTTTGCACAAAGCTTCCAGGTAATCTATCCAATAGTATTAGGAATATTTCAGTTTGGTCAGAAGTTGTGGACCAACACATCCCTGCCTCCCTAGGAATCGCCAGAGTGTCGCAAAAAAACTGAAGAGATAAAAAATGAGCAGCACCGAAGAAGGTCACAAGATAAAACTCAGGGTTGTAGATATGAAAAATGTATTTTGGAAACCAAAGCATTAGAGCACAAGTTAACAGAAGTGTGCAGCAGCTGAGCTGAAGAAGCAAACAGTGACAGACAGGAACCAGCAGTGATGTGACTCATCCATACTCAACATCAAACCCTGTTGCTGAACTATGACTGGTCCTGACTGTTTATCATGAAAATGTACAACGGGAACAAGCACAGATTTATATGCAGACTAGCACTTGTGGGTCAAACACTATGCCTGGTGCATATGGACTAAAGAAGTGAAGCCATATGCATAGTGAAAGCACACACATTCAAAACCATGCATTCAAACACAAATATGTGCATATTGTTTCAGCACGATCATCCTTTCAACACAACCTTCCACTCACTATTCTAACGGTACTTACTATAGAACTGCTGCAGGCAGGCGCCAATGGCAAATATATTGACAAGGGAACATGCATCTGTACAAGTTTTAATTATGGTAACAGGAGAATCACATCAGGGATATGCATATGGAAGTACTCATGGCAAACAATGCAAATTTGTCATTGTATAAAAGTAAAGTAAAGACAGGTCTATAGGAAATGAATTCCAAGGCGAACTGAAGGCAGGTTTGAACCTTAATAAACATGTTTTTATGCAGGAAAAAGAGCACTTAATTCCCAGAAGAACATTTGCATACCGGTTTAGGCTCAAAGACGACATCTGTACAGCTGGAAGTTGAGTCATATATAGACTGTTGGAGGAATCAAAGCATTGACTCTTGCATTATGCAACAGTGGATGTTCTGAACAATAATAATTATTCCTTTTTTAACAGTTCCCCGCTCTGTCTAATTTAAAGCTTTCACTTCAAATACGTAGACCCCGGTTTAACTCGCTTGTGTCATTTCACCATCACACAGTCAAGTCAGTGAGTCACTCTTTGGAGAAATTGTTGATGTTATCTAACAGTGCACTGGATGATTGCTGCAAAATAACATTTCAGATAAAGATTCTGAATGTTTTGGGACATGGACTTTTGGTTTTATTGCTTTTCGAGAAAAGTATACTTTCATAAATGAGTACTACTGTATCCTTCAAGCTGTTTTTTGCTACCGAATGGCACCATGTGGTATTAACCTATAACTTATAATCAGTTTTCTTTTCCAGTGTGTTGTTTCTAACTGATAACAAGTTGTAATGGAACAAAAGTGAAGCAGTAACTCAGCAGGCGACCATTTAAGAAGAGACCTATTGACATTTTACAAAACTTAAAGTCTGAAAATGGATTGAATTTTCAGGAATAACTTTTGACGTGTGCTGTTTGGGAGCACAACATATAAGAGTAGGAATCTGAAATGAGGCCTGTGGATCTTTTGAGTTTTTTTTTTTACCCCCTCTACACTGAGGAGCATACATGGAGTAGCCTACCACTATTCCCAAACTGGGGTAAGTGTACCTCCAGGAGCTTTGGAGCTCTCCAGAGGGGTACAAGAGGAGATTCTAAATTTGGCATCAAATTATTAACGATGAACCTCATTAGCTTTGAGAGCCTTCTGCTTATCATTGCCTCCCTTACATGTGAGCTCTTGTTACTAGAATATAGTAAATATGTTTCCTTATTGAATAATTTGAAAATTCCCAGTACAATTTTCAGTTTTCTCCACTTTTTGCTTAATGGTCTCAAATCCCTGGATGTTTAGGTTGAAGATTCAAAGTTTGCACGTTTTCTTCTTATGTTTGTGTGATAAAGGAAGGAACCATGTTTTTGTCTTGTATGATATTTCTGTAAATCAAACCTCCTCAGACTCCTCGTAAAATGTACTTTCAGTGCGAATGTGTCTCTGGCTCTCACTCTGACTCGGTCATGTGGCGATGGTATTTTATTCATAGAATTACGATGAGAAGACGAGAACAATCTTGTTTAAAGCTTGTTGCAACATTGCAGGAACATTAGCTTCCTCTTTGATCTGCACTGTTTCTGTGTGCGCCCAAGGCAACAGAAGGATGCGAAGCAGCAGGCAAACAGTGGATCAGTCAGACACTGAGAAGAGATGTGATGTTCCTGAATTTTAACTGCCTTTGGTCCAGCCAGCGACAGCATGGAGTTGTTTTCTTATCGATGCACAATTTGTCCGTTTCATATCCCCTCGCATGGATGCACTAAAAGTTGCCAGATTGACCAACTTGAGGTTCACAGCAACAAGCCCTGCAACTGTTTTAGTCGTGGAATAGCACGGAGTGAAACTGGACTCTTTCCTGTCCACTCATTGACAGCTACTGTAGCTAGAAGTGTGGTTGTACATAAAATCATTAGGTAATGCTTCAACATCATCAATCCATGTCATTCAGCCAATTAACCCATTAAAGAGCCTTTTGTTAAACTGCTAATTCTCTATATTGATCAACTATTGCATTAGTGAAATTCCTCCAATATCAATCAATCTGCAACCTAAACTGCTCTTAGTGTACTCTCCTCCACAAAGACTGATCAATCGTCAAATGGACGTCACACCTAAAAAATTGCAATTACATTTTAATAGTTTTATCGTTAGGATTTAAAATCGACACATGTAGCGTAATGGGAAATGTCAAAGCTACAGAACGCATTAGGTAAATGAAATGATGGCAGTAGTGTCACGATCTAATTTGTCCTGTAATCTTTTCAAAGTCAAAGGTTGTGTAATAGTCCAAACATGAACATAACACATTTTAAAAAAGAGACAGAAGTCCACATGTGAAGGACCAAAGTAATAAGATGTAGCCAAGAAATACAAACAAACACAAATTAATAATGAAACAAACTCAACCTTTCAAGGTTAATCAGATTTATTATTTTTAATATTATTACTGTTATTTTTCCGTCTAGAGTTTTGTGTTTTCTTCATATAAAATATGAGAGAAAACAACATCATTTTCTGGGTTTTATACTTAGTTAAAATTAATCAAAGGTAACATCCATGAAAGCATCAGGAAATTATTAAAAGAGCTTAAAATTATTAAAACATTTTCAGACTTCCTGAAATTTTGTCAGACGTGTTCTTCACGACTCTGAGCCTCACTCACCTTTTGTCTTTGACTTTAAAAGACCAATGACTCTAGTCCATGTGGATTTGTGGCCATTCTGGTTCATGAAGGATTAAAAGGTCTGACGTGAGACAGGAGGTTAAATCATGCAGTTAAATGTTACCAGTATCATCAGATTAACAGTGTTAAGATTAACTGGCAACCAATAAACAGAGGCCGCTGCTGCCTCCATGACTGAGGATATGAACTGCAGCTAAATACATAGCAACCGAGGATATGTGTGTTTTATAAAGAGGAGACAGTTGACAGAGGGCAGTCTGAATAGTTGAGTGGAGAAATACAATAAATGTAGATGCTCCCAAACAGGGGACAGGGGGCTCGAGCAGAATTTTAGTCGGGGCACAAGATAAATAGGGATGAAATAAAAAGAAATTGGTTAAAACGGGAAATTTGCTGCGAGATGGTCTTCCAGATTTTGTGATGTAGAGACAGCAGACAGACTTTGAATAGAACCAATGCCTGAGTTATTCCCTCTGCAAATGCAAAAATTTGAAAATATTGGGAAAATTCGTAATTTTTCTTAATATAATTGTACTGCTTACCAATTATTTGATTTATTATTATTACAGAGTGTGAATAGGAGTACTTCTGCTCAATTTAATACTTTTACAATTTTTTGCTGATTTTGTCTTTATACAACACCAGAGCAACTGTAAATACACATGACTGTGGTTATTTATTGTGACCGTGTTATTAATTTATCACATAACTATTCAAATATAGTCAATGATTCCTTTGTAAAGCTGATACTGAAACAGACTTTGATATGGAGAATAGACAAATGGCTCAATGGTTAATAAAAGGAATGAAAGAAAACAAATCGCAAAAAGATGAGATAGAGATGAAAAAGGGGGTTTACCGATATCAGTCAAACACTAAGTTTACATCTGGCACCTTGAATTTGATCTCTTATGATACTTTCTGTGTGCGGCACATCTCACCACACATCCAGTTTTGTGCAGGAGACGACTCAACGTTTATACACATTGTTCATACGCTTGCACCTGATTTCTGCTAATGAAGGCAAAGAAACAGCAAATCTCCTTCCCCAGCCTCCAGCCTGTCTCTGGTGCACTGCTTGTTATCATCATACCATCTCCTGTGTCTGGAGCTGGACAGTCTAGTTTTATTGTGTCGTAACATAATTCACAGAAATGATTTGCGTCGTTCGAAGAAGAAAGAAACATTATATAGTCGCTCCACATGACGAACGGATTAGGCCTCAGCTTAAAGAAAGCCAGGGACGAGTATTAAAACGGCTAAAACATAATAAATCAATCTCTAAGACCTCAATGCATCAGATCTAATTGATTTCTGATTTTTATAACCAGCTGTACTTTTAAAGGACTTTCAGGTTATTTTATTCCTCAAACGTACAGAATGTGCTGCTTTTGTGAGCTGCTCAGTATTTTGCACTATTATTAAATAAAACATGTCTGGGGTTAGGCTATCAAAGGTGCAGTTTTCTTTTGATTTTCTTTGTGAGAAATCTGCCTCTGCGTGATGGAAATTGATCAAATACACCCTCCATTAATCTTACTCTCACTTGTGTGAGAGAAAAAAGCTTTTAAAAAAGAAAGTGTCTCTCCCCGCCCGCTGCCTCTCTGGGCTCCCAGGATTGGTGCTCAGTGGGCAGCCAGTGCAAACGCGCGCATACACACTGACTGCACACCCCTGGAAACACACGCACACACCCTGCTGCACACTCATATAAACACAGAGTGCGTAATCTGTCTGATTGAAAGAGCTTTCAGACGGGTAATTAAATTTCCCAATGATCCGCCGCGGTGGCTACACACGAATCCAGCTTTCAGAGGTGAGCAGACGACCGAGACCCACAGCAAAAACACACAGCTACTGCCAGAGAGAGAGAGAGAGAAAGAGAGGGAGGGAGGGAGGGAGGTTATATTTCATGTTGACAAGGACAAGATAAACACTGGGGCCTTTAACGACCATTAGCTCAACCCCAACCTTCATCTTCAGCACTTCTGCCACCTCAAAGCAATCCAAAAACAAGCACACACGCACACACACACACACGCACACACACACACACACAAACTTGTTGTTATAGGTCACCTTCGGGATAGAGTGACATATATTTTGTGGAGCCCTAACCCTAACCACCCTAACAAGCTGGTTTTGTATCCCCAAACACACACACACACGCACACTACACACACACATGCACAAACACATAAATAGGCTGCAGGTTGGATTTAAGGAATGCTTATCTTAGAATAAGGACTGGGCCATGAGACGTTAACTATGTTGTACCATTGTGCAGAGACTGAAAACAAAACTCCTCGCCAGCTGCGTCTGGCAACCAGCACCATATCCGGATCAATAAACCATCCAGAGAAAATAGATCCAATAGATCTTTATAGAATCACATTTCGCTTATAAAAGAAACCAAATCAATGTCATCTACTGTCCAAAAAGTTCAGCTACTCCAATAAACTGATCTAATGTTTGTGGCCATTATTTGTGTGTCTTGTGCTGCAAAAAGACACAATTCACCAGTGACACATCACATAAAAAGGGAAATGGTGAAAAACAGAACATTTAACTGCAGATTATGTTTCATAATGTTTTAAAATAATCAGCTAAAGTTAAACTCCCGTTCCATCTCCCAATAATAAGTTGGTTCATTGGTCTGGCAGTGGTTTTTTATCCCAGCAGGTGGCTGGTTTCAAGTTATTCATCCTCCCAGGTAAAGTGAAAAGACCAGCCTAGTTAGGACTTGTCTGCTCATTGCTAGCAGAAGCCAAATCACAAGATAACAGCCGTCGGTCGTGCTAAATGTAGCGTAACGGCAGCAATGAGAAGAACAGAGGTTATGAAAGCACCAGTGTGATTTGATCACCAAATGGCAACCAGCCCCTGGCCAAGCAGCTGAAATTAATTGAGGTCTCCCAAGTGAGACAAAAGTCGAGCTAATCGAGCTGCTCGGCTTCAGTCTGTTGAGCTTGAAAGTCAATAACAGCAGGTTGCATGGACACACATCTGGATCGGTTGTCAAATGAATGAATTTGCTGAGCTGAAGTAACTCGTGTTGTGGTGTTGTGTAGTTTCAAGTGAGAGATTTAATTCACTCTTGCAGGGAAATTCACTTTTCAGTGTCTCCTGTACACACGAAGGTTAGAGTAGAGAGTCAGAAGAGAACAAGATCCCCGGAGCTGTTAGAGACGCACTGTGCAGCTCAAGAACACTTCAGTAGGTGTGTGTGTGTGCATGGGAAAGTTTGCAAAATGTAGGTGCATTGAGAAAGAACAACACACACACACACACACACACATACACACGCAACGCTCACTTCCTTTCTCTTTCTTATTTTGGAACCCAGCAGCTACTCAAATCTGCTGATGACAACACCTCACGTCTTCAGCTTCAGCGCCCATCTGGACAATATGTGCACAAGAGTACAACTCCGTGTTTGCATTGACTGTGCGTGTGGGAAGATGAGAGGTGGAGAGCGGAAAAACATAGAATGAAATGAAAGAAAGCACGTAGAGAACAAGAGAAAGGAGTCTCGGAGCAGCAGAGAGAGGGATGCAGCTCGTTCTGTCTTGTTACGTCTTTATTTTCCTCTTTCCACTGTAATTAGACGGGTCTGTGTGAGCAGCATAGCAAGCAGAATGATAGAGAAGCCACAGGGAGGTGGTGGTGGTGGTGGTGTTGGGGGGACAGCACCGGGTGATGATATGAGATCAGATGGAAAAAGAGAGGTGGCAGGACAGCAGATAAACAGCGTTGAGTGGCTCAGATGAGATAAACCAAAACGTGAATTGATGTGATTCTGCAGATGTGATGAAAACACCCGTGTCCATTTTTAATTGTGGCAGCACAAATGGAACAATCAGAAGAGGAGGCGGAGTAAAGAGACTCAGCCACTACAGCTGATATCTGATTTCAGCTGTAAAACTGGGACACGAGACAAAGACTGGGACAATGTGAAGTCGTCCGTGTTGAGGAGGGCTGCGACTCGGAGCGTTTCACAAGCTTGTTAAAATACTTCTTATTATCCGCTGGCTTTGCGACGTTATGAGTCTACCTGAGAGCTGAGGGGAACCAGAGAGACAGATGTAATAGCAGCACAGGACGAGAGCAGAAAGAGAGGAGAGGAATGAAAGAGTGGAAGATAAAGGGGGATGTGACAAAGAGGGGTTAATGAGGTACAGTGTTCATGTAAACGGACGCACTGTCACACAAACAACGGCAGAGGCGGTAATTGTGACCATGTGATGGACAGATCCTCCATCAGAGGCAGAGTGGAAAACAGCCTGCGACTATAATTACAGCAAAATAACTGAATGAGGGGTTCAACTAATGATCAATGAGTCTATTGAATTAATAAATGAACAATTTTATCTTAGAAAATTGAAGAGCCAGTCGTTACGTACAATGGTTATTTGAGATGAATACTATTTGAATGTCGAACAGCAAATAAAAGCTGATAATGACGATGAGAACATGCTGTTGATGCAGGGAATAGATCGTTTCAGGGGATGGAAGGTTTTGATTAGTTTGAAATGATTGCTTTTGACATCTCATTTGTCCACTTGATGCAAACTGCACAAACTAACACATTAAATTTTGGGGTATTAACTGTTGTATTTTGTTATCTAGAATTGATCGCGAACATGTTTTGAGTTTATGTAACAACATTATTTAAGGCAGCTGAAGAAAAGCCTGTTTAAAATAGAAGAGAGAAGACAACGTGCTGCAAACAGTTGAGGATGGAAATATCAGTTTTGGTCTTTAACCAAAAACTACTGCACAAAATCAAATTATCATGTGTCTTTACAATGCTGCTGCTCCATTTAAGAACATTAGCATGTCACTCTGCACCACAAGTGTTATCCTCATGTTGGTACTAAAGCAGATGTGGAAGTCGTGTCGATAACATCTGTTTCAACATCCTTCACAGGCCATACTGAATAATTTAACCCTGGAGCTAAGTTATTGAACAGATACATCACACTAACTCTGCTAGTGCAATGAATGGAGCGGCTTCTCCTGGCAGAAATTGCAGGTTGGGTGTTTTTGTGTGTGTGTGTGTGTGTGTCTGTGTGTGTCTGTGTGTGTCTGTTGTTTCACAGCTGAGTAGAAAAACTTGATATTTCCCAGAGAGTGTTTTTTTTTTCCAATATCAAACAAACTGACACTTTGGAACAATTTTTACTTTGTCCAATTCTAGAAGCTAGAAAGTGGCAAAAAGACACAGAGCTGCTCGTTTGACACCTGCACTCTGCTGAAGAGTGTTAACTCTATCCGAGTGCAATCGTCCTTGAAACTTGATAGATACTCTGGATACGTTGACTTGAGATATGATAAATTATTTTGTATTTTATTTGTGCCGAGGATCAAACCGCCGACCGTCTGGTTGGTGGACGACCCTCCATGCTGTTATGAGATTTCTTTTTTTTTTTTGTATTTATGAATTGCAAATTGAATTGCAATACAAAGGGCATCACCACACTCAGTAGAATGAATAGTCTGGGGACCATCACCAACATTTCTTCTTGTTCTTCTGCACAAAATTCCCAGAGAACCACATCTTCAAACCCACAGACCAAAACTCAGATATTTAATGTATGTATAAGAAATACAAAAGCAACAAACCCTCAAAGTAGAATCAGTTATCACAGTTTTAATAGATAAACCTACTAACTGAAAAATCAACTCATCATATTCAGCACTAACAAAAAGTTTTTACCAGATACTTTAGCGATAAATGAGCAACACACCAAAGTGAACATAAATCATTTGCAACGTCCACCTCGATGTGACCACAGATAATGAAGTGCACAGTAAACACAAGCATGAGGTGACTGTTGTGTCAGTTCTCTGCTTTATAGGGGAACAAAGTTTCTGCTCCACGAGGCATGCACACAAACCAGTGAAAACACAGATCCACGGGATGGAAATAGACTTAAAAAGGTCAGCACTTACAGCAGCATTGACAGTAGTAAATGCAGTGTCCTTGTGGAGCGTGGCAGCAATAGAGAGGAGAGGAGAAAAGACTGCAGTACCTTGCTGCGAGCGCAGTGGTTGGAACTGCTAGTTTAGCAAGTCCTGCATGTTGACTGCAGTGTTGGAGGGATGTTTCGGTGCAGATGAAAAAATATTTTCATTCAGCACAAAAGAGCAGTTTTACACATTATGTAGGGGCCATTATTTCTTCATTTTTTGACAGTTTGTTGTTGAGGGGCAAAGAATCGGGCCGTGTGTTGACATGAGACAAATGTCAGACATGAAACCTGGTTGTCAGCGTTACATGGTAACTGCTTAGCCAGCTGTGCCACCAGGATGCCCCGAGGACTGAATGTGTGACAGTTTTGACAATGAGAAAGGAGATGAAACGCAGATTACATTTTCTCTGTAATTTACTCCACATCTCCTAAATGCACATGTAGGACGTTCGTTTTAACATTTCGTTGAAACACTTGGTGTCGAGCTAAAAGACCTGATGCAGGTACAGTAGTTGAAAGATTTATTGCAGCAAAAGCAATAACTGTGAACTGAGTCCAGCATCACATTGCAGAGCCAGTCTGAGCCATTTCTTGGATTTTTTATTTTGCAGCATCAACCAGTTGAAGTTGAGAATTTCTATAAATGTCTCTGGTACACACACTTAAATCTTCGGGTTGGTAAGCAGGAGAAATCTAGGAAGAGCAGCCTGCACTGAACTTGGAAGGAACTTGGAATTCATATCTGCTCCTACTTCATTCATTTCAATCATTTAGCTGAAGCTTACTGAAAAGTTGCTTATTGGCTTCAGAGATTGTGGTGATGGCACAAAACTTGCTTGCATGTATCAAACTCCTATTCAAGCTGAAACAAACGTCACAGACCTGAATGTCGGCTGTACCAACCAGGGCCGTTAACAAAACACACGTGATTCATGAGGAACAGTCTGCTGTCATGTTGATGAGTAATTATGGCTCCGCTCTCATAACTAGAATGTGCATAATGAATTCTGGATTATTTTGGGTGCACGCTGTTCGTGCTGTGCCAAAAGACAATGTTGAATGCATGTGTACTGAAATACTGTTGGACAGAGGTTTGAAATGTTAATTTAGAGGGGTGGCACAGTGGTTTCCGTCTCTGGGGGAAACGTCTTAAGTCACACATTATTGCACCTGATTCAATGAAAGGACTTATTGAGACTAAAGTTGTTGATAAATTAGAGATTAGTGCAGGAGCACTGACGCATGCAAATACTAAAGACGTGTTTTTATTATATCACAAGACATGACTGTGATTAATGCTGCGCATGTCAGAAGCTGGAAACCTCTACTTTTACAACATTATGCAGCATGTGTGATTTCCAAAGCCCATCAGCCGGGACAGACTCCTGCTTCTGCCTCTGTTCAGTCGTCCAGCTCTGCAGGAGATGGTGTAAACAAAATGGAACAGTGCTTTGTGCGCTTTGTCGCAGAGGGGTTGTATTCAGAGGATTTCTGCATTGCTGGGAAGCAGATCAACATTTTAGGGTTAAGTAGAATCCAGAAGACATTCCCCAACTGTTTGGCACCGGGAACATAAGATAACGAGAGCTTGTGTGTGTGTGTGTGTGTGTGTGTGTGTGTGTGTGTGTGTGTGTGTGTGTGTGTGTGTGTGTGTGTGTGTGTGTGTGACTGACTGCACATCAGGGTGATTTTATGATATATTTATGTTGAGTCAAGCTGGTCTGACTGCAGCGTTGGTAGAATACCTCCTTTAAATCTCCTCCAACTGTTCTAGTTCATGGCTACCACTGGGCCATCCATCTGAACTTTTTAGAAATATTTTAGCTGCACTGCAACAAAGAGAAAAGCTGAGGTGCTGCCTCAAAGAGAGGTGCACTTGGGGGGCCCGATGTCATGCCACTTGTCTGCATAAGCAGCCGTGTCCTTTTCCAGACTCCTGCAGCATGCTAAAGAGGAGCCTGGGTGACGGCACTTTGACATCTTCCCCTTTGCAAATTGTATTTTTTCTCTAGCTGTGGATGTATTGCTGCATTCTCCTCTACTGCTAAATATTTCAGCCATCCGTCGACACAAAACTTTGAAGGGAGCTTTGAGAGGAAATGGTGATGTGCGAAAACATTGAGTGGCGTATCAGGGAAAACTTGCCAAGTGGCTCTCAGGACTCTGTGTCGCTGGTTGTTTGAGCGGCTTTAAAGTGTTCCTCTTACATTAACTTCTAATGCCCCCCCACTGTGCAGTGGCATGACCAGACAAAATTTAAATATAGCAGTAACACGCCTTGGTGGAGTGACCTAATAATGCATTCATTTCCTCAGAGTTGTAATCCTTAACGTTTCAGTCCTGGTTGACTCGGAGGGAACCGTGGTTAAATACTACAGCAAATGCAAATGATGCTTTACTGTACAACCAAATACACTCACTTTAGTTTTAATGAGGTAGTCTTCCAAATATAATTGTAACTACAATCTGGTGCTATGGAGAGTATAAATACTTTTCCACAAACATTCTGTCATCTGGTGAAGAAGTTGGAGCTTGTTGTGCAGCTTGTCGTCTGCAGCTCATTGTGACTTTCTCCATTTTATTCTATTACTCTCTGCAATATTTAAAACTGACCCACTGTCCAAAAATAAAAAATCAATCTGAAAAAGTCTGTGTTTTGTAGATGCATTTGTGATAACTAATCGCAGTTACTGCTAACAGCTGCAGCAGTAGGACATTTTCCATTAAATATTGCATTGGCTGTAAATTATTGTAAAACAGCTCTGCCACAGAGTAAATAGAGCCAACATTAAACTGTGAGAATGATATCGATGATGAAATTACACACTGACACTGCAGGCTGCACCAATAATAATGAAATCTGCCATGAAGACACTGCTATGTATAATTATTGCTGAATTTAATTGAATAGAATAATAATAATTGCACAAACATTGTTTTGAGTTCATGAAAATATCAAATATTACAAATTTAATACAACATGAAATACGTCTTTGGAAATAAAAAAAAAATATTAATGGATTTCTATACATGATCTGTTTGAAATGACGTTAACGTTGCTCCAGTGTTTTCAATGTGTTGTGTTCGAGCTCCAGACTCAGGTAAATGCAGATAAAGCAGCGTTGCCTTTAGTACAATTGAACATTGTGTCTTCCAGCTTCTAATCTCACTGTTGATAAAACTGCTTCGCACACAGCTGTCGAGTCAGATTAGCTCTGACGTGTTTGTTTTTTTGCTTTTTTAAAATGTGTTTTTTAATTTCCTGTTTCAGGTTGAATCAAGTGGTCAAAAGAGATTTAACTATATATTCTACCAAATCCAGGGGCTGAGTCCAGGTACAGCACAACCCTTCATTCTTTAACCCTCTCCACTGTGAAAACAGTCTTTTCAGACGGCGTCACTTTGTTTAAACCCTCTTCAAAAGATATGACATTGCTTTCTGACAACTTTGTGTACCCGAGTGGTGATTCTCTGAAGTGAGATGACAGGTCAAAACATGAAAGGGAAGCTGTTTCTGCTGCACAACGTGAATATAACTTCAGTGTCAGGAAACATTTGCTCATGAATGTTAGAGGAGTCCGAGCATGAGGTGAATAAAATAAGTCTGATGTAACTGCGTCGATGAGCGAGAACGTCTCCGCTTCATGCACCGCTGAGGATTCTTAAACTTGACCTTCTGTTCAGCACACGCAGCGCGAGGTCGAGTGCATGTGCTGCAAACATATTGAGAGTTTTATTTCTTTTGTGGACGCTCGCAACATTAAATGTTGAGCTTGAGCTCCGGCCGCCTGCTTGGCTTTGTCCACTTTGGGTTTTTTTTCTCAGCGGCTTATTTCAATTTTTTGTAGATTAAAATATCTTTGTGTGATAAAAAGGCCTGTTTGTGCAAAACCAGAACGAGTGCTGAGAGATACATCAGTATTATCGACATCCAAGAATTTCCTCCAGTGTTTGTTTCTACAAACCTCATCATTCTACACTGAAACTCTTTGCCCCATTATTATAATGTAGAATATTGTTACTACAAACTACAGACTCTTATCAACACTGCAGAATGACTTTAGCCTGTACCCCCCCCCCCCCCTTTTTTTTTAGGAGCTGAATGGCACAAAGTACTTTGGAAGCATTACTTGCTCTACCTTGTCTATTTGCACATCTGCACAGTGGCACACAAGTGCTTGGTTTCAATCTTCCATTCTTAGCACACTTGGCACTTTTGTAGTTGGAATGAATTTCCATTTCCTGAGCTGGCACAGTTTTTTTGTGTGTTTTTTTTTTTAGTGCATCGTTGTCACAGTCGATGTTGTGTGTTGTTTTTGGGGACTTGAAGTATGGCTGCAAATCAGGAAAACTTACCGAAATTGCATGACGCCCAAAGTTTTAAAGAACCAGTGCATGAAGATGAAGTATTTATTAGCTCTAAATATTTTAGTGCTTTCCGGCAAAAGTGTGAAAAAGTTTAGCCAAAGACGTAACACCTCCCTCGCTTCAGCGACTGCCAAACACAGCTGCAGCCATATTGTTTATGGAATTTGTTTTTCTTTCTTAACAGACAAAGGATTTATTGTTTACTACGGCAACCCTTCGGTTTCTATAGTTCACATTTCCTCCACGTCCATCAGAGAAACCATCAGTCAACATGTTGAAAACAGCAGTCGTTACTAGTTGCTAAATAAGATGAATGTGTGTGATACAGTTGACTCTGTAAGTGGATTAGCTGAAGGTGTAAAAGTGTGTTGAGGTGCGTGTAAAGAGGGTTCGTTTTATAGCTGTGAATTCTCAACAGCTCTTTGAAACGTGGATCTTTATTTACTGAGGAGTCAGACTGCTTGAGGCTACGTGTGACAGCAGAGGATCGGGATGTCGGCTTGGCCTTTTCTTTATTTGATGATTTTGTTGTGGTGTCTTCTGAGCGGTGCTGGGAAAAGGGCTCAGGTGGTTGAGGTCACGACTTTATTGGATGTCCTCTCACATCCACTGGAACCAGTCTGGTGGGGTCAGTGGCTGAGATATCAGAGATTTGAGAGCTGACAGTGCTGGAGAGGGCTCTCGGCTGCAGGAGCTGTGTGTGGTTTGGCATGGAGGAAATCCTCCCACGAGTAACATGTGTCAGTGAACAGCAGGGTGCGATTTGGTGGAAAATACACAGAGCTGCAGCACCGACGCCACCCTGGTATATTTGTCGAGTCACAGCGGGTGAGTAGCTGTGCAACGAACGTGCACCGCATTTAGGATGGTCACCGTTTTCATCAGGCGCACTGATGAGGTGAATCCAGGCAAACGGCATTATCTTTTATGGAGTTCCCTCATTAAATATCAATCACAACGTTAAACAGAACATCCAAATACTCCAATAAACACAAGCAGATGGATAACAGTAAAAAGCTTATGATAATTAAAATTTTACTGCCGCACAAAATCAGGAAGACGTCCCTGATGCCGTCTGCTGTGAGTGCAGTAGTTGCGTAAATTTATTGTATGAAGTATTTGTAATTGAAATTTGTGATACTAAAAATGTCATCTCCCATTTTCAGCACTGAAAAAAGACTGTGTTGCCACAGACCCTCTCTGTGATATATTTTGATCTGTGAATATTTGTCTCCTGTCATGTCACACGACACATCAGTGTGCATGCAGATTCTATGTCAGTGCAGACTTCACACGTTTCCTCGTGTCTCTGCAGGCTACTTACAAATGAATACGCTGTAGTGCTGTAATGCGCTGCCACAGCTGTCTCATCATTTCCAGGTTGGACAGGTTTTTATTGACGCTACCTAGGGTCCGTCAGCGTTGATGTGTTGTGTGTGTGTCTGTGATTGTGCGGGTGTGCACGTATATGTGACAATAATAGGGGGAAGTAAAAAGGAAAAATAATTTTTTGATGGGGAGCCGTTTATTACAGTGTCAAATTTGCATACGGTGATTGCAATACAATCCCCTGTAAAACCGCTGTGATAATTGGAACCTTTTCATATGGGACACAATTGGGGCAAAAGAGATTGTGTGTGTGCATGTGTGCATTCATGTGAGCATATGGGTAAATGTGCTGTTTGTGTATCTCCTGCTTTTGGATAAATACCCTTCTCCCGTGGCCGTGTGAAAGGAGAGGTGGATTGGGACAATAAAGGAGGATTAGATTGTTTCTGAGGGCGTGTGTGTGTGTGTGTGTGTGTGTGTTGTCTGAGGCATACGGGAAAACAATTTGATGTGAACCTTCGGGCAACGAAGACTAAAAGATGATGAGAAAGCATCTCACACCAATATCACTGTATTGGAGAAGTGCTGTTTTTCATTAGGGCAGGGAACTAACATGTGAAATAAAACAACCATTCTGATCTATCACTAAAAGCACCTTTGCGTTAAACACTGGGATGTTTGTGTTGTATGAACAGAGAGAGATTATTGTGAGATTATGTTCCTGGGGTGTTTATCCTTGCAAATGGGATCAGCTTCTGATTGCTATGACAGCTGAACAATATTTTCTGAGGGTTTGAATGTTATGCCTCTGCCTGCTAGTGTCTTTATAGGATTACAGGCATGATGTGACATCACACAGGCAACTGCTTTTTTTTTGTTTTTCCACTGGAATCGCCTGAAGACGCGGCACAAATCACTTTTGCATGTAAATGTAAGTGTTTGCTTTAACCTCACCAAGTGAGCACGACGTTTACTGTCAGGTCAGATCAGGTAAACCGTCAGTCACAGAAACGGCTTTTAAATGTTTTGCTCTGACGGGCAAATTCTCTCCATTTTGGCATCTCAGAAAGTCGTGGCAAACTATGAAAAGTTTCTGAAAATGCTGTTTGACCCGAGTCTGTGTTTGTCTGTTGTCTGCCTCGGCTTCTATCACTCTCTTTTTTTCAACATGTCTGTCACATCTCAGACGTTTCTTCATCTTCGAGCCCTCTAACACCAGGTGGAGGGGCTGAAATAGAAATGAAATATATAACGCGGTTACATAAGGTGGATTCAGTCGACTGTAGAGAGATGAGCTGAGTTAAACATCTGTGTACGAGAAAACACGCTCTCACACACACACGTACACACACACACGTACGTGCAGCCTACACTACAACATACACCAACCCTGCTGGCAGCGATTCAAGTCCTTCTGGCACAGCAACAACCACCAATTCTTTGTCGAATGTTAGAAATAAAACTCAATATAAAATAAGAAGCATTGTTCTAATTATTCAAATTTTTCACTGCACTTTCTTGCGTTGCCATTTTTGCTCATCAATCTAAGCTCAATAGGATTTACAATGTGAAAACACATTTTATTAAAATTCTTAATCGTTTTTACAGAAGTATGCAGACCCTTAATTCAGCCGTTGCCCCTCTGGCAGCAGTTACGGCTCTGAGTCGTCTTGGTAAACTTTCTCTCTCCTCGGTCCTTATTATAGAACATAAGCCCCGCAGACTCTAGGCTCTTTTTAAACGATCTAAGCTCATGCTCTGAAGTGCATGCAGTGAGTGTATTTAGGTTGTGTCCAAATCGACTTTTGCCGGTTTAACGGTGGAAAAAAAGTGTCAGGAACATGGTTAAAAAAAGGTTTGTACTTAATTAATCATTGGAGGTGGATTTTCCTCCTTGACTTAACTCTGTACGAGGTCAGAGTTTGATTTCATTCTTCTGTTCCAGAGTGTGTGTTTGTTATTTGCGTCTCTTAAATGTGTGTTTTCTTGAATTAATTCGATCTCTTCACGCTGCTCACAGAAGTTCTTCCTCTTCTCTCTCAGACTGGACCGTGACCCAAATTTACCTTCTGTTTCCTGGATCTAAATATAACCAGAAGACTGGTGGAGCTCGGCCGGACTCGACACAGGAGAAAGTGCTGACTGGGACACTGATAATGGAAATGGTCCGTGTCCTTACAAAGTAAGAGAAGACACTTACCAGGTGTTTAATGCTGCTGCAGTTTGAAGTATCCAGCTGCTGAGGCGTATGAATTAGTTAGACAACACTCCCCTGGGACCATTTCTATTTTAACTCTCTATTTAGGAGTGTGAAAACTTAAATCGCTGCTCGTACATCTTTCATTTTAACTCAAAAGTTTTAAATGCAGGATTTTTCTGTTGAATTTTCATATTGCAGTGTTACTAATTAACACTCATGTTCAGAATTTGAGTCTTTTTTTCCCCCCCACTTCTTGCTGTTATCATTTTGAGCAGCTGGTATAAAAAGGAAGAGTGCAGGTTGCCTGAGATAAGGTATATGTGCACTACTATTTCTGCAGCAACATATGAAGCCTCCAAACAAACCATCGTCCACACTGTTTATTTCACATGGTTATTTAATGTTTCCCTCCGTGTTAAACACACAGACTCTCTACATTCATAGGCATTCACAGCTTAAATAATGGGAACATTCCTTGGTCCCACTGCAGCATGGCTGTCAGGGATGCTGTGTGAAAACATCAAAGCCTCCGCAGCCCCATTTTTCTTTTTACACCTCATCAATTCTGCTCTAAATTTCTCTTTTCTCTTTTTCTCTCGCTGTGGTTTTTAATTCGCCGTCTGCTCAGCCTCTGTGACAAAGATTACTAGACCTGAATTTTTATTCTTACTGCTCTAACAGTACCAGTTTTGTTATGTGCGCGGTGGACAATGGAAAACACGATACATCAGTGTGTGATTATTAAACCGATGATTACGAATATTAACCTTTCAATAATCCTTGTTAGTCAAAACTAAACACCTAAAATCTTAAAATTGAATCTTGAAGGATTTGCTCTAATTTTGCTCATTCATTTGATTCAAACTGCAAAACCAACCAAGAGCTCAGTTTCCTGAGAGACCAAAGTACTAATGGGCATATAATTATGTATTGAGGTGCACATTTCCTACTGCTCCGTGTTTTAGTGGACTCACTGCAACATTTTACCATTGTCCCTCATGGACATGCTAATGGGAATGAGCCAATCCCACCTCCTCACAGTGAACGGGTAGGTAACGGACCTCTCTACAGATCTCAGTCTTATCGTAATAAACGTAGCAGGATCGAGAATCGTTTTATGTTTGTGTATCTAAAGACCTGTTGTGACCACATTGTTTAACTGTTTCTTGGGTGTGTGTGTGTGTGTGTGTGTGTGTGTGCATGTGAAAATCTGATGCTCGGAATCCAACATCACAGCTAAAGTAGTAACATTGACTTAAATATGTTTTTGTTTTGTTCTACATCTAATTTACTTTAAAGAACAGTTCTTCAGCAGCTCCATTACAAATCCTGTTTGTGTGATACGACGGTTTTACACTTATTATTCAGCTCGTACTCTTCAACACAACTTCATTTTTTATTCTTATGCCAAAGAAGGGAGGTGTCCACCAGTCACTTTATCTATCTTTTCAAACGGAAGTGAGAAACATTTCTTGTGAAACCTGTGACTTCTATATTTATGTTTGGTTTTTTTTCTTCAAATGTGTTGCTGATATTCATGGTCCCCAGAAGAGCAACATCTACTTGGTCTCTCACTCTATTTCCTCTGTTCACGCTCCTTATAGGTGGAAATCTCTGAGAAAATCTGTTTACACGTCTATAACTAGAGAAACCTCAAGGATTTGTGGGGACATTCATGGTCCCAATAGGATGAACCCTCCCCTCTCGTTTCATCCTCAGGCCAAAGACATAAACTAAATGTCACTTAAGACATCTATTATTCTAATTGGCAGAAAATTCCTGGTCTCATAGGAATGAACCTTTTTATATCCTGACACCTTGGCTTCTCATCGTGCCGTTCACAGACGTCCCTACATGGTCTTGTTAAATATATGTATTATTGGAAGTATAATCATACATGAAACCATTCCTCCTGGATCCCATCTGGTTTTTTCAAGTACTCAAAAGGTTTTGCTCACCCATGGCGACATGAATGGCTCTGCACATACCAGTGATCCCATTAACTTTGTTTCTCTTGCCTTTCTTTGATGCCCTCCTCTCACAGCCTTTGCAGGAACTAGCCTTCAATCTGACTTCAATCCCCGCTGCACTTCAAGCTTCCTCTTTGCTCCCTCTTGATCCTCCTTCTCACGGTAGCGTAGCCGTGTCCTACCCAAACCAGCTCCTAATGAGGCCAAACCTCTGTTTTCACACGGAGACACGCTCACGCACATCCACGTGCAGACACACATGCTCGCTCGCATCCCATCGGTTCTCAGGTTGTGCCCACACCCTCGTGGCTCTGGCACAAAATATCCTCCCCATCTGTCAGTGCTTTACACATCTCACTCTTTCGCTCTCTCTCTCTCCCCGTCTTCCTCTGTCTCGTTCTCCCTCCGCCCATAGCTCTGCAGAGACGAGCGTGAATGCGCCCTGGGTTTGAGTCCTCTGGAAAGCAGGACACCGACACAGATCACCAGAAGACGTGACACAGATAGGATGAACATCATGACACAGCGTAGAGGCCCCCTGCCCCGCTCCTACCCTTGTTTTAATTCCTCTCTCCACGGTCTTTCCAGCAGTCTGCTCTCCCCTGGCCTGGGAGCAGCAGATGTTACGAAGTTAAGCTGTAATCGTTCTGCTTTAGCTGTAGGCGACAGCTGTGCTTATATATTCTAAAACAGCAGCATCCTCTTCACTGTGCCACCTCCCTTCCTGCGGGAAGATTGAGCGTTATTGGACCAAACTTATATCACTGGAAAAATCCACTTTTCGCTCCAGTGCACTCTCGACTTTAATGCTGTTCATTTGATCTTTTTCTTTTTTGTTCAGTCACTTTCTGTTTTATCTATTAAAATGTGTTTTTCCATCTCTTCTTGGTTCAATGCCATCTATCTGACTCTATGCAAAAGTCTCTCTGCCGCTATTTCAGTCTTTTGCCTCAGTGTCTCATCCTCGTCTGGAGTTCTGTCTGTGTTTCTTAATTGGTCTGTCCATAATGCACAGCACCACTTCATAGACGGGCTCCGAGTCTCTCTAGCTTCCCCACAGACGAAGGTGAATTGATTGATTTATCACGGTGACACAGTTAATGAACGCAATGAACTCGGTGGAATGAACTTCATTCAATATGGCCAATATTCATGTCATGTGTCTGTGCCTGAGAGACTGAGACTGAAAATCTGCAGTGGAGTGAGAAGCACTAAAAATAATGCATCACTTTTTTTGGGTTCAGCCTGTTCTATAGTAGAAACCAGCACAGTGAACGTCTCTATCCTGAGAAAACTTCAGCACATTTAATATTTTACTATGATGATGCTCTTACACGAAGCACTTAGCAATTAGCTCTACGCTAGACTAAGCTTCCATTCAGGCACCACTGGTTGAGTAAGAAACCAAAGGTGCAACTAAATCAAAGCTACATGTAGGTCACCATCAAAAATCAGCATCATGGTTTCTATAGCGGAACAATGACATTAACCAATCTTTGCACGACTGAGGCTGAACCGTTTTCCTCGTCATTAAATGACTTCGCACTTCAGTCAGGACAGTGTCCTAAATAAAGTGCACACTTTAAAGTAAAACTTCAAACTGTGAATTCATGCTTCTTGTATATCTGCACCCGCAGGCTAATTTCTTTTATTATACAACCGTCTATACCCAGTTGGTGCAAATAATTTCAGTGCTTTTTCAAAATCTCTTAAATATTAAAAAAATTAAACCATCACCTGAAACATGACATCCTCAGCTGAGGTACTCGATTAATCATTTCCCACTTTCTGTCAGACCTGATTTGATTGGTTTGAACGGTGTTATACAAACAAAGTTTGATTTATTCATTGAACTGTGTGTCTGTGGACTTCTCTCAGGCCACGGACATGTACATGATATCAGTGGCTCATTTAGAAATAAACTGATGCTCACAGTCAGATAAGAAGCTTATCCTGTAGTGAGACCATTTCATAATTAAAACATAATATGTATAATCTCTCCAGAAGGTGTTTCATTAATGTAATGTAACTGGTGTGTTTACGCCAATATTTATGCATGACACACAACAATGCTTACGTCATCCTATAAAAATATCTATAAGAAACGGCTATAAAAACAAGCACGAGTACGCATATCTGCTAATCCATCCACGTCATATCATCAAGTCATCTAAAAGTAATAGCGCCAATATGTTTGCAAGGGGTGCCCTCGTAAAAGTGACACAGCTGACATCGGAAGAAAGAGAAACATCCTGTGACGCTAACTTTGCATCTCAAAAACGAGCTTCTTCTGCCCCCATGAAGAAGAGTTCAATTAGAAATGCAGGGCAGAGTGGAGGGAGACGGCTGCGCATGAATCAGCCAGCACAAAGCGGGTTTATAAACAATAAGCTGTCGGGATGATAAAATATGCCTTAAAAGTAAAAAAGGGGGAAGGCTGGCACGAATGGGCCAAAACTCACAAGCACAGCAGAGCACACACACACACACACTCACACACACACACACACACACACTCTCACACACACACACACACACACACACACACACACACACACACACACACACACACACACACACCCTGGGAAGTGATGAGACAGCTCAACTTTTGAATTGAAGCTGCCCATCTTTGGTCAGCCCATAAAATCCCCCTCAGAATCACAGGTCTGTACCGTAAAATTCCCAGTGATAAAGGGAATATATGACAGGCTCCCTCGTCTCTGCCGCAACCCTCACCCTTTCTCCCTCTCTCTCCCTCTCTCTCCCTCTCTCTCTGGGAGATTGCCATGGATGGCCCATCCCCTTTGATGTGAGCCGAGCGAGGGCTTAACTCTGCTCTGGCCTGGCTGACTGACTCCAATTCCAGAAGGTATTACCATGCTAACTCTTTAAGGTAAGCCCGTGCTCCGCAAACTCTGGTCCACAGGGGGCTCCCGGGTTAATGTGCAGGGATTGTAGGTGGAGGGAGACGTTGACATGTTCGGGAGCGGTGGGCGGGTAAACAAGGTCCGGCTGAGGTGGAGTACAATAATGAAGTGGCAGAGTTTGTGTGCAGTGCAGTTCAGTGTGTTGCCAGTTTTAACACCTGCGTCGTCTTTAACTTCACTTAAGTGTCATTTCTAAAAAGGTCCAAACGACTGGCAGCAGTGGAGGTGAATGAAGAAGTGGATTATATGTTATTATCCTGTTCTCTGCCGACATCTCATGATGATTAAGGAGGAATTAAGTAGCACAATCTCCCACTCCGCCATTTAAACAACACAATACTTTATCCAACCCACATCCTGCCTCACCGTGGAAACATATGTAATCTATTTAACGCGCACGCTGATGACATGGACATGATATAATTACTCCAGCTGATCCAGACAAAATGTGTCATGTTTAGAAGCAGAAACATCCCACACGTGTTTCAGCCGGCAGCGCCACATGCATGTGTGACTACATGAAAAACCTCTTCTGTGAACGTGTCTGGTGGAATACTTGTGAAATGACATTGGGTGAAGATGTTGCTGTCTTGATCTGTTGCTGAACGGAGCGTGCAAGGTCCCACAGACGAGCAGAGGAGAGAGATGGGGAGAGACGGGGCTGGTATGAGCGGGCGGATGGAAACGCAGGCTAAAACACATCCTGAGAGGTGGGCAGGAAACCTGGCGTGCTGCTTTAGTGTCACATTTCACCTATTATATATATATATATTCGAAAAAAATAAATTCTCGTAATGTGTAAGTAGCACAAATATAGAAGACCAGCCGTATAAAGACAGTTGGTACAGTTTAGCAGGGGTCGAAATAGTGCGGGGGTCGAAATAAACCATTTTCACACATAAACTCCAGAAAATGTTCCGGACAGTTCTGTACCGACTTTGCCTTTCACATATGAAGAACGTAGCAGGAGATTATCTGGTTCACACATGTTCACAACAGGGAAATCTCCATAGCGTTCTGGCGACAGGTGGCATCTGTGTAGAGCAGGAGGCACAACATCCCGTGTTCACATGTTTTTGTTTACAACACATCGGTCCTGGAGTCTGCCCCTTAACACTGAATACATTTTGTTGACATTGTCATCTGTTTCTTTGACATGTTTTTCATCCTGAGATATTTATTTTTCAGTTTATTCACATATTAGAAACTTCGATTGTGGGGAATTCTCCATTCATTCATTCACAGGAGATCACTCGGATATTCTCTGGGGTTTTTATGAGGGAGTTACATTTGTGTTGTCACATACACATGGATCATTTCAGGAATAATTCTGGAGTCCAGTGTGTGTCTGAAAGCTGCTGTACAGAGAAATCCATTTACTTTCACATTCACACCTATTGGCAAGAGTCTTCAATTAACCAAACTCTAATCTACATGTGGAGCACTTCCAAACTCTGGGATTTGAACAAGTATTAGTAAATAATGCACTAGAGTTTGTGTAGAGAAACTAAACTGGACTTTGCAGCACGACAGCAGTTCCTGGGAGTTGTCCATATAAATTAGCTTTTGCAAGTTTCAAGTCAATAAATGTGAGCTTGGCTGATTCCGCTCAATATGAACCTAAAGCTTTTCTGGGTTGCACGTGCTCGGATCAATGGCCACCAGCTGATTATTAGGTTCGGCCAAAGACTCACTTTGATTTTATTCTAGCAAATAAAATATGATTCTCTGAGCGATAATGTCTTAAGTTCAATATTCATGTATCAGTGACCACCAACCCCTCCGACTCCTTCAGTGCGGATTTATTGTCAGTCAGTGTGAAGATGAATCATAACCTGTCTTTACAATACAGACAAATGTGCTCATCTGGGTTGCTCTAAATCTTGAGCAGTGCAGCACAAATCTGTCCTGGGGACGGATGATTTGTTCTGAGAGTTGTCGCCTGACGTCGCCTTAGTCACATTTATTCAGACAGACGAAAGAGCGAGAGAGAGAGAGAGAGAGAGAGGGCATTAGATGAATATGATAAATAGTTAGCTAGGTAGGTCAGTGGGTTGCAGGGAAAAAGAGAAAGATGCACATTAACGATGTTTGTTTCTTTTTCAAATGTCAGCTGATTCATCCCCAGAGGTTTATTGTGGCATTTGGTTTTGTTCAATAATAAGTGCAGTCAAACCTCCAGGCTGAGTGTTTGTGCCTTCGCAGGTGCTGAACGTCTGTCAGCTAAATATAGTGCACTGCACTCTGTGTCACTGCATTCTGCTCCTGCTATTACAAGTCCCATCGCGGCGGTATTGATCAAGCCGGCTGAGAAATCGACCTTAAACATGTTTGACATCATCCTCTCCTCCGTCCTTCTTCATCTCTTTCACGCCATGCCCTCCATCCTTTCCATCACTCCACTGTGCAGGCCATTTTCCTTCACTTGCAGGTCCCCACCATCCTTTTACGATTCACTCTCTCACCTCTCCTCCTTATCACTCTCACTACCATCACTCTTCAACCCATCTGTTCTCCAGCAGTCGCCTCCCTCCACACCCTCATCTGTCTAGACTTTTCTTCGGCTCACACCTTGCTCCACTTTCTCTTGTGTCTCACACCTGTGTTTTTCTCACACATCCCTTGTCCTTCTTTGAACTCCTTAGGCTACATCCATACTACCAAGTTTTCCTCGTCAAACTAAAATGATCTCAGTCCACATGAGTGTTTTGGTTCAGTTTAAATCCCCATCTATACTAGTGTACCTGCTTTTCACATGACCACTTGCATGTCTCCTACGCATGTAAGCAGTTGTAAAATGCAGAATGTAACTGCACCATAGGCTCAGCAATGCTTGTAATTGATTATGCATGTTGTGGCCAAAGCTGAGGAATTTGGGGGGGTCATGTGACAGGAGCCTGACAAATCAGAGAGGGCTACATCGTGACCGAAAAGACCCATTTTCTTTGCCCGTTCAGACTGAAACACAGCAGAGAAGTTTTCAAACTAAAATGGGGCCAGCAGCGATTCCAAACTCCTCCGTTTTAATGTCTCTAAACCTCTGGAGTAGTTTGGATTCCATAAATATCCAAAACAGAGTTGATGCGTTTTTTTTTCAAACTAAAATGAAGTAGTATGGATCTAGCCATCTAATTCTCAAAGTCATCACTCTTTCCTGAGCCCTCGTCCACCCTCACCAGTCCTTCGCCTGTCCTCAAACTTCAGCCTCCTCCATTGTTCCTGATTTTAGCAGTTTTCCTGCTCCTTCTTAAACTTTGTGTCTCATCTTCCCTCCTTCCCATAGCGATTAAATGATGGTTGTGCTGGCACAGCCGGTGCAGTCGGGCAGGCCGCCCATCTTCATGACGACTGTGCTGCCGTGTAGCTGTCAAATCCTCATTGAGGCAGTAGCGCTGTAGTAATCATAACAACACCGCAGGTCCAGCAGGCTTTTTGGGTCTCGCTGTATTACTACATCAGGTGTTACGCTTATCTGCCAGGTCACCATTTATCATTAAATAACAGGTACGAGCAAGGTTCTGTTCCTGCCTCCTTCTCTCATCCTGTGCCTCATTCTTCTTTACGTGTTTCACACATCCTCGCAGTGTTGCAGCTTCACAGCTTCTTCATGCACCTTTCATCAGCTCACACCTGCTGAACCACATGAAATTCTCCCGTTGTGTGGGAGAGCCGACCCTAGCTTGTGAGTCAATGGTGCCATCTGTTAAGTTGCACATCTGTGGAGAGAAAAAAAAAATTGCTCTGATAGGTTGGGTTTACCTCGGTCCAGCCTGGTTCACAAGGAGGTCAAAAACCAGGCTCGGGGTGGGACTGAGTCATGAGTCATGAAAACACCTGAGGTAAGCGCTTTCCTCAAATCGGTAATTGAATTGCACAAAGATGATGTTGCTACAACTCAGTTAGAAGCTTCACGAGCGGTGCTAAACTCACCATTAGTCAAGCTGTGTTTTTTTTCTTCCTCTTCTTCTGCGCTCTTGTGTGTCGTCAGTTTCAGGTCATGTTGACAGCTTAAGAAGATTAATGCACTATTGGTTAAAGAGGAAGAGGGAGTTCGGAGGGAGCGCTCTGGATGTCCTTACCCTTCCTTCTTCTCACTGCTGTAATAGTCTGTTCCACCGTGAGCTGAGCAGTGTGCCAGTAATCATCCTCTAACAGACCCTAACCCTCAGCATTAACTGTGCTGACACCATCCGACACAGATGCTGCTGAAACAAGTCCCCCATAAACACCACTTACATGGGACAGCAGTTCATACATAAAGCAGCTCTATTAACAGGGCCTGCACCATCCTGACACTTTTATTCAAAGCTCACTATATTTAATTTTGTCTCACTAAGCACACACTGTAACCGGGTGACCAGAATGGTTCATTCCTATGATATCGATCTGTAATGATCTCTCCATAACTCTAAAATAAATGTACCAGCCAATTGTTAACAAGCCATAGATGAGATGTTTCATTATTTGCCAAAATCCAATATTTGAATGATTACTGACATAAAATCAAAGCTCACTACATAAAAGGAAAACTCACTATGGTTTATTATGGGCTGTACCTTTGGCTCATAATGCACAAATCATTTCCAATTTGCTGAACATGGTGTAAAGAGTATCAGGACTGGTTTAAAATGTTTCCCTTTCGCTTGTTAAAGGCAGGATGGTTCCTAACATACAATGCTCTCTACACTGTATAGTGCGTAATTCATTATATTTTCTTGAGCTTCAAACATAACCGTCCCAGACTGAATTCAATATGGCAAGGACAAAAACAGTTAAGAACTAAATATGTAAAATCCATCTGATGTCCTCTGACTCACTGATTCTGGAAAAGAGCATCAGTGATGCTGAAATATAAATAATATATAAATATACATGTTTTCCAGCTCTGTAAAAGTTTGTGTTTGATTACTTTTTTAGTTGTGTTCCAGAAAACATCTACACCAAATCCAATAAAACGATACACATGAGATTCATCTGTACAGTGTCCCCAGCTGAGCAACAGATTGTTATGTAAGCTCGAGTGTGACTGACACACACACACACACACACAGACACAGACACACACACTAACGCACCCAAGTGAATACACACCATCCACACCGTGCTCAAACGCACACACAAGTGCCTCTGTGTTATAATGTGACTCAAACTGAACACACAAACAATCTGTGGCAGCAGACAAACAACACTTTTCCACACTTCCCTCATCTCCTGTTCTCTCACATCACTCCATCTTCACTTCCTGTCGTGACTCTGATGCACGCATCAAACGCTGACTCGGACGAAAAAGGAGCATCTTCTAATTTCAGCCATTTCATGCGTCAGTGTCTTTGTGTGGTGAGCCCGTGCACCTTTGTGTGGGCTCGGTCTTGTGATGTCCTTTTTTGGCTTGTTCCTATTTGTTCACTGGGTAATTTAGGAATGTGGCCGGGACTTGGATTTAGCATCAGTAAAAATAAATCAGGATGAACTTTATTAAACCCGCGGTCTGCTGTGCAACGCAGATCCCATTAAAGCCCATTAAGATGTATATAACAGACAGGGATAGGACTGCAAGAAGCTGTTATTGTCACGACCACGTGATATGTTGATAACTTTGTTCATCAATTTATTTGAGGAAATCTTTAAGAAGGGGTTCTCTGAAGCAAATACGATGCCTTTAATTTGCTTGGATGACTTAGTTATAAAACAAACAACAATTGTTCGATTACATTATTTTGCAACTATTTTCCGGAGCTATCAATTTATCAACGCAAGACTCTGGAACTTATAAAAGACATTTAGAGATATAAAGATAAAACAATTAGTCAGTTAATCAAGAAAAAAAATCTGCAGATTAACAGTGGATGCAAATAATTATTTGTATGTAAGCGGTAAAATGACTAAAACAACAAATGAAATATCAAGCTTTTTGTAGACTTCTTGTATTGATTGATTAATCAATTAACTTGATTTGTTGACTTATTTCAAATTTTTGCCTTTTCAAGTAAAATATTTGCAGTGAAACTACACTGACCTTTCATTTATGTGCAGGCTACAGTGTGTCCACTCATTACAAGTTTTAAATAAAGGAAATGCTCCACACAGATGACGTCTGTTGTCACCTGGTCGGTCAGCATGCTTATGAGACAGCTGAGGTGGTCGCATGTGTTGTTCTTTTGTAATAAGAGAGAATCGTTTTAGAGCTATAACTGTAAGCACCAGTCGGAGGCAGATGGGCTCGTTAATGCAGTGATGTTGTTATGTAAGACCTGCTACTGCTGCCGCTCCTGTCTGTCTACTGCAGTACAGAGAGAGAGAGAGAGAGAGGGAGCGAGTGAGGCCCGTGTGTTCGTCCGTGTGTGTTTCCAGGTGTCTGTTTGAGCGATTATGTGTGTACATATGTGCAGTGTTTTCATGTGTGTGTGTGTGTGTACGGGAACACAGCGGGAGAGATGGGAATTGATGTGGTAAATCAGGGGGAATTGACTTGTTGTCGTGGGTTTGATGAACTTTTCTCTCCCTCTTTATCCCATCTCCTTCAATTCCCTGCACGCTGGGTTATGGCCAACACAGCCTCTAAACCCTTTAATACAGAGGTAGCAGGAAATTAAAGAGGAAAAGAGGAGAGGGCCTCACCAGCCTTGGGAGCAAATAAAAAAAAATCTGAAGACAGTTTCGGAACATGCGTATGAACACACCAATACATTGCTGGATACTCAAGCGCTCCATCTGAGATTTGTTGCAGGGAGTAGACAAAACAACATGAATAATTAATGGAAAATGCCTTTTAACTATGTAGCTACTAAAGTACAAACACTGCTTCAGTATGAATGGATTACATGATCTTGAACTTCAGTCTGCAGCATTCATTAAAATGTCTGGGAATTCATATGAGCACTTTTAATGCAAAATGAGTGAACATCAGCAGCAGCTTCAATTATAAGTGTTAGATTTTTATACTGTATATTAGTCCAAACTGTCAAAAATAAAAGCATCAGGCAAATGGAGAGACCAACATGTCCTCCAAAATTAATGATGTCCACAGAAGGTGTGTGAGCTGCATTTATATGTTCACAGTAACTTCCTTTTTTCTCATCTGCCGCCACTATTGGTTAAAGTAAAAGAAGAATTTGCTTTGCTCATCAGACATTGTGTTCCTGATTAAAATAAGCCAATATTAACAAACTCTTGATCGGAAACTGGGAATGATCCACAGTCTGCTGGGTCAAAGTTACACCCTGACCTTCTGCTGGTAAGGTGTTGCACTTCTACAACGTCAGGCTTCTTCTTCTTCTTCTCTCTTTCATGCGAAAGACGATTTGCATGGTAGCAAGAGATCGTTGTGTCATGAATCATGTTAAACTGCAGTAGCACTTGGATGAGCTTTTGTAAGCTCAATTCCTCCTCTTAAAAGCACCATCACCCAACGTGGGGCTCGAACCCATGACCCTGAGACCAAGAGTCTGAAGGAAACTCATTCAAAACTGTTATGTATTAAAACAAGTATCCTGTCAAGAACATAAACCTGAATGAGAAATGTTGCAATGTTCAAAAGAAATGGACAAAATAACTAAAAGACAAGCCAGTGTGCCTCAAATATAGAGACACGCTCTCCAGGCCAATCTCAAGCATCATTCTAGCTGGAAACATGCAGTTAAACCGGATGAGATGCAAAAACAAACATGCCTGGATGAAGTCAACGCTCTTTGGCGAAGTTAATGTGCTCAGCAAGCAGCTTTCACAGGACCACACACTGACAGAGGCCGTGTCACACAGGCAAGTTTAGTGGTGAGCAGAAGCCGAAAACCTCATTCTGAGGGATAATGTGTGATGGAGTGTTTTGTTGCTGCTGTGGAGCTGCTGGAACCAGAAAAGTCAAATTGTGCACAGTTTGCAAACAATGTGTTTTCTTACTCTCCAAGAACAAAAGGCTGCGCCGACATCTGAATATTCTGATGAGTGTACAAACATCCTTTAGGCATTTGGCGAGAAGTTTGCGGTCATGAAAAGTGAACAAAAGGAAATTAACATATTTTTTAAGCCGTTTAATGTGGAACCTGCTGATGTGCCTGACAATTTACAGTACGAAATCACTGAGGTGCAGAACAATGACGAGTTCAAAGCTTTGAGTACATCCTGAGGATTTTCACAGACATGCACTGAAGCTTGTCTTTTGGACAACCTGCTGCTGTGTTCTCTTGAATGCTGAGTCCTGCAAAGACTTGAGACAGACTGAGCCGAACCTGGAAAGGCAGCCTCGCAGAAAGAAAAGCACTTCCAGCCATTGTATTATAGAGATGAGAGTGATATACTGCATGTTTTTAGAACTATAGTAGACCTATAGCCCTCGAAGGATGTTGTAAAATTCTAATTGCCCTTGATAGGAAAGAGGTTTCCTGCCCGTGGTCTAAGCAGTAAACATCCTGCAACACTGGCTGGATTGTGTTCAGGGGAAACAGTTGTTGAATGACTGAAAAGCAGTAGTGTCACCTGGGTTTAGTTAGTTTAAGGAAACACTCTTTGGTTATTGTTATATGGGAATTGTTTTTTTGTTAAATTTACAAAAAAGAACATTGCATCTTAAGTTAATGTGAACTTTTTTCTCAGTACCAAACCAGATCCCTGTATTTCTCTAACATCAACCAAGTGCTGTGAGAATCTAAAAAGTTAAATAGAACATGTTGTCCGTAGTTTACTGTTAATTCTCTAGACTTTATTTGCTCGTGATATTCTATTGATTGACTTGATTTTCTTAGGGAACGCTGTGTTGTCTAAGAACAAATTACTGATATGCTCAGTATGAATGAACATATGACTCGCTTAATGAATCTTATAACAACATTTCCTCAATAAATTTAGAGAAACATATTCCAGTTGGTTATATTGCTTACAAACAGTTTGTGCCGCTGTAGTTTAGTCATCTGTTTTCACAGAGACCTGGCTGCTTTCAGAATTTATCTGACAAAGTCATCTGCAGCAGTGTTCAGCTTGCACCTGCCAACACAGACAGTGCCAACGCGGCACCTTGCCGGATCACTTTATGTCGCAATCTGGCAAAAGTTGCCAGGTTGAGCGTCCAGAATGATCAACGTTACACTGCTCACATCCCATTCCTTGTTTTAGGACACGCTCTGTCGCATCTCTAACAAATGAATACAGCTATTATCATAACAAATACGGATTTAAAGGACAAAATACAGGAAGTCGGGAAATACAACCCATATCACGATTCCAACAATGATTCAACCATTTCAAGGTGGAAATGTTTTCTCGTGTTTCTGGTATTTCGTCCACCCCCTATAGACACCAGCTGGTGACTGAGAGCTTATCTCGGATCCCATGCAACAACCTGCAGGGCTGAGCCAGTTTATGAAGGCATGTTAAGATACCGTAGCCTATTTATTTATTACTTTTTTTTCTGCCTCTGCAAAATCTGTTTCCATGGTAATATCCAGCATATTCAATTTATTTATGTTTGCAGGGCTGTTTGTAATCACAAGAATAAGATGAATAACTAGAGTTTGTTTGGAATAACCTGGGATAGGAACAAAATACAGTATACACATGTTCCAGAGAATGTGAGTGGCACATGTCAGAATAACCGGCGTGTGGATTAGTGCAAAACAAGATTTGGAAAAAGAAGGAGTGAGGCATTATGAAGAAAAGGAGGAGGGAGCGAGGGAAAGGATGGACTGAGCCGTGTGATCTGCCATGAGGAAAGCAGCAAGGCCTTACTGCTGAGAGCTGTGGACCCCAAACGCCTTATCGGAAACCAAAACAGCCATCAATTATTCAACAGGTACAGAGCGAACCAGCTACAGAGGAGAAGACATGGGAGGAGAGGAGATTTGAAGGGAGAGCGGGGATAGAGGAGATATATCCTGCGCGGGAGTTATTCACAGAGGATTTGAATTTCTTTTTCCCCCGCTTGTCAATGTGTTCAGAAATGTGCTACATGCTGTGTGTGTGTGTGTGTGCGTGCTCATCGATAATGCAGCCATCTCTTTTTTTAAAACGCCACAGCCACAGTGAACAAATATGGGACTTTAAGGCTTGTGTGAGTGAGTTTACGTTTGTGTGCAGGTTGATGTCAGTGGCCTTGTTGCTTTCTTTTTTAAATGAGGTAAAAGCATCAATATGAATATGACGTTGGTGCATTAAGTTCCCAGATGGCATATTTCTGGGCACAGTGGAAAAAAAGAGGTTTACAATTAAAAATGATGATGAGAATGTTTCACACATGTTGGATCTATTTCTTTGCAAACCTAAGTTGTGTAGAGAAGGTGCTCACTAATCAGTGTTGCAGCTTAAACATGTGACTCAACATAGATTTTTTTAAAACTTGTATATATATACACATATACAAGACAGCCTATAACCTGTTATTCAGTAAACTTTTTAGGTGTATTTACACACACACTCAATATCAGCTACAGTCTACTCCATCCTCGTTAGCCTTTTTTCATCAGCTTGTCTCTGTCTCAAACTTTCTCCCTGACTTCACTGTCTTTCTGCTTGTCTGCATCAACATCTGTTCCAGCTCTGAGGTTTATAACAATTCCTCAGACACACACAGACACACACGCAGCTCTATGTGTTGCCAAGTGGACCTGCAATCAGAGGCCTCCACAGGGCCCCTGATAGGGAGTAATATCTCATCTGCCGCGTGTGCAGCCGACTCTCTAGGTGAACCGCAGAGATTCATAAGCAAATTACTGCAACGTATTTACAAAGGCTTCAGCAGCGACTTCACTGCAGCGGCCAAGTAGTGTGAGCCTAATTAAAGAGAGATGAGGCATAAACCATTCCCACTTTGTTCACACCAAAACCAGAAAAAGAGGCAAGCACAGAAAAATGAACAATGTAAAAATAATATTAGAATAATATTGACTTTGCTGCGGCGGGCTCTGTTAAGTTTCACTTTATGACCTCGAGAAAAATTTTGAAAGTGCAAGAAAGTTGGAATAAAACACAGCAGGGCCATTCTCTCCGCAGCATAATTTGTAGCACTTGCTGTTTGTGTATTTAGCATCAAAACGATCCCTGCTCATTAAGTGTTTCTCTTTTTTTGCATTGCGTTTGTGTGAGTTCACCGGTTTACAAGCTCGGAGCTTGTGAAACATCAGTGCCTCTGATTATTTTAACGTGTTTAGACACAGTGCATCGATAACGAATGCTGCACAAGGTCCAGAAAATTGTGCAACTTGACGATGAAATAGAATTCAGCAGGCGGACCGTGGCGAGCTCAGAGGCAGCAGAAGAAAGAAGGAGTCTATGAGTGACCTTGAGATCAGGCAGCGGGAGCGGCTGCAGAGGTCATTGATATGCACAGCCATCGCACGGACGCCCACTGTGTGTGGCGGTGTGTGTGCTGATGCGTTTCATCCTGTTCTCTGCTGTGACTTGCATCAGAGATGTAATTGATTACCATATGAATTCAATTCCGGTCATCAAATCCCAGGGTGATTTAGCTCTCTAATATGATACAGCTACAGAATCTGCATGAAACACCACATTCCCTAAATAGAGTCCCTGTGCCTGATCTCTGAAATCTGTCCACTGCCACAGGACGTCAGTGCAGCAAGAGGAAATTTGGATCAATCTCAGCACTCAATTACCCACCATTTGGTGCTCTGCGACCCGAATAAACATTTTGTCACTAATCCATATGTTATTATCATCCACCGAGGCTTTCATAGATGCCAGTAAACACACAGTCACACAAAAAGAGTTACAGCAACCTCTAATTGTTTGTTGACTTGGCGACGGCCTGCAGGCGAAGCAAATGTGCCAATGCAATAATAACAGTGACACTAAAAATGTCTTATTCATTTTCTCCAATGACGTTTCAGAAAATCCTTATGAAAACAGTTTCAACCACACTGACCAGCGACGAGATGAATCGTGACCACGAAACATTTGATCATGTGAACATTTGATGAAAAAAAGAAAAAGGCAAAAGAAGATTATTATTTTAACAGTGAAATAACCTCACATCCCATAAACCATTGTAACATAACGCTGAACCATCCGGTTGTATAGCTGACGTGATTTTCGCAGTTGCATTAAACATTTCCATGGTAACAGCGAGCTCCACCAATCAGAGACGAAGCTATTACACCTGAGGGATGTGAGTGAGTGTGCTGTTTGTCCTTTTTCTTAAAATCGGTTGATATCATACAGACTTGTGGCTTCTGTAGGAGCAGAAAAGATTGTTTGACAATCTCATATCTGTGATAAATCGACCTCAGATCATGGTTGAGCGCTACATTCACATCAGAGAGAGGAAGGATGTGACAGTTTTCATCTGATGGCTGTGTACGTTTTTTAAAAACATCCATCCTCTGACAAAGCAGTTTTGGAGATGATAAATCATTTCAACCTAATTAGCATGAATAAGTTATTACTCTGAACTACGCTGGTCAACATTTCTGCATGAACATACAGTTCCTCAGTGTTTGGATTGAATGAGGACAGAGTTCTGGTTTGTTTAAGCTCAAATTGAGCAAGAACTCAGTAACAGTGGTGGGGAGTTTCTTAATCAGGCCAGACTTTATTCACATTCAGGCCCCGAGAAAGCCAGGGGCCCTGGAGCGAGGTTGATGCTTCAGTCTGAATGAACAGTGGCTTGCAATTTCACCATCATATATTGATATTGATCAGTGAATTTCAGTACAGAGCTGAAGTTCGTTATAGATTAGCATGGCTGAAGGTGATACCACAGAACATTTCACCACTTCAGAAACGGGAATTTCCATGGATTACAGTAGAATCGCTGGAGGAACGCAGAGCGACGGCGAGGGGATAAACCATAGGAAGACGTAATGATAAGAAAAAGAGACCGTTTGGGTTCCCAACAGAAGAAGTAGTAATAATTAACGTGTTAACACATATTTCATGACGTTATTCCCCAAATAATAAACAATTTTAACACACAACTGAGCTGCTCTCGTCCTCATGACATGTGCAGATGGGAGGATGGAGGAGGGAGAGACGGGAGGTAAAGTGAGGCAGAAGGGACCGGAACGTCAAAACTCATTCTCTGAGACATGATAAACATATTTTCGGGTTCAGTGTGACTTGCACTTCCTGAGGACATCATTATCTCTGATGTACGTTGTGAATAAATCTGCTTTGAAATCGCAGAGAAAAAAACTAATCTCCTTTATAACTTGACAGAAGCTCCCTGACACTTGTCACAGTTTTCAGTTGTCAAAATAACTTAATTATAATTTTTCCTGGTTTGGCTAAACTGCAATCAGGAATGAACAAAAGATAATTGAGTATAAAATAAGCTAAAGAAATGTGACTGGCACAGGGCAGTGATTCTCAAACCTTTACACGTCGAGTTGCCCCACACTGACACAGGTTGGGATGCTCAAGATTTTTGGCTTTGAGATGTTTTATTACAGAAATGTAAAGAATCTGGGCCAAATCAGATCTGAATGAGCATAACCCATATATCTGAGAACTGTTGCTATTGAAAATTCAACATCAATAATTAAAAAATATGAATAATTAATGTTTGATCTGTTGCAGAAAGTAAAGCTGCAACAGCTACTCAATTCATTTGCAGCCCTAATGACAATAAGTTTATAATTTTTCAAAATGTCAAAATGCTGATTCCAGCTTCCAGCCTGTGATCATTTTCTCTATTGAAGAAGTGAGAATCTCTGGGTTTCAGACTCGTGGTCCGACAAGCAGCAAGATGAGTTTTCAACTTTGGGCTCTAGGAATTATAGGCCAATTATTTGCCCATTGATTCCCATTATAAGTGATATATTCAAAATGTTCTTATATATTTTTCTTATAAACAAATTGATTGGTGGTTTAAATATGAGCCATACGAGCAAATACGATTGACAAATTGTTAGTTACAACCCTGGGTGGATGCTATTAATAACAAGAAGACCATTCGTTTGTGTTGTTCTCCACAGCAGAACTTTAGTTTCACAGTGTCAGTGTTTATGTGACCGTAAAAAATCTGGAGATAAATAAAGACAAGTGAAAAGTTGGGAGACAGAGGCAAAGTCAAGGAAGGGAAACAAATCCAGCTTCAAACAAGCTGGAAAACAAAGCTCCGGCAGCAACCCAAAGCAGCCAGCGAGCAGCCAATCAGCCTGCCAGCTCCTCTCTCCTCTCTGACGGAAGCTGGCAGCAGGAACTGGCCAAGCAGAGAGATAGAGAGAGAGAAGGAGAGACGGACAAGGAGGGAAAGAGAGAGGGAGTTTTCATTACACAGAAACACTTATCCTCCTTCTCTGCTCCCTCTCTCCTTTGTTTTATCCCATCACAGAGAGATAGTGTGGGTAAAGGTGACAGGCGTAGATAACTGTATCTCGGGCAGACTGCACAATTACTCTGAATTTTAGTATTGCTGCTGACAGTCACATACAGTACTTGTAGGAGGGTATAGAAAGCAGCGCTGTGTGTGTCTGTGTATGTGTGTGTCTACGTGGGTGGGTGCGGTGCTCTCCATCTGAAATTACAGGAAGATTAAAATTAAAGCTTGTCTCCCTCCAGCCAGCGAGTTCTCTTTGTCTCTTCTCCGGCTCTGTCATACAGTGACGGCACTAATCAGCCCTCTGTCAAGCCCATTAGGTCCCCAGCCTTAATGAGGAGGTGGCCCAGCTTGTGCCCCGACTTCAGCCGACCAAGTGAGCTAATAGATAATGATGTGCATGCACGTGTGCACATTGTTTCCCTCCTCCACGTTGCGGGGCTGCATTGAAATGACAAATGACAATCTTCCATACGTCTCTATTAAAAACTGTTTTTTTTTAAAATATTTTGTTCTCAGGAATCAGCTGTGCACGACACTCATCACAAAAAACAGCACTTGACAATCTGCCTTTCACTGGGGCCCCTCTGTATTTATATATTTTCATGTGGGGGTGGGGGGGATTGGCAGATGAGTCACTACTTCACAAATAGACTACTTCTTTTTGAAATGTGTGTATGTGTGTGTGTGTGTGTGTATGTGAGTGTGTGAATGTGTGTGTGGACTTGTACAGATATCTTTGTCAGGACCGTTTTTTTAATTAACCGAGGACATTTTGGAAGGCGTTCAATTTTTAAATGGACTTTTTAAGGTAAATATTTAGCTGATGGTTAGGGTTAGATTAGGTTAGGTAAGGTTAGTTGTGATGGTTAAGGTCAGAGGCTCAGGAAAGTATTATGCCAATGAGTGTCCTCACTAAAGGCTGCTGCACGCTGAAGGATAATTGGGCTGATTTTAGACCTGATATGCCACATCTGACAATCACAGGGGCGTTCCCGACCGGAGGTCAGTCGGGTGTCCATTATCTGCCCAAATCCTCCAAAGTGTGTTGGGTTTACAAAAATAATCTTAATGCTACAGATTGAGTCAGAGCCTCCCCCATCTCGAAACTGATAATCGGCTCTGACAGAAACCCACAAGAGCCAATGAGAGAGGGCTGACCGGGAATCTTCACCAACCAGATGTTGTGTTCTTGTACAGCTAAAAACAATACAACTCACCAGCAGCTCACAAAGCAGAAGATAGAGGTACAATGTTGTGTGTGTGTGTGTGTGTGTGTGTGTTGTTTCATACTTTGCATCATCATTTCAACTAAAACTGAGCTGTCTGTGTGTGTGTGTGTGTTTTAAATGGAACACTGTGGCTTTTTAGTTTCTGTCAACGGTTCTGTTTAACTGGACCCACACATACACACGTGCATGTTAATGTGAGCATGCGTGCTCGTGCAGAAAGACAGGAGACTGTGTGTGCGTTTGTGTGTGTGTCTGCGCGCGTTTGTGTTTGGAGCTTCCCCACCAGCACATTCACAGGCAAGGTCATTGTGGTTACAAAAAAAAAACACACACTAAACGGCGCGTGTGAGCGTAAACAGCCAGGTGTTGGGCGCATGCACGTTAGTTTTCATTCTCTCTGGTGTGCACCCAGTGGGAGAGCCACACTCCTGTGGGTGCGCACACAAGTCAAACACCCTGCTGTTGTTTGGCTGCGCGCCTCATTGTGTCACGCCAATTTAACCACACACAAGCACCCGAACCACGAATGCGCACTCGGAGAAAAAGAAGTGCGCAAACGGATGAAACTTTTATGACAAATGGCAAAATCGTGAACTTTTTTTCTTTTCTTTGTCTCCTTTATTTCCTCATCCTCACGCACTCTCTCTTACACTCTCACGCACGCACCCTCGCACGCGCAGAGGCGGCACCACGCAGCCACCCCTCGTGCAGCCAAGTCCTCCAAACTGCAGTGCGGCAGCGCGCTTCGCTATTTTAAGAATCATTTTTGCATGAAGTGGATAAATATTTAATTCTGTGCTCTCCGGTCCCGGCCGACGGAGCTGAGAAGTTGTTGGTGGCAGCGCAGACACACACGCACACTCACACACGCACGCTCCTCCTCATCGTGTGCGACTCCGTTTAGTGCAAAATCATCATAGGAAATAAAGAGGAATTTGCACTAACACGCATGCACACACACGCACACACACACACACACACACACACACTTTACGCAGCAGCAGCAGCAGAAACAAGCGCGCCTCTCTTACCTCTGCTGAACATGTTGGCAGCGGCTGGTTGGACCGTCTACTGGTGTCGGTGCTGGAGTAGCATCCTTGAGAAAGAGTCCAGTCCTCTGCTGCTGCTGCTGTTGAGTGAATTGTTAGTTTGATTCCCTGTGACCGCAGTCTGTGCCCCGGTCTCCTCGGTGCGTCTTGTTTGTAGCAGGTGAAGATGGTTGGAGGAGGAGGAGGAAGAGGAGGAGGAGGAGGAAGAAGAGGAGGGATGAAAGCAGCAGATCTGTACAAGCGAAGTTGTCTCGTCCGCAGTTTTTTTTTTTTTTTAGAGGTGGAGAGAAAAAGCTTGTCCTCCCTCAACTCACCGCCATCTCATCTGTTCTTCAGGAACCACTGACTTTATCTGAGAGGATGGATCCTGTCCAGAGCAGCTGAGAAAGCAAAAAGAAGCAGAGGAAAGTTCCTTCTTATGTCTTCATCGTCCTGCTCCTGTCGGTTTGTCAGGTGTAGAGTCTAAAACGCTGTGAGTGTGTGAGTGAGTCCACTGTCTCTGTTACTGGAGAGCTCCGAGGCAGCAGCTTCAATCCCCCTCCCACAGCTAGATGTGACTGATGAGAGCCAGAGCATCTCTCTTTCTCTCTCTCTCTCTCTCTCTCTCTCTCTGTTTCTCTCTCTCTCTGTTTCTCTCTCTCTCTCCCTCCCTCCCTCCCTCTCCTTCTCTCTCAAGATAAGCTTTATTGGCATGACAGGGGAAAAACCATGTTGATGAAGCAGTTACGTTCCCATGTTACAATTCTTATGTTCAAATCTCGATGCACTTTCTCATTTATCGCCCTATATTCATTTTGTTTTTTTGCTTTATGGGCGTCAATGGTGCATAGTCACCACAGTTTATTGTATTTATTTGCTCGCTCTATTCTTCTGATCCCTCCCCGTCTCTCTCTGCCACGGTGGTGACACAATCAAATTGAGAACAGCGTTGCCAAAGCATGTTGCTCGAGATTAACGATGAAATGTAATGATTTGAAAGGAAGTCGACAACATGAACAACATGCAGCGGGCTGTTCTGATGTGGACGTAATGTTGTGGTGGAAATTTTGAAGGAATAAACGATGTGAAAATAAAAAAAAGATGATCATGACCTTGTGGGCGATGTGCTCTAGCATTCAAGTGGTTAAGAACAATAGGAATATTGGTGCTAACATTATCACTTATTATCATTTTCTGCATCGAAACCACTCAGTGTAACAATTTAGCGAACTTGGAGTCAGGTAACGTAATACAGGAAATGCTAATGCGAAGATTTTACACAATTCTGAGGTCCAAGGTCACGAATACAACAAAGGGGCAGCATTCATGTTGACTCTTCTTGTGAAGATTGTCAACATGACCCAGTTTGAAGGGACATTTTGATTTACTTTGCAAATTGAAGTGGCAATAGACACATTTTACAGCCAAGTGGCAAAGACTGGCTCGATCATGTTCTCTGTTTACACTATGAATTGGACAATGAGTCATTGAAGTTTATTTCTTGGTGCTGATGTAATCAACGTGTTCACTAACCAGTTATTCAACAGAAAAAATAACACCTAAATATCAGTCAAGTCCCAGAGGCCTCTTTTTAGCTGGAGAAGCCATCAGGACTATTTTGACGAATGTACTAGCTGACCAGTGGACTCTGATAAAATCCATAAAGTTTTTACCATCCCATTCGGTTGGCGCAGTGTGAATGATTGAGACCACCAGACGAACAGTAAATTACTGATGGAGCTGTTAAAAACTGTAAATAATAATTTATTTTTTACGTTAGACATGTGTAAAAAGACCAAAATTGAAAACTGTAAGTGGACTTGGACTTGTGCGTGGCTCCCTGGGTGTCTGCCCCGGGCTTGGTACACCCTGCGGTGATGAAGGTAATGATCTCAGTCCCGCAGTAGGCATCACACGGCCGCGGTAATGCGGTTACTGTCACAGCCCTACCTGTGGCAAATGATTAAAGCATACACCTCATTTCAAGATTTAGAGTTCCTTCAGTAGCACAACATTTTCAATAATGGGTAAATGGACTTTTCTTGTTGGCATCTGAGCCGGCTTGGAGTTTGCCAAACAGGATTTAAGGACTGGGAGGATGAGGATAAAGATTCTCTCATCAGATGAGACAAATTTAATTCTTCAGGCAGAGCATCAAGCATTTTGTCCGGTGAACACCAGGCACTGCTCATCTCCTGGCTGATACTGTTCCTCTGGTGAAGCATGGTGGTGGCAGCAACATGCTTTGGAGTTGATTGTGAGTTGTAGGGACACTGGTCAGAGTGAAGGGAAGAAAGAATGCAGCCAAATACCCCAAAAAAAAACAACCTCCAACTGGGGTGATGGTTCACGTTACAGCATTAGGACAAGACAAAAGCAAACAGTCCAGCCTGTCCTTGAGTGACCCTGCCAAAGCCCCGATTCAACCCCCAGAGAACATCTGTAGTGAGACCTGAAAACCCCACAGAAGCTTCTCATCCAGTCCGACTGAGCCTTAGAGGATCTGCCGGGGAGAAAGGGATAAACTGCCCAAATCTAGGTGTGCAAAGCTTGTAAAGATTCACCCAAGAAGACACCGAAGCTGTAATTGCTGCCAAATGTGGGTTTTACAAAGTGCTGAATTAGAGATATGCAATTTTTAATCAATTTAAAACAAAATCCACAACACAGCATAGTATGCAAAAAGTGAAGGGGTCACCTGAAGGTTAGACGTTCTGCGTATTTCTTCAACCGATGCCCCTGATGTATTTGTTCGTTCTTTGCCACTTTCCCCAAATGAATATAATGTTATTAGTTTGTTATCTGTTGTTAAGTTGTTTTCCTGTCGACAAACTTTTTGGTTATGAAAGGTGAAAGTTTCTATTTCCAGAACTGACAGTGTTTTGATGAGTTACCAGGATTGTTTGTGTCCACATGTCTTGGCCAAGTTGTTTTTCCCTGAATTGACTTCTTTGTCAGTTTTTGGTCACTCATGGTGTCCAGATGGTCTTGTCACTGCCACTCTGTGTTGTGTGTTCAGCACTGAAGTTGATTCTGACTTTTTGCAGTCCAATGGCTGATACACTTTTCTTTTTATCTCTGGCTCTAATCTGTTCACTCAGATTCAGTGTTCTCTCAGTGTGTCATATCCACTATGTTTCCTATGTTTTTCTCCAGTTGTAATATCTGACTTTCAATTTGTTGAACTCACTAACAAAACAAATACCCACAGATAATGTAAATCTGAATAGTGTCGACACATTGCATGTGTATCCGTGTGTATTTTACAGAACAGTATAGTATAATGGAAAACTAATGTGTGGATGAGAACAATAACAGCTTTCGTGTGTTTCTGAAATTGTTTTTCATTTGATTATGTCATGTGTTGATATATTTAGCTGTCTCCAGGGAGGTTTTCTCTACCGAGAGCGTTGTATTTTGATTTGGTCAGAGGAGATATAATTCTCATCAGATCTAATTTTGATTTTTTGTCAACAATCTTGAGGGCGTCCTGCATTCTCTCTGCTGCCAGGTTCGTCTTTGTGTTGTCCAGTTTTCATACCTCCTGTCTGCCTCCTCTGTGTGTGTGAGTGTGTGCATGTGCGTGTGTGTGTGTGTGTGTGTGTGTGCCGAGAGAAAATCTCACTGGTGGTCACTACCTGTGATGATTGTCCCCTCGACTGATACAATCTGTATCTTCAATGCCTAAAAGCAATCTCCCAATCTCTTATTAACTTTCTCTCGTATAATTGAACACACGCACACACACACACACGCACACGCACACACACACACACACACAAAGCTTGTGTCTGTGCTTAGTCATCTAATATCTTATCCATCACCATAGATTGTATATATGGATGAACTGGATTGTAATATAGTTCTCAAAAGTCTGCAAATCCAATATTTTTTTTCCAAATATGGATTCTGTCATTCTGGGTTGTTCTTATCACAACGATGTTTTCACCCAAACATCATTGTGATTGACAGCTTAGACTGACTTGTGATTAGTTGAGTGTGTATCGGCAGGACTCTGATACTGCAGCTCCACCCCATGGTTGCTGCTGTGCAGAAAAAAAAGCTCAAGATGGCGGCCTCCAGATATGGGATGTTTTGGCTTCAGCTCTGCACAGAGGGAGGAAGATATGTCGTCCATCTTTATATACACTTAGGATTCTAGTACCTTCATATTAACTCTGCTCTGTGAACATATTAGTCTCCAGGTATAAATATCTGGCTTTTCAGCTGCTTATTTCTCTGCTGTGTTCACCAGCCAGTGTCTCACATCCTCTGTTGTCTGGCTTTGGGCAGATAAGTTATCTTCTCGCTGTGAGTGGTAACAAAGTGACCTCGTTGGACATCGCACACAGGAATTAGATCTATTGTCAATATAAAACCATTGATTAGTGCAGCTTTAAAGCACTATCTCCTTGCAGGTCTGAGCTAAAACAAACCCCAGTTTGCATGTAATCAATCAGATATTCACTGATCAACCTGGGCCTTGACCTTGATGTCTCCATGGTTTATCATCTTAGTAACACGGGAGGTACATGTCTAATAAACTGAAATTGAAATCAGTAAATTTTCTCACATTAAATACGTTATATAATTAACTGTTCTTCTGACCACAGGTCACGTACAGGTCACGTACAGGTCACATACAGGTCACATAAGGGTCACTCAGGCTGACATTTCACCCACTTCCCACTGTGGTTCACTTTCTATCTTCAGCATCGACTGTAACAACGCATCTGTTCAGTTCCCATCAGCCATAACCATAGCAACCAAGGCTACAGTACAGGCTCAAGAGATGAGACTATAGGCAGAAGGAGGTAAGCAGTCAAGTACTACTAGCACCTTGAAGTCTCATGGGGAGTTGGTTTCCTAAGTTTTCTCAACTTGGAAAACAAAATGAGTCATGCAAAACGTGAGGTAATATGTGTTCGACCTGATAATACATACCCACACATATAGATGTCACATGTTTCTACCCTGTGACATCTTCACACATGTATGAGACTGATGGTGATGAAGAAATCCTGTATTCAGACGTGTCGAGTGAAGTGTGCGTGGAATGTGAGCCTGTTCTGGTTAAATACAGAGTCGGCACAAGCAGGTGGCATTACACGTAGGAAGAGAGCTGAGCGTTACACCGTTCAGCTCTCTTTGAATGATCGAGCCTCAAGAAATGCTTCTGCTTAAGTCGTCAGTGCCCCGGAAACCTCTTTCATCCTGAGTTGACCAACTCACAGATCCATCACACACAACAGACAGCTGGAGGTTCAGGTTTGATCCAGTCAGTGAAGTGTGTATATTTTCCCCTCAGAAAGAATTGAAGTAATTATTGTGATCCTGTAATCAGGTTAAACCATCATCAGTTAGCCAAGGCCAAACAGTCCCCTTAAATTCAGTCAAGCTGCTCCAACCTTCACAAACTCAGAGATATCTGTTTCCCTGAATGTGCCTGATTTGTTTTTGTTAAGATCCATGAATTTATCCTCGGGAAATCAACGAAATTGTCAAAAGATGCCCTCATGAAAACATAACCTCCTTGACAGAGGTAATAATGTTCAACTTGACAGCTTGACTGTAGAGTCTTGTTCCAGGACATCTGCTGATATATCTCAAACTAGAAATGCTTCTCACGTAATTACATTAACAATGCACTGAATCAAAATTATGGAAAAAGTCTTTGCCCAACAAAACAATAAACTAAGACAAACAAAAGAGAACTTGATTACAGACCTTTACACTGAGGAGATCTTTTCACTTCCAATCAAATTATCAAAATCATCTCCATTGTTTCTTTATTGTAAAATTATCTCCTCATACGTTTTCTGTCTGTCTTTGAAGCCGCCCACAGAAAGTGTCCTCACTTACCCCGGCTGATCAGTCCTTCTGTCCTGGAGGTTGGCGGGAGCTCAGAGATTAAACATGGATTATTAAAGTTGATCTGGGAAGAGTTTGATGTTTGTCAACTCTGACACACACGTTCCTTCCCGAGTTAAAGATGTGTCAGAGCCTCACGCTCTCTTTTCTTTTCTCGCCCTCCTGCATTTCTCACTTTCTTTAAATATCTCTTTCAATTCATTTGTATTTCATCTGATTCCCTGAATCTCTCCTCCCCAATTCTCCTCTTCCACTTTCACAGACCTTTCTGGACTCAGAAATCACTTTTCTTTTTACAAAGACTTGAGCATTGTTGGTAGTAGCAGTTGGGTTTCTTTACTTAATATTCAATCATTAAAATTAGCTTCCTGCAGAGTGATTTGTCCGCAGTGGATGTGAAGTTTCCACAAACAGCATTATTATACATGAATATTACGTTTGAAAGACACTGTTGCAGATTGTGAAAATACATCTTCATTAAGTCGGAATGAACTGGCACTGGAGTAATATCTGCTCCTCAATGCGAGTCACGAGCATTAATTCCACTCTGAGATCTAAAAACGAACTCTTCAGCGGTGCTTGTACTAGTCCATCACAAAGAGCGGTGAAACAATTCTCCGACCAACAAAACATCATTGTCACGTAGAAAAAGAGAAAATCATACTGACAGATTTGCTGCTTTGGAGCACAACCGAGTTTTGCTTTGTTTTGGTGATGCAGAATGAGATGTTTTCACTTGATGACGATTAATCTGGAGTCCAGGTCAAGAGACCCTCGCTTTTTCATATTTGTTGAGGCAGAAATATCGCACACAAGTGGAGGAATATATCAAATTTTTGTCTAGTGCTGCAGTCAATTCTCCAGTGCTGCAGTCAATTCTCAAAACTCATTAAGCCCATGGCTCTGTTTGTTTTGTAGCTTTTCGTGATTTGTTGTCTCTTTGAACATTTTAGATTTAAAACTATTGTAAATGGCAGGTCACAGCGTCTGATGAATGTGTGAAGCAAAGATCCACATATTACATTTCTTCTTATCAAGCTGCAGTGAGACAAATATGATTGTATGAGCGGCCCAATGAAATACGCTGTGTTGCTCCATAATTATAAAACATCTCTGGAATCATTTTCATCATTATAAGGCCATAAAAAAGAACAAGTCTCACGTGTCCAGGTTATAATGTTTTACAAGTTCAGCAGCTCATCGTGAACAAATGAGGAGGGGAAAGGGATTTGTATGAGCACTGGGTACTTGGCTTAATACATCAGTTTTATACTTGAAAGTAATGTGCTTTGGGCCCTATTAGAATAAATCTGCATATTTTTATGAAATTAAGATGATGACAGATTTGAAGATTTACTTGAGTAATGAAACCTCTAATGCTTCATATTCAGGCTTGGCCATCACACTTACTGGACTATTCACACGTAGTCCAGTCCTGATACTGAATTAAAAGAATGATAATTGTATAGCAACAGAAAAAGCTGTTAATGGCTGTGTGGGGTCCGGCAAGATTTCTTATTTTCATAAATGTTGTCAGAGGTATGACTTGTACAACTTAAATTTACATGTCAGATGATTAAATTTGAAATAAAAACATATTAATTAGAGATACACCCCCCATACCCCCCCCCCCCCCCCCCCCCCCCCCGGCGACCCTCACAGGATAAGCGGTATAGATAAATTAGCTATGACAAAACTTATCACTAGATCTGATCCTCTCAAGTTTGAGAAAAAAAACTGAGGGGGCATCAGGGGATTTCTTGATTAGATGTGAGTAAACTAATTTTAGTAAACTTATTTTGCTCAGAATTTAATTGGCTCGACTCATCCGGGGTTCCAAAGATGCCAATCAACAAACAACGCTTTGGATTTATTCCCATTATGGGAGACACAGTTTAAGAATAGCTACAAATATGCCCAAAATATACTAAGACAAATGACATATGTAGGTTGGAGGACTTAAGTATTCAAACTTACAGGAACTCCGAAAATGTATCTTCTACAGCAGCCATGAAAATACACTTAGTATTTTTTAAAGTTTTACACTTAAAAAAGATGGGGGGGAAGTGAAGTGAGATTACTAGAGCCGGTCTTTACGCCAGATGATCAAGACTTCATCGATCAAGACTTCATTGGCTACTAGCATAACACACTGCAGTTGGATTGCATTGTGGGTATTGTTGGAACCAGGTTTTTGCAAATAATTGGGGTAGAAAACAAGATGGCATCTCTGGTTCTGCTGCATCATTTTTATGAACGATACAGTTAATGCTGAAACTGGACAGTTTGTCTGTTTGGTAAAAGAAAAGCAGATATATCCAATGTGCTATTTCAGTGATAAAAAATAATGTATCATTCTTATTTTTACTGCACAAAGTGACAATTCACTAATTGAATGAGTGATAACATCTCTTAAGTAAGATTATATTAATTGTTATTTTTGGGGTAATTGCTGCACAATTTGCACCCAACAGGCAAATGAGCATATGTTTGTTTTAATAATTAGTTTGATTGTTTGAGCCTCACTGTGCAGAATAATGTTCATTAGATGCAGAATAAGTTTTCAACGTTTGTTTCTAGGGGAAGGGTAAAAGTTTCTCTGTGCTGGTCTTAAAGTCTGCATTGAACATCACAACAGTGTTGAAGTCAACACAACGCAGATGTGATGCCTGAATCCTCCAGTGCAAAGACACCAGGCTTTTCAGTAAAAGCAGTGAAGTGAAACATCAGGAGTTAAACCTAAATCAATGCTGACACATTCTTAGATAGTTTTTTTTCGGTGAAAGATGATTCTTATTTTTTCAGGGATGTGCTAGAAACTAATTGTTATTCCAAACAGAGTTATTTAAATGTCTTAAAACATGCCTGGAGGCGTTCTTTAAACATCCAACTTCTTCTTACCTGACAGCTGAGCATCAGCTAGTGGAAAAAAAAAAAGCTCCTCACATAAAAACAAGCAAATCATCTCATCCATTTATTCATAACATCCACACCTCCTGATGATTGCTATTTTCTACTAAAATAAGATCTGCAGTTGAGCAACACGTAATGAGAATAAATAATCTCAGGACCAGGTTTGACACCTGTGTGTGAAATCTTCTGGCCAAGTATGGTCATTTTTTCCTGGTTGTGGTGTCAACACCGGTCACCCACCATCTGTCGAGCCAGTCACTCATCTGCCAAATGCTGTTTGTTATTATCTACTTACTGGAAACTCTGGCAGGTGACCAACCATTGTTTAGGGATTGTATTCCATGATTAAAACTGGCCAGTGGTTAAAATAAGCAAATCGCCAGTGAATACCAGGAAATGTCAGAGTCAGTGAGACGCCCTGATCGTACGAGTGTATTCTCTGGAAGAGAAATGTGACCTTTTACTCACCAAAGTGCAGCAGTTCCTTGTATTGATGAGGTACGGTATTATCAGAGAGATCCTGTTTCAGATTTCAATCAATGTCAACAGCTCTCTCAATCTGTCTCACGTAGCGTCCCTTGTCTTGCATCTCATTCCACCAAAGGGCAGTTTGTTATATATAAAAGGCAGTTTATTTATTATACAATTCCACAAACACCGTTCTGTCTTTCTGTCTGTAGATCACATAACTCGCAGAATCAGCGTCAAACTTGCCATGTACATTATTAATGGCCCAGGAAAGTGTGGTGTTGATGTTGATGGGATTTGAAGATGTGATACGGTGAATATTATTAAAAATACGTGACCAGCGCTCTGTCGCAGTCAGTGGGGGCGGGGCAGTGTGCCTTCAGTCTGTTGACTAAGTTGAACATGTCCTCTTATGTCATCGGATAAACTACAGCAGCTCTTATTTTGAAAAGTTGTGATTTTGAACGAACCACTGATATAGAAAAAATCAAATGTATAAAAAAATAATAGCAGTTAAGTATCTCATTCAAACTTTTATATGAGCCACACATGCAAACAGTACTGAAGCAATTTCTGTTTTCATTTTCTAAAACACTGTGAAGAACACCTTCACTGCAGATAAGCCAGGTAGGATGAACATAAGGTTTTTTAACATCAGTGTGCATTATAGATCAGCACACAAACAATAAAAAGTGACAGTGTATGTATATTTTTGAAGTAGCTCCAAACAGGCAGGTTTAGAGCAGTCACTGCACTGGTTCTCCTTAAATGCAGTTTGTCTCATATATATTTATAGTTAATATAATATAACGTTCCTAGCTCACACCTTTTTTCCGGCATCTTATCTGAGTCCACACTTCCTTTTTTCGTTTCCTTTAATTGCAAACCTATTTTTCCCTTTGCCCTCCCATCCGCCAGCCCAGCATCCCCTGCATCTCTGCTATAAATTACTTGCTTCCCTCTCGTGTTATCTGCTTTTGTGAGGCTAATTTCTGTCTTGACCAGATGAGCTGTGTCTATTTTTGGTAAATGCTGCATTAGACCTCACCTGAGCAAAAAGCGTGCAACACGGAGCGGGGTTGATAACTCCTCTCCGTCTCGCTCTCTCTCGCTCACTCTGCAAGGATAGGTCATTCGTCGAGATGATGGACAGGTGATCTGTGCCGGGCTGCGGTGACCTCCGCAACCTTTCGGTGACCTTTCGCGACTTTCTGACCAGCTGATTAGTGTCCACACCATCTCCCTCTGATTAGCCTGAAAACCGGAGCTATTTGGACGACCTTTTCAACTGAAAGGTCCGCTCCCTGTTCTGTTTTCCCTTTTCATACACTTGTACTTCTGTTCCACTGCCTTCATTTGCAGCAGTGCTCAAACACACACACGCACAGAGTACAACACTCTAAAGAATCCCATCTCCCGTCTCCTCTTTTTGCTTCTGAAGGGTAAAATGATGAGGCCTATCGACCACCGTGTTGTTAACCACAGCAGATTTGTACTTGCGTTCCTCCTACATTTCACTCTGTCCTCACGATAGACTCTGTGTTCTTCAGTTAATCTTCACTAACTGCAGCTGCTCTCCTTTTCATACAAACTCCTTCACCCTCCTTATGTCCATGAAATTACAGGAGTTAATGTCTTTACTTACCACTCCAGCTATATCGTAATTGTGCAAACCACAGATTCGTAGTGAGCAAAAGGGATAAATGAAAACATGCATTAAAATAAAGAGATGGTCAGACAACATGAGCACAAACTGAAGATGCAGCTTTGTCCCCTGCGGTCAGTCAACAGCTCAGGTGGACTCAATAGCAGGCAGGAACAACGCTGCAGCTGCCGATGGAGGTCTTCAATATATTATATAAAGTAGTTACTATAGGCTGGATTGTAAACCGTCAGCAGTGCCCACACACTGCATCTATTCCTCTGAGACTCAGCCAAAATGAAGGAGTTATTTTATCTTCCCCAATCCATATCTTTCACTTGTCCTATCATTTATCTTTCTCTCCCTGTTGTATTTTATCGCTGTCTATCTTGTTTTACAGGCTTTGGGGAAATGAGATACAGAGAGAGAGGGAGGGAGGGAGAGAGAAAGAGAGAGAGAGAGTTAGAGACAAGGTGGCGTGTTTACTGTGCAGCTTCACAGCGTCTGTAGGTCCCTGTGGGAGAACCCGCTGGCCTTCACCTTGAGGTGTGCACGTACAGATAAACATGCCCCTGCTTGCACACTGAAAAATGCATAAGTGATTTTAAGTGGTTGTGGAAGACAAATGGGAGCGTACACATTGTAAACGTTAAATCTTAGAGGGCTATAAAAGTCAGTTATTATTTCTGTAATTAACTCTGAGGCCACAGTCGATATTTTTCATATAATAACGAACAAATGACTACAGAAAATAATTGGAAGGGGTTGTTGGTAGAGAGGAAGCTGCAAAGAATTATCACCAAAATGTTCGGGTTCCTTCAGCTTCACTAAGTTTTAGAGTTTCAGCTCATTGATTAACTGTCCAGCACCAACTTTTCGGTTTTGGTCAAGTGTCACCGCGCTCATCGTTCCTTTAACAGGCAGCTGCTTAAAATAATCCCTCAACACAACCTGCTCAGAACCAAAACAGGAGACCAAGTTAGCAACTGACCAAAAACGGAGTCAGAAGAGAATTTATTAAATTCATCAGCTGGACAGAAACATGACTCCAAATGAATGTTAATGTGGTTTCATAACTGCTAGATGTGTAAACAAGCAACTACATACAATGACATTTGCCAGATAAGCTGAATATACCTTAATGTTGTTCACAGCCAGTTCACGCTGCCCCCAAAATATCCGTTGTTGCCTTTTTAACTGCATGGGCTCTATTTCAATCATCTAAAAAAACAGGTCTCAAGTGAGGGAGCAAGTGTTTTCAGAGCGTCTTCAAATCCACTTGGGCACGCAGACTTGTAATCATGGGTTTCATCATGTTTTGGGTGTAACATACAATAAACCATTCAGAGTGTCATCTCCCATTCCCTTTAAAATTCAGATGTGCTTGCACCTTGGCAGATTGCTATTATAATGGTGGATTTAGTAGAGGAAACAGCTTCGGTTTGCACATGAGGCGATCGTCTATTAGTGTAACACACAGAGGTGTATGCACCTCGTATACTCTGCTTTGTATTTTGCATATTATAACGTTGATACTCTGCTCTGAAAATAACAGTGAAATACAGCACCGCTGACTTCAGACCAGGTTTTTGTCACTGAATCATGCATCACTTCCCTCAAGGTAGCGAAGCACCAACAATGTGCCTGATCATTTAAAGACCCATGGGCATTTAGAGGGACACAAAATGTGTAAAAATGTATGTCGGGATAAGCAAAGGATCTTGTGTTATACCTGGTGCTGCTTTGCATGTGATAGCCAGACCCCTAGGTTTTACAAAGGCACCTCATATTTATGAATTCCTATTTATTTTCATCTGCCGTCAGTGTCACATACAAAACCATTTATTTTCCATTGCTTTCCCTGAGCAGAGGTAAATGCTGAATGTATCAGGGACTAATTCAGCCTTAAATATATACATTTTTATACATTGTATTATAATTCACATATTTTTTACAAACTTTGTACTTGTGTTTGTCGTTGTCTTGGTTTATATAATTCTTCTTGGCTGCAGGAACCATAATGAATTTCTGATTCTGGTTCTCATTCGGAAATTCATACACATTCAGTACTTTGTGATCATTTCTAGCAGCAGACTTTTTCCCGTATGAAAGACTTCAAGTAAACGACAGTGTCCATCAACATTGTGATGAAGGATTGAATCCCCTGATAACGTGTGACTTGTTGATTTGTTGAAAATAGATTTTTCATTTTAATATTTTATCAATAGTATTAAAGGCTCCTTTAAGTGAGTGGCTGTATTTTTTGTAGATCTATGTTTGCAACTCCTCATGCACTGTGGCAACTTCAGAAGCAGCTTGCAGACTCATTTGGAGTTTATGTTTGTAATATCACCACCTTCCTGTCTTATGTGGACGAATAGTCTACATTTGTTTTATCCATCCTGCAGCACTTGGTAAACACACTGCATAGGCAACGGTGTCTCCTTTAAAGAGGAAGCTGAGCGCATTGTTTTCTTTGCAAGGAGGCCGTCGGGCCCTTTGCCGCTGCACAAGTTTATTTTATGCATAAATAGATAAATATCACTGACCAGAACAAATATCTATAATTCACTAAACTACCATCTCCCTCCACTCATTAGCCTCACCCACCATTCCCTCTTCTCCTTCATATTTCCAGGATGTAGTGCTGTCTCAGGAAAATGGTTTTAAACTGTGTAACTCATCCTTAATATTTAGCGTTTTCAAATGTAAGACAATACAGTAATAATCTTCAGTCAAACATTTTAGCAATAATTCGTTTCATGAATGATTCAAGAGTCGAGAAATATATAAATAATGTTTAATTAAATACCAAAGGGAAATTACAAACCAACATTGCCAAACAAAGCACATGGTATCCTCCCCGATAACCTCTCTGTTTCTGTTTTTATTAAGTTTCAACTGAAGAATCCAATGAACTTCTGAACTGCTGCTTTTGATAAACAATAATAAACATAAATAATTAAAAAGAGAAAAAATCTGTGTTCCCAATTTGGCTAAAAATCTTTTTGAGGTGCACCAAATATGTTTTGGTACAAAAACAAGGAAATCAAATTTGCATATCACCTTGTGAATTTTAAATTGCCCTAAGCTGTTAAAGTCTCCCCTGCTCTGTTTTTGTTGTATTAAGAGTTTAGTTCCAGCTTTGATCCTTATTTTTCATTTAGAGGTTTAAATAGGATTTGATGGGATAGTTGTTAGTGAAGCCATTACATCTTGGAGTTATTCATTAAAACGCTCTGGACTGGAAACATTATGTGCTCCTCAGCCAGGGCGAGCTCGAATAGTTTGATGGTTGACGCTTCTCCACTTCCCCCATTACCCAGTAATGATTCTAGAAAATCCCAGATACAAACGCTGCCATCTTGCACATTTGGAGCCAGAGTCTGTTCGATGTGGAGCCGCAGTGACGAGGTCCTGTCGACACACATCAATCATCAAAACCGATGACATGACTGTTCCCCAAAGGTGAAGCCAAAGTGTTGATCGCCACCTGGTGGCTGGCTGCAGTACAAGTCATAAACCCTGCCTCCTCCATGTTTATGAATGGGACACAAACCAAACTAAAAAGTGTGACATGTGAAAGACCTTGTTCTCAAAGATGGCTTCTGTCATTTTAGGCAGTTCTGATCACACTGGTGTATGTGGAAATGTCCTGGTATGTTTGGTTTAGTAAGTTGAGTTTTAATTTGATGCTTAATATATGGGTTGAGACTTTCCGATTGACAGCTGCGACAGACTTTATGATTGGTTGAATACTTATATCGATGAATCCTCGCTATCACAGCTCCATCTCCTGATCATCACTGTGCAAGTCAAGTCTCACATCCTCATTTGTGTAATGTAACAGAATCAAGTCTTCAAATCTAGAGAATATTTGCAGACTTGCACTAAACAAGATTTTGTGACACAATATAAATTGTATGTTTACAGTTTGTTCTTCTATCTAAATGTTGCTGTAAACACATCACATATCAAATTTCTCTACATCCTTCTCTACAAATGATTGCACTAATTAGTGATCATCATTGTCAACACTGTCCAGTATGAATTCACACCGTTTCAGCCAAACTAGGACAGTTAGGTCAACTTAAAGCTTAAAGCAGCTTAAACAATAAATAAAATAAAAGCCATACGCTCATATTTCCTTTATAATTTACTCCCTTCTCATCTTTCTTCTCCTCGTCCCTGCCTGTGTCCCCCTGTCTCAATAGGTTTTCTGCACCGTTGGATAATGTGAAAATTATTCATGAAATTCAAGCCAGCAACATCTCTATTGTAGGCACTCGAACGGTAAAATGCACCGGCACTCTCAAACTTTCCTGCAGCAGTGTCTCTGGACCCTCCCCCTCCTCCCTTCACAGGAGCAGGATGCGAGACAGAAAATACTAGTGACCAACGCAGGAACGTTCGTCTTATCTTCAGATCCGAGACACATTCCTGTCATCACAGGAACCAGAAAACGATAGAAATCATGTCACTGACAACCCCGTCACATGAATAAAATACATCAAGACTTCTTGCTCATTTCCAAAGGGAATCAGCTCGACGTCTGATGGAATAGAAGAAGCTACAAGTTTTATATTGTACATGCCTGTTCCAGCGTTTGGGAGTCAGTCAGTGTAACTTGTGAAATGTGGAGAACTTGTTAGGATCCTGTCTGGTAACTGAGGTCGATTAAATATTCAGAACATCTCTCTGAAAAATAGACTGATCTGTATTAATTATTCAATATTAATTTAATTTCAACACATTTTTCAGGACTGTATAATTAAGTAACTGCATCAGTTATTCATCTTTTTAAAGTAACTGCAGCTGTGGTGGTGTGTTGGTTACTTTTGTTGATTTCCTTTGACGACAGATGTGTTCATGTTGATTCGTAGAACAGCAAACTCAATTAAACATTCAGGACATGCAGTTTTCTATGTAATCCGATGTTCTGAGGCGTTGCAGACATTTCCGTGTGCGCTCACTTTTGATTCGACCTCTAAATTAAGTGGTTAAGAGAATCTCATGAATCTGATTCTTTTCATCGTCCACATCTGTTGTCGTTCACTTCCATTGTGGGGATGTTTCCGTAGTTTCTGTAAATGCAATCATGTGAGACATCTCGGCCGGTTGCCAGATCAAATTAAAAGGTGACGATAAATCTGACTATTCATTTTTACCAAATGCTGTGTCTGTAATAGGAAGAGAGAAAGAGTGGGAAATGTGCTTTCTCTCTCTCTCGCTCTCTCTCTCTTTCTTTCTTTTGTATTTTATAACCATCTAACTCAATCTGATAGCAACTAATGAGTGTGATTACTCTAGAAGCTGCTAATAGCTGTAGCTAATCCCCCCTCTGCCCCTTTCATTTCATCTCACTCCACACATCTCTCATCTTTTTGACTTCGCATGCCACTCTTACTAAACGTGTGGCCCCTCAACCACCACCCACCCCTCCTCATCCCCACTTATTCATCACTGATGACAGTTGGCAATGACGTACAATTAGTTGCGGTGTGTTGTGTGGTAGCAGCGCTGATGTTTTGCTGTTCTGTTTAAAGTTGGAAGCAGACCTGACCGACCTGTAAATGAGAATTTGTCTTTTGAACGTTGCCTCTTTTCATCAAACATGAGGATTCTGTCTTTCTCTACTTTTTCTTGTCTTTTGACGGGGGAGTCGAAATCACAATATTTACTTTTTCTTGGGTAAGGTTTTCGTTGAGGTTTTCAAAATGAGGTTAAAAGGTGTTGCTGACTATCAGTCAACAGAGCAGCTGGAGTGGATTCATTTCTAATGTTATATACACACAAAAAAATGTAAATTTCCTGCCAGTGGAAGATTTATTGAACTCATAGTTCTTGCTATTATCATTAATTGAGATCAGCAGGCAAGTCCCATCTGTGTACACCTATACCAATATTTCTCTTTGAAATATAATCAATATCATTTTGTGTTCATCAAAATTGTGGAAATGCTTGAAGCTGAATATGTATGAGAGCATTGTGTTGAAAACCATACAGCGAAGGAAGGAGTCGGTACAGTGTGTGTGTGTGTGTGTGTGTGTTCATTAGGGGTTGTGAGGTGTCAGGTGCAGATATTTGTTGGCGCAGTAATGAATGTGATAAGAGTGTGAGAGGAGGGATTCAGAGCAATACTTCAAAGTGGAAAAGCCTGGAGTGTCACATGGAGAAACCTTCTCTCAAGGTTATCACTCTTTCCACACGCTCTTCCTTTTCTCTCTGTGCATGTTGAGTCATGATAAAGATGAATAAAGCCAAATATTGAGCAATAGACACACAAAACTGCACTGAAAAATGTAAAGCACAAATTGGACCTGCGGCCTATTGTGCTGGACGAACTCGTCAAAAGCCGCAAATGCATAATACGAAATCACACAGAGAAGAGTTGCAGCTCCTAAATTCACAAATGAATGAAATTTAAATATAGTTTCTGTTATTTTTGACCTATAAAATAACTTGTGCACAAATGCACAAGTCGAGTAGTCGCTGCGAAAACTCCATTAGGATGACTGCCACCTTTACAGGAGCAGAGCGGAGACATCACATGCTCAGATCAGCTGTGCGTCAGTTCTTTATTTGTGCAAGTGTATTGTATGCAGCTAAATTACAAATGCACACAGAAGTGTGTAGGTGCAGCTTGTAGATATGTAGAAGTGCCATGTCCTCTTATTGTTTTGATATACTTTTCTCCCTTCTGCTTGACTTGTCTCAGACACACATACACACACTGTATACACTGTTTAAACCTTCTTACTCCTCTAACCCTCTCTTCTCTCCCCCCTTCTCTGATTTGCAGCAGAAATATTATAATATCTTTGTTCTGTTCCTCATAAATCACCGTGACAGGGAAGGGCCACGTTACACCTGAGTATAGGAACTCCCTCACTTTCTTTCTTCCTCCGTGCCTTTTTAGCACACCCTCTCTTATATTTGTACTTTCTTTCTCCTTCCCTGCGCCTCCCTCAGGGATCGACACATGGCTTCTCATCAGAGTGGGAGAACGTTAACAGCAGCCTTCTCCCCCGGGTGTGTTTTTTAACTCTCCCTAATTGGCATCTGCATCATGACACAACAGTGTGTGCTTCTCCTCTGCAACAAAAGACATTTAGTAAAACTTAACGAGCGCAGCCTCTATGTGACACCTATCGAAAAACTAGTGGTACATCCTTGACATTAATTAATAGAAAAAGTAGAACAGTCCCAGAGACTCTGAGAGGAGAATGAAAACACACTCTCATGTGGGAGCTGCCTTGACATGAAGCAGGTCCAGAGACCACACCTATCACACAGTTGGTGCCATCGCTGCCTAACTACCAGGTCCCAGATGGGCTCTTTGATAGCAAATACAGTAGACTCAGACAAGACTCTGTCTACCTGCAGGATACAGCTTCTTCCCATATCTCATTCTTACCATTTAATGCCGGGTGAAGCCTTGGTGTCGCATCTGTATTTTTCCGTCTGTGAATAAACCATGCAACGCTGACAATAATCATAATCACATCAGCAGTTGCATTTCTGCTCTCCTGCCATTGGCATCCAGGAGGTTTTTTTCTACAGCACAAATATCATCTTGCAAATTCTCCTTTTTCAAGGCAACTCTCATATACAGCCTGTCAGTACAGACCAACCACATACATGTGATTGGGGGTAAAACATGATCTAAATGACTGGCTGTGTGATCATTGGTGAAGGATGAGTTTACCTGTAATAGGAGAAAACCTCAAGGCAGACGGGCTACGGCCTCATCAGGCTCCACTCCTGTCAACCAGTTACACAAATCTGAGGCTGCACTGGACACAGACTCTCCGACACTGGACAGTTGAAGACTGGTTGGAGAAATCTTAATTCCTGCTGAGGCTGCAGATAGTTGGCATCAACAGAATGAATCCATGGACTCAGCCTGCCTTGTTTCATAAGTCCAGGCTGGTGCTGGTGGTGTAATGGTGTGGGGAATGTTTTCTTAGGGCACATTGCACCCCTTAATAACAATAAATCATGATGTGAATGCAGCAGAGTATAGTTGCTGACCATGTGCATCCCTTTATGGCCACAATTTACCATCTTCTGTACCTACAGCATGAACACGATAATGAGTTCAGCGAAATTCACTGGCTCCCACAGCCACCAGATCTGAATCCAAGAGAACAACTTGTGTGGTATAAGAGGAGATAGGCGGTATGAACGTGCAGCTGACAAATCCACCCATTTTCTATACCGCTTGTCGTTTGAGGGTCACGGGGGGGGGGGGGGGGGGGAGTTGGAGCTAATCCCAGTTGACATTGGACATGTCTTCAGCGTATCGCCGTCCCTTTCTATGATCGACCTAATCCCCAGACATGCAGATGTTTGAGAAAACTGAAAACCCATGCAAACTCCAGGAAAACACACGGAACATGAACTGGAAATCTAACCACGGAGCTAACCACTGCACGACCAATGTTTCCAACATGTTGTGGAAGCTATGTGAAGAAAGAGGTGAGGCTGTTCTGGGAGCATTGCTCAGTTTAACCAGTATGCCGTTCCTAATAAAGTGCTCAGTAACTGTGTTTACAACCCACATTGGTAATCCATGAATAGTGACACCACCATCAGATTTTAAAAAGACACACCACAGTTAATCACAACTAACATTCAAAAACATCATAAATAACATGTTTCAGAGTATCTACCAATATTGTTCAGATGTCTTACTAATCCAACTTCAAGAGGACGATCTGAAAATACAAAGAAAAGAAATGAGGCCATTTGCATAAAAAGATAATTTCATCATCAAGGAAATAAGTCTATAAAATTATCTAAATACTGTGAGTAAATCCATCGAAGCATTTAGCAGATGTTCAATTAAAATGCAGCGAGGATGATGATTAAATTGAATATTTTCTACAGTTTTGTTATGTGGCTTGTAGTTAACAGGCTGTAACAATATCAAATCACAGGTATGCTACTTTACTCTCGTAGAGATTCTTAGAATCGACATGTGGAATTCAAAATAGCCTAATTTTGCTCCTTTTTCAGTTTTTCGAGCAGCTGAAGTTGAAACTTCAGGAACTTTGATGTTCTTGGAAAATGTGAGAAAGTATGGTATGTAACTTTTTATGTGCCTCCTCTGTGAACCCCCATTAAGTTTCCCATCGGCTCAAGGCGATTGAAATAGCAGACCTTTCACTACATATTAGACATGGACGTCTTTCTCCATTGTCTCCCTGAGAGCACTGATACAGTACCTCTCCCTCTGCCTCTTCCATCTTCATCTTCAGCGTCCGTTCTCCCTCCCTGCGGTCACTCGCCCTGCTGCAGCCCCCTCTGTTATGAACCAATGAAACTTCCCCAACACCCAAAACACCCTAATATATTATTCCGCTCAAGTTCAGGGTCATTTGTCTCTCAGAGTCTCGGACCTGTGTCCAAAGAAAACAGCGTCTTCAAGAAGCTCAGCCACTTCATGCTGGAGCTTTCTGCTGAGTTAATGATTTATAACATATGCAGCGGTTGGACTTCAATGACTTTATCTCGAAACATCTGTAACATAAAATTGAATAATTGAGCAGCATGCGAAGCAGACGATGGGTTGGGGGTAAAGAGCGGGATATCCCATGTTCAGTGTTTGATTCCCATGTGTCTGATCATAAGATTTAATTTCGGTTGGCGTCATGGTTTACCCTTCCCTCTACACTTTTATCAATTTGATCTCTTTGATCTATTTTTTAATGAAAGCCTGGAGCCAAAAGCATCAGGATCGCTTGCAAACCATTGAAGTGGTGCGAGCTCTGCAGCAGCCAATGGACTGTGAATTTGAACAGCGATGCATCAGTGCATCATTTTTGAAATACTCACCAGAGAGTAGTGTTGGACAGATTTCTACAATGAAAAAGACCTTGACTGCTACTACAGAGATTTTCTCCTGCACCTCTGAGAAAAGACGCTGTAAGTCATGAGCACAATTTCTCTTTTCTGATTATCTTAAGGGATGGGTTCACATTTTTCAAGTCTTACTGCAATACTCACATGCTCATGTGCACACTGAGATGGTTCTTTTGCTTTTGTAAATCGCTCACTGGCTTTGAAGACAAGCTTTGCTCATGTGATCACAGAGTGAAAGATGGCAAAAGACAAGACTCTGTGCAAAAGAGTAGATTCAAAATGTGAATTAAGTGAATTTCAGAAATATTATCTCAAACTCATTATTATTACAGCCTGATCTATGTGGATTCAACGTTGATACTGATGTGTCTGTGAAAGGCTTATGTGCACATTTTTATCGTCCGGCTAATAAATGAATAAAAAGATGTTGAAATGTAATTCATATAAGAGAACATATTTTAAGAACATAAGAACAGTGGTGGAGTAGTGTGAAGAAGCGGAAAACTCTAGGACACTCAAAAATTAAAATAAATCTTAGCTAAGTGAATGTGATGACCTTCACAGTTAAATGAAAAGAAAAAATGTTTGGCAAAGAAACAAATAATATGTATGTAAGTATGTTCTACAAGCACATCAAGCCAAACTCAGGAAATGTGTGTAAACGTACAAGTTAGACTTAACTACATTTACTCATTACATTAAAAATGTTAAAGATTGATTACAGGCCACATTTGAAGTTTTATGGCAAACATCCATTCACTTGACCAGCTCTCTCCCTGTTACTTGTGTATCTATGACGAGTCACAAGCCTAACGAATCACACAGTATAACAGCTGAGATCACAAGGAGTTCCTCTGACATGAGTCAGACAGAATCCCAGTCGGTGATGAAAATAAATATTGGTAACTCTTCGATTTCAAGGCTGTAAAGAAGAAACAGTCAGTAAATGAAAAGACTGGAGCATAATCTTGTGTGAGCCCGCTGATTCAGAGCATCTTCTGAAGGAGCGAATAAGAGGCTTTGGAGCAGATTGCACTGTGACTCAGTGTAGCTAAGAGCAACATCCAGTGCAATCCAATGTGTCCCCTGATTCATTCTTGAAGTTATAGATTCAGGCTTACAATCAGGGCGGCATGGTGGTGTGGTGGTTAGTCACTGTTGCCTCACAGTAAGAAAGTTCTCCCTGTGTCTGTGAGGGTTTTCTCTGGGTACTCCCACAGTCCAAACACATGCAGTTTGGTGATAAGGTTAATTGGAGTTGACTGCAGGTGTGTGTGTGCCTGTGTGGTTGTTTGTCTCTGTATGTGCTCTTCCGTACGCTGGCCACCTGTCCAGGATGTCCCCTCCTCTCACACAATATCAGCTGGGACTGGCTCCAGCTCGTGGATAGATTGATGAATCAGGGGTTAGGTCTGAGCTTTGTAGGCCACAAGCAGGATGTTTTGGGGTCCAGGTCGATCAGAGTTTCCATTAACTTTGATCATTTGTCACTGATCCTGTTCCTGCTTCTGGACGCCCTGGACATCAAATCATCGTCTCTCTTTCCTGTCTCTCCATTTCTGCCCACAGATGGTGGGCCTGGCCTGGCTGCAACACCTTTGTCCCCACTCACTACTGCACATTCTTGTGTGAGACTCACTCACACAGTTTCCTCAGATGCTCATAGAGCACGTGGTCACTGCTCATGATCAATCCGACACGGGAGGGGAGGGTGGACAGGTGACAGGTCTGGTGCGGTGAGGTGAGGAAGGATTGTGTGGCTCGGTCATGATGGTGACGCAGATTTGCGAGGACGTTCAAGGTGCAGCACTCGATTTTTTTAAACACACATCCTCTGCGACTGCCGCTGCCCTACTTTCATGTGATGGACCTTTATGTGCTGATTTGAAGTGGGTCGACTGTGTGATCATGTTTACTTGCATTTTTCCAAAACATGATCAGCCTACTGGGGAAGCACAGAATCACAATATCCCTGACACCAGCATTTTAACAGAATGTGATTTCATGCGTTAAAACACGTGGATCAAAACGTGTACAATATTGACATAATGTGGGAAAATGAGGTTTCTGCCGCTCGTAGCACGCAGATGATTGCATGAGAGGAAGTGACAGTGACATACAGATTATATTATCTAACAAAAAATGATAATGGTGTCGCACGTTGAATAACGCTGACGTTTTCACAACATATCTACACCTTCTGCTGTCTCACCTGCCACCTTCGTCCCACCTCCTGATAACATCTGTCAGCCGTCAACGACAAGACAACAAAACCGCCTTTTATCCCACTGGCACTTTTTTATGTTTGCACTGCATTTGTCTTGATAGGAACCATCACGGTGTGAGCAGAATGTAAGACTTGAAGATAAACACTGTGAATAAGCGTAAAGCTGCTCTCCTGGATCATCGATCTGTTTTTATTCGAGGACGCTCACATTGTGCATGGCCTACATTAACAGCCCCAGCTCTGGTGAGGATCTGGAGCAGACGGGACATTTGTCATACTCTTCTCTGTCCTCTTTATGTGCACACACTCCTCACACAGATCGCACACAGATTATTGATCTAATATTGTTGCTGCCTCCACTGGACGACACAACCCGCAGGCTGCTCTGAGTGTGACCGATGTTTCTTGTCTCTGGCTTTGAAGCTTAGTCCGAGTGTCCTCATGATCCGTGTTTCATGAGGACACACGTTGGAAGGGATCTGCTGTTCATTTTAATTCTAAAGGTTTAAATTAGCACCACAGTGTTTTCTGAATTTCCCTATTTACTAAAATATGCATGACTCAACTCTTGATCGTTAGTTTGTGCAATAACATGCCGTGGGTTTGTTTCCATGTATATCCAGAGAGGTTCTGCTTGCTGGTGTTGTTTTGCAGCCAGGGAAGTGGAAGGTCTGCTACACCCTGAACCTGTGGTGCACCACTGCCTCCATGTGGATGGCAGTAAAACATGAAGGGAGATCTGATAGAATCTCACAGCTACAATAGTTTACCTCTTTAAATATGGCTGATGTGTCTACTCTCTCTGTAAATCACAGACATCTATAATTATACATTTTTTCTCCACACCATCTTTATTTCTATACCAGGAATGATTTTCCTGTTTTGATTTTTATGCAAACATGGAATAAATCACAGGCTTCACCAGTCTGCTTGTCAGGATTGATTTTTTAAATTTTATTTGCTAAGTGTGGCACAGTTAACTTATTAAAATATTATTAAGTCATAAATTATCTATTATGATGTTTTTCAAAAGAGTAATTCAGACATTTCTAAGATTCAGTATTCATATCACATGTTGGTTTCAGTTGTTCTACCAGTATCTTGATACACATTATGGCCTCATGTTATATTTTGATACTAATTAAAATAATATATACATTTTGTATCCAGCTAAATGCGGGATTCCAGGATATATTTCACGTTCTCCAACATGGTGAGATATGGGATTTTCCCTTGGTAGATGTATGTGCTCTCTTAGCGCCAGTCTACTTTCTTTTATATGATGATGGAGTGTTGCAGGTTATGATATTGTCATACTTTATGATGCTCAGGAGTGGTCAGGATCACAACTTTTTAATAACAGGAAATCATTTGTAAGTGTGGAGCTGGGACAGGCTGTAATACTTTGTGTTGCAGCAGCAGCAGCAGCAGCAGCCAGTTCTGGAAGGAATTAAAAAATGAAACAGGAGGATCAGCAAAGGTCTCTCACTCTGGGGCTGTCAACACGTGAACATGTGCTGGAGAACACGAACAGCAACCTTGGCCTGGGGGCGTGCATGTGTGTGTGCGCGTGTGTGTGTAGTGTTCAGGTATCACTCATGTTGTGGGGACCTAATCAGTCTACACAGTCATATTTTGGGGACTAGTCTTCCTTGTGGGGATAAAAATCAAGTCCCCATAACGTAAACCAGTACATTTTATGGTGAAGACATATTTTATGGTTAGCTTAAGTTACCTTTGGATTTGGGTTTTGGCTCAGGTTAGGCAAGTAGTAACTATGGTTCAGGTTAGAGTAAGTCCTCAGGGATTTAATGTAAATCAATCTAATGTCCCCTGCAACACACTGAATCTACTCCAGAAACTGTGATCACCACAAAAAACACCAACAATCTGTGGTTGACCAAGACTCTGACCCTGGAGACAGAAACAGTGAAAACACTCTTTCTGACCCAGAACATAACACACAAAGGGCACACAAATCAAAGGACATCTTAGTAAACAGATCAGTTTGTGTTCCCTGGAGCTCCATGAACTATTTCATTTTATTCATATCGGTGAAAAGTGGCATAGACAATAATACATTAAAAGTTAACTTTGTGTGTAGCCATTATATAGAAAGATGTATTGTATATGTACTTTTTACATTTCTTTTAACTTACTTCATCGTTAATTTTCCTCTTTTGAGTCTGTAATGGCTGTCACCCTCATGGGCCACCCCCAAACCCGTAGGAGGTCTAGCTAAATACCAACTTCTGCTTATCATTGTAAAGAAACAGTTTGGTGTTTGGGATATTGCCTTCATGTGTTTGTCAAAAAATAAATAAATCTAGATCAAAGATAATGCCTGTATGTTTGACAGGGTCCTTTGGGAGAACTGTTCTGCCACTGGAGTTGAAAGGAAGTGTGAGACGTGAGTCTGTGTGGCCTAGAATTATAACTTCACTTTTCTGTGCTGGAAATAAAGTTGCTTTTTTTAATGGTTTTGCTTTGTGTACAAACCTAAAGCTCGTCTGAGATCTCACAGCAAGAGACTTTCTCTGTCTTTAGGGGTCAGCTTCCCACCACGTGCAACATACCACACAGTGAAGGAGAGCATCAGTCAGGCAGAGAATCGAATCTGTATGAATGGGAGTAGATGGAAGAAAGAATTGTTTCCCACCTCTCATTAAATTAAGGTTAAAATCTCAAGTGAGGTAAAAGTTTGGATCCAGTACCCCCCAACATCTTGGGGCCCAGTTGGGATCTTTCTTCCTGATCCAGAGCCATTTGTTGCAGCCTCTCTGATGACTTATTAGGGTCTTGTTCGGGGCTTGTGCGTGATTCCTAGATCTCTGAGCAATCTGAGGGTGGATGTTGCAGTAAAAGCCCTGCAGCCAACCTCCACTGGGCGAACTATTGCTTTCCTTCTCTACTGAAGTGTACAAATCTTTGTAGGCCTAGTTCTATCATGTAACACTGTATATAAAGATGGACGATATGACAGCTCCCCAAAAGTAAAGCCAAAGCATCCTGATGACCCCCTGGTGGCTGTCTGCAGTGTAGGTATTAACTTGACTACTCCACATTAGTAAATAGGACGTAACGGAATTTAAAAGAGTCACAGTACACATCACAAACAAGTTTTTCAAAAAGATGGTTTCTGTCATTTTAGATAGTTCTTACCTCATTGATGTATGTCCGTGTTCATTTTACCATCAAGTTTGATTTTGATGAGTTATTTGATGCTGTAAAGCATCATGATTTACAGCTGAGACTGATGGTCAAGCGTGTGTATTGGTGCGGCTCCATCCCCCAATCACGGGCGCAAGATGGCAGCGTTCAAATCTGGGATATTTTGACTTCATCTCTGGATAGTGGGAGCAAGTGGAGACATGTTATCCATCTTCCTTTGCAGTCTATGTGCAATAGCCGCACAAATTATTTATTAAATTTCAAATTTATTAACTTTCCGTCAGTCAAATGCTGAACCAGTCACTTGAGAAGTAGCAGACACTGTGAAGAAGAATGTCTGGTGTTGAATAATTCAGACCAGAGCAGAAAGAACACAGAGTTTCTTCTCTTGTCAAAGTCACAGATTTGACTCTGAGCGCATTTGCTTTGCTTTCAACTGTCAGACACTGCAGCATTTATCGATAAAACTAATTCTATATGAGGTAAAATGACAGGAACATACTTTTTCTCATGTGAGAACAGAGTTGTCTTGTGCTTTAACTCCTCAGGCCTAATGTCAGAATGAGCTCGCAGCATGTTGTGTAGCTGAGGTAAAAGCTGCTGCAGCATCATCTGTATGAGCCACACAGCCTACAGGCTGTTAATCAGAGTTACTGGTGAGGGAAAGCGGAGCAGGCAGCCAGTGATGTACGAGGAAAAAGTTTGATGTGAAGGGCTGTCAAAACTTTAGACACTTTGATCTGCTGCAGTCGCTGCAATTTCATCTGATCAAAAATGACTGATGATGTGCACTGATAAAATATCCCTGCAATGTAATAGATACATAATTTTCCCATAGTGTGATTAAACTAGACGTTTGTACAATGTACTCGATAGTGTAAGATATATTTGTGCCTATTATATGAATGTATGTTGTCTTTGACCTCAGACATACATAACCTTGTCTGGTACATTGATCTCTGTTTATGATTTGCATATGGGCATTTGTGCACTCAAGTTTGTGTAAATTTAATTGCGTACGTTGCCTTAAAATTGTAACATGAGTACATTTAACCTTTTTACACTCGGAAAAAAACATTTGTACACATTTCAATACTTAAAATAGAAATATTTTTATTTTTATTTTTTATCTTATTCATGCATCTTACCCCTAATCCAATCACTCTCATTCATTGCACTATAGTAGCACCACACATTAACTTTATTTATTTTACAAATAAAACCTTTGATTCCTTAAATCAAAGCAGATTCAAATCAACAAACTGAATATTGAAATCTTATTTATTGTATTAAAGTGCATTAGTTTTAGCTGGATGTGCCTAATCACCTGAAACCTGGGTGTGCCGATCTGAAACAGACCATTCTGTGTAATGTGTGTTTTTACATGAAGTACTTTGACTATATTTTGCATGAATGTGATTTAAGTTACAGACGTGACAAGACCTCCATCACTTTCACTTTGGAACGTCAAGCTAAATATTAACCAAACATTGTTTTACTTTGAAAAGAATCAACGGAAAGCACTTCAGAGTTTTTCCGGTGCATCACCGGAAGAAGCTGTCAACAGTAACTTTGTGCAGAAACTTCTTAAATCAGATTAATTTGAATCAATAATAGTTTCTCTTCCCTCAAACATCCCGCTGTGAGCTTGAACCCATCGATTAAAGTTGACAACGACTTCCTATCCTGTCAATAATTTTTATTTAAACGCCTCATTCGGAGCCGAAGTTCTCCTGCTAGCTCGGCTAAGCTAGGCTAAGCTAGGCTAACCTCTCCATGGCCCCTCTCCGGGTCCTGTGTGTTCACGGTTACCGACAGAACGGCGGCTCGTTCCGGGAGAAGACGGGAGCTCTGCGGAAGCTGCTGAAGAAACACGTGGAGCTGGTTTATGTGAGCGCACCTCACAGTGTCCCTCAGGTCAGAGGAGAAGGTGGGTCTTCATCATCTTCTTCATCTGTTCCTGCCACACACTCACTGAAGAAGAGCTTTAACAGTTGGAAAGTTTGTGTCAGGGGAAAGTTCAGTGGATGAATTCAACTTCAGGTGGACGCAGCGACTCCTCAGATGGAGCAAAGTCACTAAAGATTCTACAAACTAAGTGATAATATGAGCACATTTCTGTGTTTACATGTTGTGATCATGGAAAAACAAAGGACATTTCCATTTACAGCAACAATCATGGTAGTGCTTCTGTTCAGATTCATCACATCGTCCAAACAGTCAGGGTGCAGCCTGGAAAAAGTTTTGAAATACATCAAATCTACGGTATTTATTGTATTTGGATAGAAACAACTTGATGATTAGTCCCAACAGAAGAAAATCTATCTGCGTTTATGTAATTATTCATGTAAAAACACAAAAAGAGATTCTCTGGGTGCAGCTTCTTCTGGGTTTGCTGGTTATCTCTTTTTTTAAATCATCATAGTTTGAGAATCTTTGGAATTTGGACTTTGGAAACAATGGAGGCTGCAGGAAGCTCTGTAGAGGATTCGTCATGATTTCTTAACGTTATCATGATTCACTTGATCGAGACAATAATCATTAGTTTAATTGACCTTTTATGAAAACTAGGACATAATGACATATAACATTCAACTGTCACTGTGCTCATGGTCCTGTCGTCTGCAGTGCCTCTCTTCTAATTTTGAACAGTTCAACACTGCACAATAACCTTTTGTCCTTTCAGAAGCTCCAGAGAAGGAGAATGGTTCAGGTCCTGGAGGTGACGAGGACTCCAGGGGTTGGTGGTTTTCTGACATCCAGGCTCGGAGCTTCAGTGCTCAGCAGCAGTGTGAGGAAAGCCTCGGGCTGGACGAGAGTGTGACGCTTGTGAGGGAAGCCGTGAAAGTCCAGGGTCCGTTTGACGGCATCCTGGGCTTTAGTCAGGGAGCAGCTTTCGTGGCCATGCTGTGTTCTCTTCAGGAGCAAAAACTGGAGCCGGAGTTCAACTTCCGCTTCGCCGTCCTCGTCGCAGGTTTCCGCAGCGCATGCAAGGAGCACCTAAGGTTCTACAGCACTCCCCTACAGATCCCTTCCCTGCATGTGTTTGGACTGGAGGACCGAGTCATCCCTGACAACATGAGCAGGGAGCTCCTCCCCTCCTTCCAACAGCCTCAGGTCCTGACGCATCCTGGTGGCCATTTTGTTCCTGCTGCATCTGTTCACAGGCAAACGTACCAGGACTTTCTAAAGAGTTTCCAGTGAGAAAAACAATGTATGAGTGAGACAGCAGCGCTTACATATTCACAGTGAATGTGGATTATTTAATGTTTAAAATGACAGCTCATGGTAACAATTGATTCCAATTTGGGTTCAACATCATGACCTTTAGATACCTACTGTCCTTCTCAGGGAAGGTGTCCTGTAACAGGCAATAAATAAGACGACAGCTGTTTATGTCATCTATTCTGTCTCTTGTTTTTTTCTTGTGACCTCTTATGATATATATATAATTTATTGTAATTTATTGCTAAAATGTGATAATGACCTTTTCAATGAAGAAACCAAATTTGTGGAATAGATTTTAATGGATCATAGCAAGAACACTGGTGCAATTAATAACCTTCATTATAGCTGTGTTTCAGTGGTATTTATTACACATGTGCTTTTCCTGCTGAGTCTGATGAATGAGAATAGATAAAGATAACAAGATAATCATGTTAGTGATGGTTGCAAAAACAGTGACAAATGAAAATCGAGCCTTGTAAGAAGTTCACACCTCAACCCTGACCAGTTGCTGTGTAATTGCAGGATTTGTGATTTTGGAAAGTTTCTGTATGCAGACATACAGACTCCGGTGTTCTGCCTTCAGAGGCTGTAAGAGAATCCAACTTTGTTTGTCTGACGTTCACTGAGGTCCTCAGCAGACTGCTGCACAGGTCAGTCTGGTTATTTGTTTAGTTGGTTTGGCAACTAGGTAAAAATCAAGGGATATTATACACAATTTGTTTACAGTCATCTCATTTGCAGAAACTAAAAAGTATTTACAAAGGCAACACAACAGTGGAAACACTCCACCATACAGAAGAGTGTCAGGGCCAAGCATAAGAAAATAATGAGATTGTCTTGATTTTTGTCCTTTAGCATTTTGAGGATTAATAAAACTAAATCATCTTTTGTGCATAAAGTCAAAATGACTAATTGAAATGGTTCATCAAATCCAGTTAGAGAAGCAGCTGCGTGGTTTCTCCTTCTGTACAGACGCTTTTTCTGCACAATCTGCTGTTTATATACAAAATGTTTTTTTTTTTTCTTGTGAATGAAATTGATTCTGAAGCACAAATTCACACAAAGGAATCTACACTAAGCATTTTGTAGAGGCAGTCATGTGTGCTAACATTAGTTGTTAAAAAATATACTTAAATGTTTAACTTTAATCTTGAAATTTCAAGTTTACACTCGACATTTTTACTTTATTTTCAAATTCGGAAGAAAACAAAAATTCCCTCATGTCTGGCCCTAATACTCTTCCATACCACAATAACTGGAAAGTTATGTCAAGAATTTTTAAGATTCAGAAGAACCAGAGTGGAAAATGTTATTCAATAAGTTTGAGTAACTATTTTACAAACTTCTGTGTCGTTGTGTAACAATATAAAATCATACTGCAACAAAAAATATTTACAATAAAATCTTTAACAGTTGTTGGACTCAGTTTTCTCACATCCTTACATGTTTATTAAATCACTTTCAGCCATTCAAAAGTAAAAGAGTAACTTATATGGAAGCATAAAATGTGACATGAATGACGAGATGATTTCTTTAGGTGTTCCCTCATATGTACGAGTTTAAGAGCACGCTCAAATACGCTGGGTTCGAGGACATGTTGTTCTTTTATATCTAGAGCATGTGCATGTCAGACTGCGCTCATTTGATTGTTTCCAGATGTGTGCTCTCTCTCTCTCTCTCTCTCTCTCCCCCCCCCCCCCCTTCCCTTTTGCTTTCATCTCCCACCTCTACCTCGCTCCCAACTCTTCTCCACATCCTCGTCCCTCCTACACTCCCTGTGTGTCGACAGCATTGGGCACAACATCCCCATCACATGCCTGCCATATTTATGACGTGGACCAAAATAGTTTTGTCTGGATATCTCAGTAATCTACTCTTGTCGGTGGTTAATTACCTCGCTGAGATGTGTGTGATCAGCCTCGTCTCTTGCTCTCTGTCTATATGTCTATAACATGTCACCTGTTTCAACATCTATTGAGCTGTTGTTGCCACTCACACTCACGCACAGAGATCATGGCTACGTGGTCTCGTTTCTCCATCACAGCCCTTATATTTGTTCTCTCCTGTGCTCCCCTGTGGTCCTTGTGTCCCTCCAAGACCTCACAGCACACTCACACACTCACTCACACACACACACACTAGTACACATGGTTTTGATAACAAGTAAGAGGCGAACGGAGAGAGTGAGTGAGTGAGGGAAACGGTAAAAGAAAAACACAGAGGGTCACTCTTGCCAGTAAGTTTTACAACAGAGCCGTGACTCTCTCCTCAGGAATCCGTTCTCCCTGTTGCACAACAACCGGGAAATAATGGAATGAGAGACAGAGACAGATGAGGGTGGAGTTATCCTCCCTTCCTCCCTGTCTGCCTCCCACTCTCCCTTTGCCTCTCCCTCTCTGGCTGTTGCAGTTTGAAATGAAAAGGGGGAGACCAGGGGCACATTGAAGTTTTCATTGCGACTGAAGGATCACTTTTTCCCTCTTCCCCCAGTGGAGCACTGGGGATGGAGCTGGGGGCAGGAGGGTGCGTCAGGGCACAGATGGGCTCTATTTTGATTATGGAGCGTTTGTTGTTATGGGAGACGGAAGGAGGGGAGGGGCGACATAGTGTGTGTGTGTCTATATAAGACTTGCACTTAAACTCCAAAGAGCCTGGTCATCCCATGGACCAGGCTCATCCAGAGCGTGACAAAGCCGAACAACTTGTTACTACTGCTCCCACCACTGACAGCTCTCACTGGAATAACCTCCGATGCTCTGCTGAGGGCTGGAGATTTCATCACCAGGCCCACAACTTTTGGATTTACACACTTTTCTTTTTCAGCTTCATTTTTGTCTGCATTACTATCTACAACTTTCTGACCCCAACAAAGAGAAGATGGTGAAAAAAAAAGGGACCATTGTGTAGTTTGGATTTTTAACCCAAGTTTTCATACCTCTGTAAAAAGACTGGACATTGAATTGATACGATTATCAATCAGTCTAAGTCTACGCATGTGTCTGTGTGTGCCTGCATTGTTAAACTGGTATGCTGCTGCTGCAGATGGATGTGATGTAACATCACCCTGGATTCTTTCCAGAGGTATGGCCTGCATCCAGCATCACATGGGATTTAGCCTCTCAGCTTCCTGTGTTTGTTTGTGTGTCTGAGTGTGTGTGTGTTTCTTTTGTAAACTACGCAGATAGTTTACAAGAGAGACACACACACACTCACCTCATGACGCGAGAGCTTGTTAGATAGCGACGTGTGTTTGAGGTGTGTGATGACTCATGAAAGAGGGAACAGAGCGAGTATATTTAGAGTTATCAGTCAAAACGCTATTTAAAGAACAGAGAGGGCAGAGGAAAGTCAATTGATGTGAGTGAACAACATGAAATTACCCGGTGAATTGCACAGTAATATTTATGACATATCTTGGCTGACAGCAGTCGTTGTTCGTGTGTGTGTGTGTGGGTGTGGATCTGTATTTTTCATTTTTCCTCCATATGGGCGTGATTTGGTAATTTCTTATTCCATTGCTTGCATTCCCGCACGCTTCTGGTTTTTCTTCTGCTTTGTGGATTTCCTGTTTGTGTGGATGATGTGTACTTTGGCTGAGGCCAAAACTCGTGTGGTTGTTGTCCACGTCCAGTCGCAGCATTCGCTTCATCGCTCCACCTCTCAACTGATTCAGACATATGACCTGTCCGATGGGCCTGTCACCTGGACAACACAGCCGCAGATTTGATTCGCTGCATCATGTTTCTGGCTGACACGTCAGTACATTCAATTTGGCTGTGTCTGGTTAGACGTGACACTTTAACACCAGATGTAAATATGTCCAGAGGTCGTGGTGATGTTGACTGAGCAGGTTCTGAGGTGAACTGAGGACACGGCCGAGGCCTTCTACAGCCGTTTGATCTATGATGTCATCCACAGTCATTTGTCTGCCTGTGTGCTTTGCTGAACTGTTTTAGAGGCCGCGGCTGGGCCCTGGCGAGAAGAGTTGTGGTTTGGCTGTCCTTATAGGTGCCTAACGGACACTACAGGGGTAGATATTAGTCATCATGACCATGGAGGAGGACTGTGGTGGTGTCGGCATAAAACACAGAGAGAGAGAGAGTCATGTCCTGGCTCCAAAAAATGTGAGCGCTGTTGCTCAACCTTGTCTTGTCTTGTTGAAAAGACTGAAGAGAGACATTATAATAATGTCATGAGGATCCATTACTGTGCAGAAGAATAATAATGATAATGTTTGTAACTTCCAAAACTTAAGAAACAATAACAATCAAATAGCCGCTGTGGTAACGACCATAATAAAAGTCATAAAATCTCAGTGACTTTATCAGCATCGCATTGGGATTCAATCGTAAACTATAAAGATATTTATTAGATATACAAATGGTTTCTGGTGTCGTCATTTGCAATAATTATATATGTATATAACTTTATTTCAGGAGCAATTTAGTCCACAACAAAGAAATACGTTTAAGGATGACAGGACTGATAAATCTAAAAGAATGTTAATCAGCAGACATCTACAGCGGTTAATCAGAGGAATGCCCCTCTGGTGTGACCAACAGCAATGTGTGTGTGTGTGCGTGTGTGTGTGTGTCAGAACACTTTACCTCTCAGCCTTGAACAGTAAGAGTTTATGTGCTGTTGTTTATCTGTCAGCACATGAGCTTTTACGGTGCAGGGAAGCCGAGGATAAACAACTGCTCATTCTTTCCTTTTCTTTTCTTTTCTTTTGCCGCCAATAAAAAAAATCCTGGACAAAGGAAATAAGTGGGACAAATGTTATGCATTTCTCTCCATAGTCTTCAGTCAACATACTTTGTGATAAATAGTGAGCGGATGTGTTATCGTGTATATTGTTTTAATCATTTTTTTCACATTGGTGATTAAAAAGTCTTTATTCTGCACAGTAACGCTGTTTACATACATTTTTCTATGTATACAGAAAAACTGTAATTTCACAAAGGTGCAGCCTTGCTCTATGTACGGATGTTTTACTCGCAGCTCCAGACTAATGTTGAAAACACACTGGAAGGTTCAGTCCTCTGTAATTTATTTTCAGTATTTTTAACTAACTTTGAAAAACTCAGGCTGTACAGGATGCCTGAGAGTTTAGACGGCTGCCACAAATAGTTTGAGTTAGAAATCTATGTCTGTGTCGTACTGGAATCACTCAAAGACACGTTTTTCTTCACCCTCTGTCTCAGTTACAAACTGTGAAAACACCAGAGAACATTGAAAGCATCTACCCTCGTATCCACAAAACACTGGAACATGTTCTTAATTTTTTATTTGACTTTATTGAACCATGCACATGTTTTGCTTCAAGATGTTTCAGCTTGAAAAACAATTGCTTCACACAGAGAGAAATTCTGACCTGTAGATGGCAGAATAACTCTGGATATCAGTGGTGCCTGAAGAAGAGCGGATGAAGGACGAGTTTGTATTCTTTGTGTCTTTGAGGTTTTGTGAACAGGTTGCATGTGTTTCTATCTGCATGTGAGCATGTTGGTTGGCCCACCTGTGTGGATCCAGTGTGTGGTTTATGTCTGCCTGCAGGTTACTGTGCTGCCCACTGGGCTTTCCTGTCTGTGCTGCTTTGAAGTGAGGCTGCTCTTGTCTGACAAACAGAGAGTGGAGCAGGTGTTGGAGCCGGCTGACTCATCCGTTCAGCATGCACTCGCTGCATTTATTACTGTACTCAGGGATGAAACCTTAAAGAAACTCATTATATCTAATAAAAAAGAAAGTCAAACAATATGTGTCATGTGTTTCATTGTGTACGTGATTGTTAAACAGTCCCTAGTTAATCAGATGGATTGTATAATGTGTGTTTTGTGATATCACATATAATTACAAGGCTGCATGTTAAATCAAATTAAAGTACAGCTCCAGTATATTATCAAAGGGCTTAATTGCACAGAAACTTACAGCCATAAAAAGGCAGCAGTGCACGAGTGTGCTATCTAACGAGAGTGAACGAACTGGGACCTAAATGAGAGGACACACATCAACTCCAAACTTAATTATTAACTCTAACTTTTCTCTTTTTGTCTTTCCTGGTGGCAACTGTCCCTAACGACCATGGCTGTAGACTGTTACCATGGTGCTGTTGCTAGAGTAACAATCTAAAGCCACGGTTGCCATGGAGACAGCAGGGTGGAGGACGAGCTGGAGTTGGCATGGAAACTGGAAACTGGAAACTGCAAGGTCTCATTGGTTTGAGCGTGGATATTACGCACTTGTACGGTGTAGGACTCCCCCAATGCAAACCCACTCAGGTTTCCTCTCCGAGCCGGAGAGAAGAGACGAAGCAGGAGAGACACACACAGAGAAAACTTCTCGATACGTAGAGAGCTGCAGCTGTCAGGTCAAGACAGTGGCCTAGTCTCTGCATGTCCATGTTGTCTTCCGCGTGGTGTTTGGTGCATTGCCAGGCTTCAGTAGCCATGACTGTAGACTGTTACTGTACTGTGACACTGTATAAGCAGTAAGCAGTCTAAAGCCAAGGTGCTGATGCTCTGGCCAAGTTAGGAAGACGGGGAAGAGATTGTAAAGGAGGACAAACACTCCACTTTGTGGAATCCTGAATTAACAAAAAAAGAGGAGAAGATATAGATATAATGTTACTGGGATCAATCCTGACAAGAAGTAAATGATGATCAATACAGTTCCTCATGATTAGTGGCATCTCAGTGACGTAAACAGATGTGTTGGGAAGACAGGGAATCTGTAAGATTCTAAAAACGACTGCTGCCTCATTTTCTCCATGTTAGAGCTTTTTGTAGCACCATCTCTGTATCATTATTCTCAACCCTGTATAGTTAATTAAAAGAACATGTTGATTACTAAAACTTTAGGGGAAATACCATCAAAAATTAACTTTGATCTACACTAGATTTAAGTGTGAAACAAGTAGAAAAGGGTGTAGGGACGTTCTTAGGCCCTTGAAACATCACAGTGTATGATTTGCAGTCCTGACCAATTCTGAAGTTATGGAAACAGTGATTTTAACCATGAGTTATCAGACTGGATTGACTTGGAAATGTAATTCTGCAATTGTCCGAGTTGCGTAATATAATTACAAAATGTATTTGATCTATTTATCTTTTAAAGATGAAACCATTATTTACACCAACAATTCAGCAAATGAGGATTTCAACGTTCAGAAACTACTTTTCAAAATATGTACATGTTTTAATATAACAAAGAAATGTTATCAATTGATGATCAATTACTTTTACATCATCTACTGATCAGCCAGTCAAGTCGATGGTAAAAACTTTGCAGTAAAACTCAGTCAGATATATATTTTTATTTAATAGCCTAGAAAACTTTATAAACTTTTGTTGAAAAACTGTTGGCAAGTTTGCCAAGTTTGGCATTAGGCACCATCCACCCACTGTTTTCCTGTCTCTGACCTAGTTTGTGTTTGTGTGTGTGCGTGTGTGTGTGTGAGAGAAAGTGAGTGAGACAGCAACAAGAGAGAAGGAGAGACAGAGACTGCCAGTGAACTTGGTTTGAATATTTTTTAACATTAAATGGAAAAGAATGGGATTTTTTAAATGTTTTAATGGGTTATTTGATCAGCTTGGGAATACAGTGAATATTTGGATGATTTAACATGGACATCTTCAAAAAAAAAAAAAACAGTCCATAGCCAAATACGATTTTAAGAATATTGGACACTAAATTACATGAAACAACTTTAAAAACGCACCATTTCTCTTGTCTCTTCACTTTTAAACTACTGTTTCAGACTCTTTAACCTGGATGATGAGTCTGTGCTGCTCAGTTCACTGACCCTGTACCTGACTGGAGATTTCAAACCTCATGGTGCAGTGGATTTAAGACTTTAACACCATTCAAACATCTAACTCATTAGAGACAAATCTTTGTTTTCACCTTTTGAATATATTTCATTAACATTAACCTATTTTAAACATAGCCTTTATTAAAAGATGTAATCATTTGAGACGTGTCGTGTTGCATTGACTACAACAGGTTCCCTCTCGTGTGTTTCAGCACCACATCGCCGGGACAGCGTCAAAGCGCCGCTGAGTCTCGGAGCTGTCCGCGGTGCTGAACTGGAAGACGGCGGACAAACAGCGGAAACTGAAGCAGCAGATGTTGTCATCAGATGTTGTCATCAGATGTTGTCATCTTTAAAATGGTGGTAACGTGTTTTTAATCTCATCGAGAGTTATCGTGACTCTATAAACCGTAACTCTTAACGACCACCCCTCGTTAATGCATCGCCCTGCTCTCTGCAGCTGGACCGGAGTGCTCCGTCTGCGGTCCCTGCCTCCATCACCCAATGGATGCTGAAGTCACGCGTCTCGGTGCTCGTGAAGTCACATGCCCGAGGGTAAGGGCGTGTGACGTCACTTCGCGAGCGAACCAATCGCCTCCCGTTCCATTCTGGCGTCTGGCTTATCAGAGCGCGTGGGCAGCGGCTTGGTCTGGCTCGGTCTCCGTGGCACCGGGGAGAAACCGCCTCGACTGTGTGTGGGCTGTGTTGACGAGCATGCGGACCCTTCGGCGCAATACGCACGGAATCCTAAACAGTATGAGCCTGAACCTGGACTCTCACACTATTTTTTCAGTTCATACAAAACCCTTCTAAAAGAGGAAAGAGTTGCAATTGCTTCTCAAGATTTGGCTTCTAGAAATACACCACGCAAAGTTACAGAATTCAGGAGCAAAATGAAACTTAAAGATGATAAATATTCTGTCATGTCTGTGAAGATTCTCAGTCAGTCATGGAATCTTCAGAAGTTGTACAAGTATTCAACTGGACTTGTGTTTCTTGAAGACGTTTCACCTAAAAGGCTAAAACTGAAGAAGCCTCTTGGAAGTCCAGTTGACTACGTGCACTTTTCCAACTTCTGAAGATGTCCTAACAGCTGTTTAATCTAGAACAAAAATATATATAATGATAATAATATAGTCTAATATCTCAATGTCTTCCAAACCTATAAGTAACATGGTCTGGTTGAAGGCAGATCAGAAACCTCAACAACGAATTGTGAATGAACAAGGGGCTTTCATTGACTTGCTCCACGCACTCCTCCCTCGTGTTTTCCGTGCACGAGCCTCTCAAATCGTGCGCATTCGCACCCACGCACGCCTGAGGATCATACTCCGCAGTGTGCGCGTGCGTGCGTACGAGCGTGCCCATGATGCCTTTAAAAGGATTATAGTAAGCGACTGCGTATCCCTCTGCAAAGTGCGCAAGAATGACGCAGGGCTGACTTCACCGCCGGGCGACGTCACAGAACCGAGAGTGAAGAACAAGGAGGGGAAAAAAAGAGTTGGAGGAGAGGAAGCGCCGACCGGAAGTGCACGGAGGGGGGAGGGGGTGCCGGGGAGGAGGAGGAGGGTGAGGGAGGGGGAGGGGGGGGGGGGGGGGTGGCGACACACTGGAAAAAAGTGATGGCTATAATGTCTTCACTATCACCGGAAACCTCCCAGTGCCACGCGCTCCCGAGGATGTACAGGATTTGATGAGGAGCTGCGCCCCCCCCCCCCCCCCCCCCCCCCCCCCCCCTTCCTCCACCTCTCAACACGCACACACACAGAAATCTACATGTGCACACACACACACAGACACAGTGGAGTGTGCGTGCCTCTGTGTTTCTGTGCACAATCCGCACATCTGATGTGGGCAGCACCGGTCGAGAGTCACATCAGAAACCACGTCAAATTGTGAAAGTGTGGCAGGTACACATACCGCGTTATGACCGTCATACCTGGTGACATATGTCGCCTGTGTGCGCCGCGCGTAATTGGAACGGGTCGAACCAGATTCTGAATTGAAATTGGAGTTTTATCCGCAGTTTGTATTTTCTGAGACATTCTCTTCCTTTCAGGACGCAGAGTGAATGCTGCCCACATGGGAGAGAACATGAGTCACACTGCAGCAACTTCCAACCACCGAGTGAAAAATGAGAATCAAAGCAGGCTGGAGAGGATGAAACCGTCCAACGCATCCTCTCCTGTGGGCTGCACTTAACCCAAATCTCCCGCCCGGAATTGTGATAAAATGACACAGATGTAGTTTGTAGAAACAGGAGTTGAACTTACCCCAGTCAAAGTTCCCACGCAGTGTGACCACGGGTGCTGTGGAATCGTGTTTGTCCTATCTCTAAACTCAGCCTTCATCGTCACCACCAAACTGTCAGCGCCAAAATCTGTGCCACGCTGTCTTTGCGCACAAGACGCGCGTTGTCCCTCTCCTCCAAAGTCGCTTCCCATACAGACCGGGCTCTCCCATCAACCGTAGGCTTTTTATAGAGATCCCGTACTATTAGAGGGGAACGGGGGGGGAGGGGGAGAGAGAGAGAGAGAGAGGGAGGAAGGAAGGAGGAGAGGGAGCGCTCATTCAAAGATTCACCTACACATGTACGTGCGTATACTACGTCACCGAGCGCAGCGCACAGCTATTTATAAAGGGGGGGGGAAGTATAGCCTGAATCATTGTGCGGGTCTTTATAAAGAAGGATGGAAATAGCGTGTTTCGTTGTGTACACGCATCGAGATAATGTCAAAAAGCCTAATAAAAGCTCAAGCCAAAAATATGATTCTATAATAATATGTATTCCAAAGTCATTTGGAGTCTCTGAGGTATTGATCAGTGAGTTAAATCCTGTTTCCATCTCCACATATTCCATTTTTTACTGATCATGTTTGGTTAAATTTCGCAAGGGATGTATTTCAGAGACCATTTTTCTGAATATGGTGCTGCAGTTTCTTTCAGTCGTTCCCTTTATGTGATAGTAATATATTCAGTTTTCGTGGATAAAGCACTTCAAGGCATCATCATGTTTTCAGTGTTCAAAGTTGATAAGATCATCCTAAAGTGCATCTTACAGCTCCACTCTCAGCCAGAGGAGACTAATTGTTTCGAAAAAAGCAAACACCTGAAGCTGACACTTAAAAGTCCAGCGTGCTCAACAACTGTTTACCCAAGTGATCGTGAGCATCGTGATGTTAAAACTGGCCGATGAATCACTGCAGTCATTTTAAGCATCTGTCTGCTCAGAATGACTAAAAAAATGTTTGCTGCACCGCACCGAGGGGTTCTTTGGGGGGAGTTTCTTTCTTTTTTTTTATCGTCTTTCACATGAAAAATTGATCCAAATATCTACTCAGTATTCCACCTATAATCTCTGCAAACCTCCGGGGCGATGTGACGGTAGTCGTGCGCACATCCACGCCGTTGAACGTGGCGAGATTTAGGGGAGACCCTCGTGCGTAAAGAAGTGTGTCAGACATACGTAGGCGTGTGTGCAGCGAGATTCGCGTGTAATTTACACCGTTCTAAGGTGCTCTGCTGTTGTGTGGAGGAAGCACGTCACACAACAATGGGAGTTATAGTAACTTAAATGTCCTTTCATGGCAACACACACACACACACACTTGTGGGATGTCGCACCCACCTCCACCTACACGAAACTCCATTATCCACAAACCACTCAATGCAATCGGGATGACTTACCTCTTACCTCTCACACCAACTGATTCCAAAAGTAAAGTCTGTTAAATTATGATTCAATGCTCAATTTTAAAGTTAAAACCAAAAATCATTCATTGCAAGAAACGTCCTGTCCTGCTTCTCTTTCTGTCAGCCAGCTGTCAGGTGAAGGTTCAGACTCATGACAGCAAATGCAGAATGAAATCTAATGTAATATTACTCCAGTTCAAAAACTATTACTAAGAATTGTCAGTATTGTACATGTTAGCTGGAAGTTTGAGGAAGTATTTACTTCATTTGATATAATCAGCCTGTTGTCAGTGATGCATTAATGTGCAAGCAGCAGTTTATTGTTCATTTCATCAATCTGCTCACTCTCTCAGATCTGACAGGTTAAATCTATCACATATCCCACACAGCTTTCTGAAGACTTTTGGTGAAAGGACTTTTAATACAATGGCATCAAAGCTGTGGAACACCATATTTGAGGTTTGGTGATTTTGTGTAATCAATCTCTTTTCTCTTAATTTGTAATACTTCAATAATGTAAATACTTAACTCATCTATTACAGTTGGTTTTTTAAGGTCACTGTCATTGGCCTCATGAACTGTTGAGACTTCAGATCCAAATATCCCTGATTTTCTTGAACTTGATGACTGAAAACACATAAATGTGCCAAAGTATTGCAAACTCAAGGTTTGTTTACTTTGTCCCTGAGTCCCACTTTATCTTTGTGTACCGTCAAAAGCTTAAGTTTTGGAGGAATTTCTCACAGTCCACAGTTTCTCTGAAAATCTGTGTTTCTGTGTCAAACAGTCGATTTCCTCCTGAAAGGGGACATTTTCTGATTCAAACATGGAAACTGAATAAAAGTGAAGTAATACTTCAATCAAAATCTGAAGGTACATACATTTGATAATTAGATATACATCAATTGATTTACGCCAAATGATGGAGGCAGAAACATATTTTCATGTTAAACACCAGGAGACGTTGAGAACCTTTGGACCTAGACCTCACACCCGGCATTTCTCTCCAATAACCTTTTATATAACCTTTTAAACATGTGATACTCACCTCCATCACATTGTTTCCTGTCTGTGTGTCAGGAGTTATTTTCTATCATAACTTAGATTATGGGCTTTGTAGACATTTCAAACACTTAAGAATCAGTTTGAATTGCCACTTGACTAAAATGACTCATGTTGTTATACAAAATATAGCAATGCTGAGGTCAAGGACGTCAGATATTTGTTTGAAATTTAAGATCTTGTGGGATTTCGGAGATTAATTGATTTTACTCATAATAAAAACATGGATTGACCTAGTTTGTTATACAGACTATATGCAGGGTGTCTCTATACAAGTGCATCTATGAATATTTGCCTGTATTGATGATTAAACGATGACGCAATCTGAGTAGATGTATCGACCACGGCTCACTTCCCCCATGACTTCAAAATCCACATCCATATCCCCTCTAGAGGCAGCCCACTGAGATGTACGCTTATCACTTCACAGAAGGAAAAAAAACCATCCTCGCAGCATGAGGCCAGAGATCTGGACGACGATACACCCACAGTGGACAGTCCAACACTGAACTGTATTTATTCTGTTATTGCATTTTGGTTGGGACATGTACTCTGCTTTTCTTCCCTCGCCCCAGATATGATTGCAGCAGAGGAGGAACGTCAATCTCGCAGCTCTGGGCCTCAGAACTGTAGATTCTCCACTGACTGCAATCAAACAGCAATATAAATGTGCTGACGTGTGGTGGAGGATAAGTATTTGGTAAGCGAGCCTGTGTTTACACAAGCATTCGCAATCAAATTTCCGCATACTACACCCAGCATGAATATGCAAGCAGGGGGAGATGAATGATTGAAAAAGTGTGAATGAAATAGTTCCTCACTTATCCCCCCAATCTCACACACACTCCCTCTTACTACCAGCATCACAGTTTCATGATTACACACACACACACACAGAGTGACAGTATCTTTTTCTTATTTTGCAGCATTTTAAATTTTGATCAGGATCATTTGGGATTACGCTCCAGATTGAGGTAATTACTTTGTTAAACTTTTGCCTCTTGTTTTGACACTGAGCGATCAGGCGGTCCATCTTCAACTTATATTCAACATTCAGCAGCTTGTTTATATCTCAAAGTTTGATCACGAAGCATCAGGATGCAGATTATTTTCTGTGCAAATCTCTTATCTGTCTGTCATGGCCGGTCGTTGGCTCTCTTTCTATCTCCTCATCTGTATTCCAAACAGAGAATGCAGTCAGATAAGAGAGAAGAGAATAAGAAAAAAACTCATCCCTCCCATACACTCTCCTCTCTCCTCACTGCCGCCTACCTTGCCTACCCACCTCCCTGCCTCCCCCTTCTCCCATTCTGACTCATACTGAAATCCCAGTGAGCCCCCTCCCCACCCCTACTCCTCCACTCTCATTTGTGTTTTCTCTCCCTTTGATTGCCAAGCTGGCTCGAACACAGCGAGCAGGGCAAAGAGAGAATGAGCAAATAAAAATGAAAGAGAGGGAGAGAGACAGAGACAGAGGAGGGGAGAAAAAGAAGAAGAAGAAAAAGAAGAAGGGAGGAGGAGGAAGAGGAGGAGGAGGTGGAGGAAGACTCTGCTGCCAAACGTGCCCGTAATGAGGATTCTGTCAAATGAGAGCTGGGGAGGAGGAGAGTGTGTGTGGTGGTGACGGCGGTGGTGGTGGGAGTATGTGTCAGAGTGAAATGGAGGTTTGGAAAGAGTGGGTGTTTATTAGTGAAACCCCTCCCGCCCCCACGTCGTTCCCTTCGCTGTCTCTGTGCTCCTCTTCACAAACCCACACTCAGACACAGCACCTCCACACACACACACACACACACACACACACACACACACACACACACAGGCCTAATCACAGGCAGGTACAATGAACCCATACTTACCCAGAAACTTTAAATATGTGTGTGTGTGTGTGTGTGTGTTGATAATGTGTGTTTAGTCCTTCCTCAGCGACTGGAGCCTTTAATTGCTCCAGTGAAAATTGACTTACCTGAGATGGCACGACAAGATGATTCCCATGATTTCATTACGTTTACACGGGCACCACAGGACGCCAAGGTCATCTGTCCTTGCGCAAAGTCACACAGGCCGCCCCGTCTCATCCACTGCAACTCCAACACTGACTCACACAAAACTTCACAACATTATGCCAAAGACATATGCTGAATGTAATTAACATGCACTGCCAGCTGTACAGTGTGTGCGTGGAAGTGTGGGTGGTTGTTTGTGCATGTGTTGGCGAGGGTGGTGTCACTTTTAGAATGAGTGCATCTGTTTGCATGAGTTCAACATGAGGATCAATGGAGTTTTCAGAGCAGATGACACAGGGAATATTTGTTTCTGTATTTGTGTACATACAAACCCACACTGTGTCCTACTGTATGTGCCGTCAAAATGAAGTTTCCATGTGTATGTCTGCAGTTTTCAGTATTACATTAGTACTACTTTCCAGGGAGTCCTGCATTCATGTAAAAAGCTGTCAATTAAAACACAACATTTCAAATCCTTGCCTGTAGGTCTGGGCAACTGATTTCTAGTGGAACCGTTATACTGTCACAGCTTTAATGAAGAGTTGGAGCAAGACAGGAAAGTTAAAGGGCGATAAGGGGAATGTGTGTATTAGGGGGCGTGTGCACAACATACTCAGGAGTGATTAAATATAGTGTTGGTCTTTAATTGATGCTGTTAATTAAATGTGGACATGAAATGAAATGTCAATAGCTTCTTTGCACCAATCAGTTTTTTACTTCTTTGTTTAAAATGATGTTTGACTCCTCTGCATTAACATATCACTCCATGTTCTCTGTCTCACAATGTCTTTTTTTGTTCATTCCTCCCCATCACCCCATCAATCTTTTGTGAATTATGCAGTTAGCAGTTGGAATGGATATACTCCAACATCTAATGCCGCTAAGCATGCGTCACACAAGCCTCTGTCTGTCCGTCTGTCTGTCTTTAATTTCTCTCACACCCACTATTCAAGATGAGGATCCCACTTTCATATTCCATTCTGCCATTTTCTCTCTCCTTTTCATTTATTTCCCATTTTCAGCCCTGCAGCATTTTCACTCTGCTCGATCCTCAGCCACAATGTCCCACTCTTGTCTCCACCACTCTCTGCTGACTGTATTTCCCCATCTGTCCTCCTCCTCCTTCACTCCAGTCATCTCTACAAGTCATCTCCTCCCACCTCCCAGTGTCCCAGTGGGGGGAGACGGAAAGAGAGAGAGCGAGGGAGAAAGTGAGATGGGGGCAGGAGAGATCTAGATGATTGGGCTGGAGAAACCCCCTGGTGTCAGAAATTCACCTGCAAAAACTCCCTGCTTCCCCCGCTTTCCTTATCTGTATTCACAGTCTATCCTCTACTGTTCTCCCCTCTCCTCCTGCATCATGCCTCCTCACCTCTCTCCCTTGCCTCCTCTCCTCTCTCCCCCCATGTCTCCCTCACCACCTCACTGCCTCCCCCTCTCTGTCCTTCTGTGTCACTTATCACCCTGCATTGCTCCACCTGCACTGTGGTGCAGCACTGACAATCAGAACTCTGCACACATACACACACGCGCACAGAGGCACACAAGGAACTTACAGACTTTCACGCACAAGCACACACACACACACACACACACACACACACACTCACACAGGGAGACACACGCCCACCACTTCCGGCAGCCCCCCCTCCCTCTCTCACACCTCTCCACTGCAGACACGAAACATTTTACAACCCCTGGTGTGCCATTGCTTCATAGAGAGACACTGCCAGCACTAAATCAAAACAGAATTCTGCATACACATATGTGCCATATTGTTTGTACCACATCAAATGACTGTTATCACAAAATGTAAAACAGGAATGATAACAATGATGCCAATGAATAACCATCATCAACATGTGAATTTAATCTCACCTTTGTTTTTACTGCACATTTCTTTCAGGTGCTACACATAAATAATGAAATTCAATCACAAAACATGAAATATAATAAATAATATCATGGAATAACACAATATAATAAAAGTAAATAAAAGGTTGTAATTAATCCAGTTCTTTCTGCATACACATGTGTATGTATTAACATTCCTGATTACCGTGCCAACAAAGTGAATCAAGCACCTAAGATCAATAAGTTTGTGATAGAATTAAGGAATGTGAGTGGAAAAAGAGGAGGTTTGGCTCTGGAGGAAGACTCGTGTGGGAGATTCACAGGAAGGACGAAGGACTCTGGCCCTTTAATTTGGTGTTGCTAGGGAAATGAAGCTGTTTACTCTAGCTTCAGCCTCAGATGATGCTTGCAGAAACTCCCCCTCCTCATGTGCACATGCATGCACCAGCATGCACAAACACAGCACATGGTCTTTCTGTATTCGTTTTTGTCATTTAGTCTCTGCAGTCCCACTACTCCCCCTCTGCACCACATCGAAGTCGAAATTGGCAAACAGGAGAGAGAAGATTTGGTGAGAAGATGATTTGGCGATAACATTAATATAAAATTACTTATTGGGAAAAAGTAGCTTATAAATTAATTTTGGGGCCAAAGCATTGGACAATGGGCCAGTTCAACTAGACATTAGAATAAAGTGAGCATTCCTGACATCTAGTGGATATTGCATAAAACAGCAAAGTGTGTATGTATGCAGTATCTCTCTGGCAGTTTCTTTACATAATGTGGAGACCTTTAAGCCCCCTTCCCCCAGGCCTCAAATGTAGGTCAAAGCCTATACGTAAGAATTACATAAGTGCACATTTGAGGGTAGCACTCATTTTTTCACACAACAATAACAATAATTTAAAAAATGTTTTTTAAATGGCTTGATTAACCACGAGTCTAATTGGAAAGACAATGAGGAGAGTTTCGATCAAAACATTTTTGCCTCGTGCAAGATTGGAAAACTTCAAAACTGCAATCATGTTTAATCCTATCTTGATTGAACGGATTTGGTGGAGTGGGGTTAAAACTTGTTAAGATGATCTATCTATCTATCTATTTATCTATCTATGATAGTAATTTTACACCTTTAATAAAAAATGATAAAACAATACAATTATCAAATGAAATAATTATAGATATTAATAGTTTACTACTAATAATAAATATTAAAATATATTTATATTAATTAAGTGTATTTAATTAACTAATAGGTACTAATATGTAAATATCTTACGCATATATGTCAATAGATAATACACTTAAACGGATCAACAGGCTTTGCGAACTACATTACCCGAAAGTCTTCACTTCCTGCGTCAGCCGCTGAGCACGGGTTTGACGCCGCCGGGCCACCGTAGTTGTTGTGTTTGTTTTCAGTCGAAGCAAAGATGGCGGACGATCTGGACCGAGTGCGAATCTCAGCCGCGGAACTCCGAGCTGAAGCGTCGAGCGCCGTGAACAGCACCGACTGTCAGAGAGGTGAGGAGAAGCGAAGCAGACATCAGGGAGGCGAAGGTTCAGGAAACAGTCGACGAATCCAAAACGAGGCCGCGTCTCGAGTTCGCTGAAAGTAGCTCGCGGAGTTGCTAAGTTCCAGCTAATGTTGTTGGCTAGCTAACTTAGCTCTCTGTCCATTCTTTGGTCCCGCGCGGCTCGTTGTAAACGCCCCTTCCAGCAAAAAGAAATGTCGCGAATCAAACGCAGTAACAATATGCTGTCTTTATTAAATCTTACTCATTACACTTAAAGCGCACCGTGAGAAGGATTGTGTTCTCTGATGTTTGGATTAAATGTTAAAATATAACGCTCGACTGTTGTCGTCGTTAACTTCAGAGACTTCAGAGAAAGTATCTAACGCCACTTCAGCCTCCTTGTTATGTGTATCTGTGTGTTTAACTATGCAACGTGTTGTTGAAAACTCAACAAAAACAGACATCTATATAATAGCAATTGAAAATAATCCCTATCGAGTTTACTTCTGTTTTAAAAAATAAAATCTAAAAAAGTGACCAGTTGATTAAGTAAGTTGAGCCCCTTTTACAATTCAAACTGTGATTATTTGTATTAATTGAAAATGAATTATTTTGAAATTAGTCGTGAAATTGTAAAGATCTGAGGCACAGGAATCAGAATGTGTAATCCCATATCTCATTCTTAGACATTGGTGTTCCTAATCCTCACTCTGTGTTTTTCTTTCTCCAGATGAGCCGCATGTACCCAAGCAACATTGGAGGCGTGAAGGAAAGCGCCCTGATCAGCAGCGCTATAAACCAACAGCTGGACATGGAGGGCATCACCGTGACAGTGAGGAGGGTGAAACTTGTCAAAGTGATCCCCCGGCCACTTGTTTACATGAGCATGATAAACCATTGGAGAGTGAGAAAAAGGAGGTCTCTGAAAAAGTTTCAGATTCCATGGATGGTGGAGCGGGCAACAACTTGGGGGAAGACGACAGGGTGAGAGGTGACGGAAGTAACACTCAGAACTGTAAAAAGGGCAGCCGCTCAAAGGCTAAAATGGAAGCAAAACACGAAAAGAGCTTTATCGAACATGACGGAGAACACCAGGAACCCGCTGGAGCTGCTAAACCAGCAAGGAAAGCACGCAAACCTGACCGGGAATTTTATCAACCTGGGACCCGCAGGAATACCCAGGGAAAGGACTATGGAGTTGGGAAAGAGCAGGATAAACCTCCCCCTAGGAAGCATGAGCATAAAATCGAGCCAGAATCCCAGTTCAATACAGAGGAAATGGAGGGGAACAAAAAGTCATCCCCACAGAAGCCCAGAGGGAAAGGTAAAGAAGTAAAAGATACACAGGAAAATGTAAAGGTTTCCAAATCCAGTGAGACAAACAGAAAGCAAGGAAGCCAAGATGTTCAAAAGCCTTTGTTACCCCCTGATGCTTCAGTGGAGAAAATGACCTGCAAGGTAGAAAAACTCAGCCTAAGAGAAAAGGGTAAAGTTGGAAGTGAATGCCAAGATGTTGGAGAGTTAAGTTGCAGGAGAGGGAAAACAACTGACAAGGGAGGGCAAGGCCAAAGGGGGGGGACAAAAGAAGAGGAAGAAAAGATAGATAGGAAGAGGGGAAACCGCAGAAAGAGAGGAGGGGATAAGGGAAAAGAGGGGAATGGAGATGACATCAGTGGTGGAGGAAGGAGCGACCAAGGGAAAGATGGGAAAGAGAGAGAACGGAGAGCAACAGAAGCAGACAGGGATAACAAACCAGGTAAGACAGGAGAGACACACCAAAGCAAACAGAGAGAGAATCGTGGAGAAAGCAGAAGAGGAGGAGATGACAATAACAACCGGTCCAGAGAAGCTGACAAAGATGTTAAGACAGAAAAAAATGTAGACAGGACTGTAGAAAGAGTTAACAGAAACAAATTCAATGCAAACATCACGCCATCATCCTCAAAGAGATATTCCAAGTCAGATATTCGACGCTCTCGGAATCGGACTTACAGCAGTAGCTCAGCCAGCAGCGTGACCAGCCTGGAGGGCCCAGGAGTAGGGATGAATGTGGAAAATACCAAGTGGTCACGCTTGCACCCTAAGTTCAATAATAAAGAGGAGATGGTGAATTATGGGGACGGACAAAGGAAGCATTTAAAAAGCTGGACAACCAACGGGGAATCATCTACAGAATCACTGGAAAGGAGCGAGATAAGTGACGTAGCAGAGAATAGAAGGAGGAGGAGAAGAGGAGGGGAGGACGAAATAAGTGCAGAGAGAAGGAGGGAAGAAAGGAAGGGAAACAAAGGTGGAGGTCGAGGAATCCTAAGGGTTTCTCTTGAAAAACATTCAGTTTCCACATCACATAGTGCGGATACACAACATTGCAAGCAAGGCCTGGTTCTTCGTGGCAGAGGTGGAGGTATCCTGGTGCTTCCATCCCGCACAGACATCTCTAACTCACCTGGGGTTGGGCAAAGGCTTTTCGGTGGAATTAGGGGAGGCGCAGCTTCCAGTAGTAGAGGAGGCAGAGGAGGAGTGAGACGGCTTTGGGATCCCAATAACCCAGACCAGAAACCTGCCCTTACCAGCACCCAGTCCTCACAGCATAAATCTCTCCAACAGCCTATATATCTTCAGACAGGCACTGGATATGGACAACTTCACTTTCTGGACACAGACGATGAGGTAGCAGGCAGTCCTCCAGTCCAGCAGGGTGAGCACCTTCGATCCCAGCAGACTGCTGCCATGGCCTACTACAAATTCCAAAACTCTGACAACCCCTACTGCTATCCCATGCCCACCAGCAGCTCACACAATCCTGGCAGCACCACCAGCCAGCGCTATCCTTATCCGTATCATATGGGGCCCTACCAAATGGCACCCCCGAACGGTATGTACCCTGGCCCTGGTGTGGGTCAGTTCAGTGGGAGTTACAGGGGAGCAGGTTATTCTCAGCCAGGTGCGGGAGGTGGTTTGAGTTTTCAAGAGGTGGAGCAACAGGCCAGGGGGGAGCTGGGGAGGCTGTTGAGGGCTGCAGATACACAGGAGCTGCAGCTCAGTAACCTGCTGTCCAGGGACAGAGTGAGTGTGGATGGACTGGATCGCATGGCCCAGCTCAGGTGAGGATTTTGGGTGTGTGAGTGGAATATCTGTGTTTTATGTTGTAATCTTTTTTACGCTAAGTTTAGGTCTGTCAGCTGCACATTGGACACGCACTGAAAAGGCACTGTTCTGTTTTCTAGAGCGGACCTTTTGCGGCTCTATGAGCAGGTCATCCTCACAGACATTGAGTTTTCAGACTCTCAGAATGTGGATCAGGCTTTGTGGAAGAATGTCTTTTACCAGGTCATAGAGCGATTCCGGCAACTACTCAAAGACCCCGCCTTTGACAACACCCCTCATATCAGGAACCTGTTGCTCACGCTGCTTGATGAGGTAAGAAAAGTGTGGCAAAAATTAAGACAGCGCGAGGGTTTGTAGCATTAGGTTATTGCAAGGGGGCAGTTTTTGATTAAGCAACACATTTCATCGAGAAAAAATATCCACAAAGGATTTGCATTGTGAAGACAAAGGATATTTTTTCTTCACAATGCAAATCATTTTTCAGTCATCCAAAAGAAACTAAACTACTAAACTCATTATTTTGTGCATGAATGTGAATGTTGGAATTATTTGTGTTCAGAAGCATTTCACAGCTTAAAACTCCTTGTATTAATTAATCAATTTTTTCCTTCACTGTAAATTAACGATAATAATTGTCTGTTTTACAGGGATCACTCTTCTTCGATGCTCTGCTTCAGAAGCTGCAGACAGTATACGAGTTTAAGTTGGAGGACTACATGGATGGCATGGCTATAAGGGCTCGGCCATTACGCAAAATGGTACAGCAATAGTGTGTGAATACATAGTGTGTTTAAATATATTCATTTTGTCAGATTATTGTATTAGCAGTCACATATTTACGATATTATTCATCAATTTAGTGAGTCAGTGATCAGATGATGTTAATGTTACTGACAGCAACTTAGTTTCTTGGCATTTAATAAGAATTTAATTATGATGTAGCTGAACTTTGTAATTAATTGATAACGTTTTCTGCTATTTCTGTCCTTTTCAGGTAAAATATGCACTTATTAGTGCTCAGCGCTGTATGATTTGTCAGGGAGATATCGCACGTTACCGGGAACAAGCCAGCGACTCGGCCAACTACGGCAAGGCTCGCAGGTAGGCTGTAAATTGAACATTGTAAAATTTCTTACACACATTCAAGAGCCTAAGGTGTACTTGCATTGAATTTTTCATTTGGAACTTCTGCAGTAGGAATATTCCTCTGAGTTTTTGTATCATTTTAGAGAAAATTCCTTCCCAGCTGGGTATAAACTAGTCGATGAGAATCTTAAAATTCAAGCTAGAAGCAGATAATTTCTATGATGGTGTCTTATTACCAGTTGTTTACTTTTCTTCGTAGTTGGTATCTGAAAGCCCAGCAGATTGCCCCCAAAAATGGACGACCATATAACCAGCTTGCCCTGCTGGCAGTTTATACAGTAAGTAATACTCAGTAGAAAATGTTCTATGCAGACATAATTAAATTATTGGCATTAAAGTAACTGGGCTTTGACTTTTTTATGACTGATTATATTTCTCTTGGCTTGTTCCTGAATAATTAAAAAGTATATGTTGTGTAATGATCTATTGGGACCCACCGCTAGTGTGCAGCTCACTGCAGGATACATCCTTCTTAGTGTCATCGTACCTCTCTGTCTTACAGAAGCGGAAGTTGGACGCTGTGTATTATTACATGCGCAGCTTGGCAGCTTCCAACCCCATCCTAACTGCAAAGGAAAGCCTGATGAGTCTGTTTGAAGAAGCTAAGCGAAAGGTCAGACACACACTTTGGTCATTAACTTGTGCCAGATGATTGACTTTTTATTTGGAACAAAAACCTCTGTCATCAGTGCACAGCCTTGACATGGATTTACAAATAGAAATTCTTAAGTTAGAGCCTTGGAAATGAACCATCATGATTTGGTTGCAATGTTGTAGAGGGCATTAAGAAAACATATAATGACCCAGACACATTATTGAGTTAACACAATTACTTGTTTAATAAATTACCGTATTAGCACTGCTGATTAAATTCGCTATCATCTGGTGACTATGGTGAGACTTGGCAGCTCAAGTGCTTCTTGTTTATAGATTTTTGTTCTTGTAGACAGAGCAACTTGAGCGAAGGAGGAAGCAGGAGATTGAAGGGGGATCTCGGGGTCCACCAGTAAGAGGAAGAGGAAGAGGGGAAGAGGGAGCACGTGTGGAGATTTGGATTCGCCCCAGCACACAAGCAGCAACCCCTTCCTCCCAGAGAGGAGGTAGTGAGTCCAGCAGAGACTCTGAACAGGATGGAGAGCTGGGTAGTCTCAGTGCAAGTGACGTAAGATCCCGTTCTTCGTTTCACTCTCTTTTATACATATGGGCACATCAAGTCTCATGTGTCATCCACCGTTACATGAAAGGCACCGTCTGTGTGGGGGCATTTTGTCATACAGGTTTTTTCATTGTTAGTTATACAGAGGTTTTTTTCTTTACAGATGTGTACAGTAGTTTATGCAGATGTCTGTCTCACTGTTATGTCTCATTTTCCCTCCTCTTTGAAGTACACATTATATTCTCTGCTATTCAGTATGACTCTCATTCATTCCCTCTTCTCATTTTCTTTTTTTCTTTCACAGTATTTCCTTGGCCTTAATTTCTATTGACTAATCATTTGTTATTGTAAATGTTTTTATACTCTATACCCTTTCTTCTCTCCTTTTGTTATTTGTCCCTTTGTTTTTTTCTCTCTTTGCTTGCAGTGATTCACCATTTCCTTTTGTTAAAAATCTCTATCTTGGCCTACTTGGTGGCATTGAGGCAGATATAATGCAAGAAAGGCCTTGTTCAGAGAAGTGACCAAGATCCCTACAGTCACGCTTAACAGAACTTCAGTAGTCCTCTGTAGAAATGTTAGAATCTGCGAGAAAGACGACCCTCCCAGCAGCACTCCATCGATCAGGCTTTTATGACAGAGTGGCTAAATATAAGACACTTTGAGTAAAAGGAATACAACCACATTTTAAGCACTGATGGCTCCAGGAAAATTATTCTCGGTTCTGATGAAACAACATTTTTACTCCTCGGTCAAAACGGCAAACGTTTTTTGGGGTTAGCACCAGATTTGCACCATTACCTGGGTAATACCATCCCCAAGGTGAAGCATCGTGGTGACAGCTCCATGCTATGGTGTTGTCTCTTGGCAGCAGGGACAGGGAGGCTTATGGGAAGTAATGAACGCAGGCAAAAACAAGTACCCACATATAATAAACGTGGTAAAGAATGCTGGAGGTGAGGTGGTCTGAAGACTTTCTGAAGCCACCATGTACCTTCACCAGCTGGTCATAGGTCTTTCAGGAGTCATTTTTAAATGTGTAAGAACCATTACCCCTCCAATGAGCTGAAATTGCACATCCAACCAGATCATCTGTCTCAGTTAAAAACTCTATCACTTGTTTCTGTGAGCGTTTTCTGTGGTTTTAGCTGCAGTGAGTCAAAGTGATAAATTATTGAACATTACACAGTAAATACTTCATTTCTGTCAGAAGTGAGTTCTTCTAGTGAAAGATCGCAAAGATCTCTACCTCTGTCTGTAGGGATGAGCATTAAACGTGCCCAACAGCTAAATTATTAAAGAATGTATCGATAAGCTACGACGTTATATATGAATATATTTATCATTTGTTATTTCTATACAAATTATATCTTGTAACGTTTTATCTCACCAACTCTGTGATTAAGACATTTGTCTGTGATACATTTTGGTCATTCCCAATACAAAAGATCTCTCTCCTAGACTGTGTAAGAAGCCGGGCCAGAGCAGCCCTTTCTCAGGCTGCAGCATCGTGCAACGAACACTTACACACACTGCTTATAGTGACGATTGCAGAAAGAACCAAACATTTTTGTTACATTTTACACTAGAGCCGACCATGTTTTTACAACAAATACAAGTTTTCTACATCCAAGGGTGGAAACCCAACTCCATCACATACAAGTGGAAAAATGCAGTTTTTGACTGCCTAGCACATACAGTACTTCAATCATCCCATCTCCATAAAGTAACACAGATAATCAATGACAGAGTTCAATTAAAGTTCCACATTGAAAAGCTATTGGTAGGAGTAGTTGTACTGTTAACAAACTCATCGATACCCATCCCCTACATTTTTGACACGCTGCATAACAGTCACTGTGATTATACTGAATGATTTCTCGTTTCATCTCTCTCTAGTTTAATCTCTTTTTCTATGTGTATCCCTTTTTGCCAGCCACATTAGCCTTTCAGTCCATTTCCTACCATTTTCACTGTTTAAAACCCAGTGTATTTTAAATGGTGCCGTGAGCTCCAAACCTCTCCATATTTACTGGATGACAGGAAGACATGTTTTCTTGATAAATTAAACTTTTGGTTCTTGCTTACTAATTCTTTTCCTCCTTTGACATTCTCTCTTTTCTCTCCAGCTAAACAAGAGGTTCATTCTAAGTTTCTTGCATGCACATGGAAAGCTCTTCACTAAAGTGGGGTGAGTGTGGTCTTACGTATTCCAGCTCTTAGATTCATGGACAAGTTTGAAAGATTTTGAATGTAAAAAGGTTTATTTTTTGTCTGTTATTTATTTTTATGAATGTGTGTCTTGCATATGCAGCATGGAGTCATTCCCTGGGGTGGCGAGCCGTGTTCTGCAGCAGTTCAAGACATTGCTCCAGCATGGACCTTCCCTACTGGGCAGCACACACATGTTGCAGATCATCACCATCAACATGTTCACCATACACAATGCCCACAGCAGAGGTACTGCTGCACATACCTACACGTATCAACAAACATTGCTTTAAAGTTTTAATGCATTTTGTTTCAGTGCAAACTTGATATAAAGTATATCTAGTGAAGGACTTATTTTATTTTTCTGTAGGTTATTATCATGTGTTTTATTAATTGCAAAATGTGGCTCCACTAATAAAACACACATTAACTTGTTGGCATGTTTACATAGAACTAATTTGTGTCTGTGTTTATCAGGTGAAGGAGGAGATGTGCGGTCCGTTTTGCAAGAGCAAAGTACTGCGCTGGGCCTCAGCATGTTTGCACTTCTGGTTCAACGCTGCACGGAGCTGCTCAGAGATATTCCTGCAGGTACAGACATAGTAAGCCCCACAAGTATTTGATCAGCAGCATTAAGTTTTCCTAATTTAAAATCAAGATCATTATTAGTATCATTATTTTAATGTTTGTAGCATATCATTTGACAGTTTAAAGTCAAAACTTGTGGTACCGTCCCACAGTACACCAGTGGACATTATTTGTGGAGCTTAATACTAAACAGTGTATTTGCAGGTAGTTTTACAATAGTGTATGTAAAGATGGACATGTGACAGCTCCCCTCAAGTGAAGTCAAACATGTTCTTCACCCCCTGGTGGCTGGCTGCAGTGGGAGGAAGTGATGTATCATCTGTCATCATGTGTTTTACGCCTGATGGGAGTTTGATTTGGTTTTTGTGCTCGTTAACATGTTTTAGAGGAATAGTGTTTAGCGTTTTCCTCTCTCTCTTATTTAGAACCAGTTCCCATGGCAGATGGAGAAGAGGAGGGTAAAGGGCAGGAGCTTGACGGTATGGTGAGGGTCTCTGCTTTTCCACTGGATCTTAGAGAACTACTGCCAAGCATCAAGGTCTGGTCTGACTGGATGTTGGGACAGCCAGACCAGTGGAACCCACCGCCATGCAGTATAGAGTGAGTATTTAAAACCTTCAATTACATAAACAATGAGTGGTGAGAGTGAATCAACATTAAGCTGCAGGTCTGACAGCTCATTACAACTTAATCTAAAGCCGAGGGAAGCTGCCAATTCAGGTGAAAATCATCTTCAGGTTTATCACCATGAGTGATGCTTCTATTGCACATAACTCTTCAGATGGTGGTTCTTTAAAATATAAATTTCCCACCACCACTGTTTCCTCTCTATCCAGTTGTAGCCCTAATGTTTGGCAATGCCTGGCTGACCTGTGTAATCTGCTGGCACGTGTGGACCACGAGGAAGTGCCACTTTACAAAGTTGACACTGATGAAGGTGAGGGAGATGAAGAGTTGACAGTGCTGCAGTTGAAGGAGGACAGGTTGCTTGCTGGTTTTGTACCAATACTGGCTGCACCACAGGAGCCGTGTTACACAGACAGACACACAGACATGGTGAGTGAAAGGCAAAGGTGTATTTCTATATCTATGGTTCATACTTCTACTTCCGTGGACTTGGTGACTTTTAACGTGAACCGCTATTCATTGTGCTGTTCTCATGTACAAATATCCTCGTCCTCTTTCCTCAGACAATAGCAGCAGATTGTAAGAGAGTGACGGTGCTCAAGTACTTTCTGGAGGCGTTGTGTGGACAGGAAGAGCCTTTGTTGGCCTTCAAAGGAGGCAAGTACATCTCTGTGGCAACTTCTCCTCCACCTGACCACTCAGCGAATACAGGAGGCAGGCACGACTCTCTCACAGAGAAAGAGGTGACTATTTTCCTCCTACTTTCCCGCTAATAATCTGTTCTCTTCTCCTCTGTTGTTATCTATCAAAATTTGACCTATTCATAATAATGTAAATGCTGAAATTACATTTCCCCTGCAGTTCAGCAGAGGCGGTTCAGAGCAGTTGAGGTGAAATTGCTGAATTTCTAATCATGTCTGTGTCTGTTTGGTAGGCTGATGATGTCATAGTCGAGGCAGAGTCATCTCTCTCCACGTCAGAAGGAGAGGAGGATGCAGAGGAGGCGGATGATAGTGAGAATGACATCAGACAGCTGAAGGCACGACGCCATGCCCTCACCAACAAACTGGCACAGCAACAGAAGCGCAGGGACAAAATACAGGTATATGATACATATCCATTTATATTTCTTTCAATGGAAATGAAATGAAATTCAGTTGCTGAAAAGAGTTTATCTCCGAATGCATTTCATAATAACATTAGATTATTATATACAATTATTTTAAATGAAATTCTTATGGGCTCATGTTGATATACTCATTCTACATTGTGTGAACTGCAAAAACATTCTGGTGATATTCTCGTTGTGTGTGTTTGTCCCAGGCGGTTCTGCAGACTGGTGGGCAGTTGGAGCTGGAAGTGAGGCCTCTGTTTTTGGTTCCAGACACCAATGGATTCATTGATCATTTGGAAGGGCTGCAGAAACTTCTTCAGTGTAGAACATACATCATAGTTGTGCCTCTCATTGGTAAGACTGAAGAGACAAAGACAGGAGTAATAATGAAAGCCTCAGTTTAGTGTAGTGTTTATGTTTACTTATGATGTGATGATGTGTGTTCTCTCTTTCAGTCATTACAGAGTTAGACGGCTTGGCTAAAGGCCAGGACAACTTTGGTGGTGGAGTAGGGTCGGGGGGTCGCAACACTAGCAGTCGTGGCAACTATAATGTCAGTGCAGCCCATGTGCGGTCTGTGCAGGAGAAGGCCCGGTTGGCAGTGGCTTTCTTAGAGAAAGGATTCGAGGCCAGGGAACCGTGCCTCCGAGCCCTAACAAGTAGGGGAAGCCAGCTTGAGTCTATTGCTTTCCGCAGCGAAGACACCTCTGGACAACAGGTGAGCCCAAATAAACGAGGCTGAAATTAGTGGTTTTATTTTATTATAATTCAGATCGTGCAATGAAATAAGACTGTTTCTTTTCTCTTCCTCTTCAGGGTAACAACGATGATGTAATTCTGTCCTGCTGTCTCCATTACTGCAAAGACAAGGCAAAAGATTTCATGCCTGACCAGAGAAGTACGTATCATTGACTTCCATTTCTGTCTGTCATATGCAGATACTTCGCAAGAATTGGTGTAAATACAGTCTTCTGAGTGCATCTGTCTCTACTCTTCCCTCCCCCCACAGATGGGACAGTGAGGCTCCACAGAGAGGTCGTACTCCTCACAGATGACCGCAACCTGCGCGTCAAAGCGTTGACCCGCAATGTCCCTGTGCGAGACATCTCTGCTTTCCTCAGCTGGGCCAAAGTGGGGTGAACCAAACTCAGCTGGAGTCAAAGGAAGCCAACTGCTGAAGCCTGCTTGCCACTCAGCCAGAGGAGAAGACACACTTAAGCAGAGGAGGAAGAGGATGAAATAACAGGGGAGAGGAAATGAAAAAGACCAACCACTACTTATGAAACACAAGTAAATGTTGTGAGAGCAAAAGTGGTTTCAGTGAGCTTTTCCCTCTTGTGATGAAGTGTGTATGTGTTATGTGTTAAGATCAGTGAGCTTCCTCAGAGGTAGACTTGATGAGTCTCAGGAAGGCTGGACTACAGAGAGGGAGGAAGTAAAAATGGAGTGATGTGATTTGTAAGTTGTCGGGTCCAGCCTCGACCCTCTGCACCTAGTTAGTGAGTGTGTACTCTGCAAGCGGTATTACATTTGGGCCTGATGATAGAATGAGCCAGAGAGAGGGAGTGTTTGTGGTCATTTGATTGATGAATTCATCAGTACTGAAGGCCACAACTGGTATGTCCACACTTCTCTGAGGGCCCAGTCTTACAGACTGCTGTGGCCTCTAAGGCAGAGCTGAGAGAAAGGAAGGCGGAGAGAAGCACAGCTGGAGTGTCTGTGTCAGTACAGTTGACAGAGGCTTACTGTAGAGAGGATTAATCAAGAGCCCTCAGTCAACCTCAGCACCACCAAGGAATCACAAGCAGGTACGGTATTTCCTGCTCAACCAGGAAGTACACTATGCCTGTCTGGTAACTTCGATTATTCATCCAGTTTGAAGCAAACATTCAGTCTTGATATTGTCAGCAAATGTTTTTAAAAAGTCAACAACAAAAAGGTTTGGTTTATTCATAATTTGTTCTGTTTTTGACTTTTTTTGAGTGCATTTGTAAAAAAAGTTTTGTTTCTATTATGTAGGCAATTTTTCCATTTATCATTATTTTACACACTGATAATATGCATCTGCAAAGTTGTCCAGTGTGGACCATACGTTTTTGAATCCAGTTCTGGGTGCGAATGCATTAGTAAATAATTCATCATTTGTGTTTATGAGCAGTATGAACTGTGCTTTAATACATCAAGGCTGGTTTGTGGTCAGTTTTCAGTTTTTAAACATTTTACTGCATTGAGTAACTTAATAGAATTTAGTCATTCAAGCAAAATTCTACTAAATTTTCCGAAAAAACTGAAACAAACATTTCAATTGTTACTGATCTGTCTTATTTAGACAGCCACAATTTGAAGAGATGGTTCGGTCTTTGACTTTGCAGATGTGTTATTATTGACATCTTGAGCTGTAAATAAAAACGGTGCGTTTCCACAAAAATGAAGCTAAAATACAGACACAGATTTCGCCTAATTTGAAGCCAGAGTCTGTGCAGTAGTGATTGTGGTGTGGACCAGAGGGGAAGAGGTCCTGCAGATACATACGCTCAACCAACTTCAAGTCACTCTCAGCTAATTTGAACCAATTTTACTAAATGAACACTTTGATACTTATCAGTGTGAGAAGAAGTACCTAGAATGAATCAAACTCTGAGTGCATTTTGTTTAACATGACATGGTGCCAGCCAGCCATGGAGATGATTTGGCTTCACTTTTAGGGAATTGTCATGACCTCCATTGTTTTGTATCGGTGTTTTGTTATTTTCAGTTCATACAACCTCAATAGTTAACCTTTTGACACAATGCTTTTATTCTGCAAAACCTGTTTTCCTCTTTAGAGCGTAGCATTGTCTTTCAGATATCCACTTTTCTTTGGTTATGATAAAATACATGTATTATCAGACCTCAAATTGCAGCCTGTAAAATCTAGCATTTCACTGACAGGTAGAATTTGTGTTGGAGATTTAACTTGTTCTTTGTTTAAGACAGAATATGAGTTGTCTGTTTATTTCAATGAACCTTTTAGACAGTGGTTGGATGCTCAAAACAGATATAATCCACACCTCTGTTATGTGATTCACAATTCATAGTTTACTCTCCACATTTTGACCATATGGTAATGCTGTACTCTGTGTACCTGTGGCTATCCTCTATGTTTGTGGCGTACCTTTTCAGCATGGCCTAGATCATGTTTCTGTTTTCTGTGTTAACAGTTGTATTCATTCTTTCCAGCTCCTCTGTTCTTTATGTAGCCTCTGTTAAGTGGCACTGCTTCAGTGTTTAAGTGTCAGAGCAAATGTAGTACGTAATTGACAACACAAGTGGTTTCTTTCATCTTCAATCATTAAAACTAACTTTAAATGCACTGTTTTTTTTATTTATTTATGTGCATATGGCCAGTTGACAATAACCGGACAGGCACAGGTGTTACTGAAAACATTAATAATGCCTCTATTATCATTTTTATTATTACTTCAAGTGTCATTCATTTGCAAATCTCTGGTTTTCTGTCTGTCGCATGTCAAAATGTGTGCAAAATGAAAGCCTATAATTGTGTTGTAATGAAAGATACAGAGCTCAAGAGTTGTGCACATGTAGATTACATTATAGCATTGAAAAAAGACTAAACTAAATGGGATGGAATCCAGGTCTATCCAAATATCACTGTAATCAGAACACAAAATGCATGCTACATGTAATCAAATTATTAGCACAAATATATTACTACAGACATATCTATATCTACGATATCACTATCAAACCAAAACCTTTACACGTGTGCCCTCATGTGGCAGTTGAAGATTACACAGGTGAAAGTGACTGAGTCAAGGAGGCAGCAATGACTTTGGGGAGTCAGGGACTGTGTTGATCAATTCACGAAGGAGACAAACGTGAAGACAGTATAGATAAAACTATACTGAAGTGACTGAGGAGACATCTGAGAAAGGTTTAATGATTGATATTCTCTAGACAAGCCTCGAAACACAACAGCTATATATATATATATATATATATGTGTGTGTGTGTGTGTGAGAGAGAGAGATGGAGAGAGCCAGGGACAGAAAGTTCTGCAGCCCATCCATCCATATCATTTGCTTCAGTATACTTCTGCGCTTGGATACAGACCACACAGGCAGGACCTGATTCCCATCATCATGACAACAGCGCTGCCAGGCAACCAATCAAAGCCCTCTGTGCCCTGTTCTCTGAGCTGATTGGTTTCCCCTCTCGCAGCCTGTTGTGGAATGCCCATTTTTTAACCTCTCTGCTGCCGTGCACGTTGCACACATTCTATATTTTTCTCAATGCAGATTACAGCCACATGTGTAATCCTCCTCTGAGATGTCACGCTCACACCGATGTGATGTTAAGTTGTTTTGCATGTGAAGGCTGGAGCGTGTTCATTAAATGTGAATATTGTGTAAACACAGATTTCACAAATGCCAACATGTAAACACAACACGATTTAAAGAAAAGTGTTTGCACCAGTGCATATGTGGAAACTGCCGAGCATCAATCCCCTTGAACTGGATGTACGACTGATCATCTGGCATCTGCACAAACTACACTTCATATTATATAACTGGACCAAGACATATTATTCCAGATCATGGACCGTAAGGTTTTGTACACAAGCACATGCATGCATACGTTTCACAAGGAGATCCCAGTGTTATCGTTGCAGTCTAGTACACATCATCTAGACTCGTTTGGTCTGTACTAGTGTGATTTGCTAGAATGAATTACGCTCCTCTGATGTTCTCACCTTACCATCTTTTGAGAAAATCCACAACTGCTCTATGATGGTGCATAAAAACAGTTTTTAACATTGACTATAGGTGAACGACTGGCTATTTATAGAGGAGGCCAGATCAGGACTGAAACTGTTAATCAGGTTAGGAGCTCAGTGACTGAAAGTGGGCATGAAGGCCATGCACACACACACATACAGGGGAAAGGGATGGTTGTCCCCTGTAACAATGAACCAGGTCTGATGTGTTTACAGTCATTGTGTGTGCATGGTTCCCAGCATCCTCAGCACATGCTTGCAGGTGCTGGGTTGTGCAGCAGCAGCAGCAGCAGCAGCAGCAGACTCACAGATGAGACAGGGAGCGGAGGGGGCTCAGTTTCCCTGCAGGCTGCAGCTGCACAGCATCAACAACTCTCTCCCTGAAACTGTCACACGTGTCCCCTCTCCTCTCGGCTGACTCTCGCCGCACAGCTCCGTGTCTGTCGGTTCATCCTCTCCTTGGGCTCCCGCACGGTGGCAGGGAGGCGATTCTCCACCGCCGCCATTTTTAGGGGACTGCCTATCGAAGGGGAGAAACTTTGCTAGCTAACGCCTAACATTAGCAGCTAGCTAGATGGCCAGTAGCCTTGCTTGCTTGTCTGCTTGCTTGTGACAGTAGACGCCTGACAGTCGTTAGCCCGGGTAGCTAGCCTCGCGTTGAATTATTTTCTACCACCGGCTGCTATAAATGACAAAATCGGCTATTGCTAAAGCGAACAAATCTGCAAAACGGAGCGTGTGTGGTTGGGAAGTCGACTGTGTTGTTAGATTAGCGAATTAGCAACTGCTAACGTGTAAGCTAGCCCACTTTGATTCCTCTGGACTGCGTCGCCTCGTCTGTGATTTTTGGCGTCAGTCGCTGTGCTCTGCCGCGTCGACCGGGGCGACCAGCCGCCAACACCCCCACTCCCCGGCCCGTGTGGACTCATTTTCGGACGAGGTGAGTTGCTCGCCAGCTTTAGCTTTCGTGCTAACCCAGCGGTCTGGACGTGTTACCGTTCGCTCCGTGTTCCGTGCTGCGGTTAAGCCCCATTTCAACGCAGGTTAGCTGGGGGAGCTAAGCTAGCTTGTCAGATCGGTTGCCCACTCGCCAGCTAACCCTAAAAGTTGCTGTCACAACTTGTGAGCTGTGTCGCATTGTCAGATTTGTGTGTCCGTGCAACTTCGGTCACATCCTGGTCAGCACGAAGGTGTGTGTGTGTGTGTGTTGAATGACAGTGTGAAACACGAGCAGGTGAGGTAGCAGGGAGGGGGGCTAGCGAGCTAAATGGTCGCTGGTTTGGTTTGTTGTAAACAATGCGTACAGATTGCTTCACCTTAAGAAGCGTCAGCTAAGTTAGCTTAGCTTGCTAATCCGCTTTATGCAACTATAGTAGCAAGCGGTGCCACTCCCTCGTTTTTGGTTGTTGTTGCTGCTGCTGCACACTGTGGCTGTGCGTTAAGTGAAACTGGGCTTTGGGGTTGTCAGGTTTTTCATCTGTGGAAGTTTCCCCATCTCCGAGCAGCATCGCGGGTCACACCGTGTCTGAATTAGGGGACGGTAGGTGACATGTTGTGTGTCTGTGGCTCGTACACGTTGTGGCATCGTGTTTACAGGCAGCCTTTTATCCAGGAGACACACACACACACACACACACACCATCGAGTGATCCTGCTGTTTGCGAAGCGACGAGCAGAGGTCGCATCCGTCGGCCGCTGTTGTTGTGCACTGACGTGAGTCGCATTCCTCCGTTTTCACTGTTGATATTGCGTAACGCTGGCTATCACTCCACCAGCTCCTCTCCTGCTGGGATTATCTGTGACCACAATTTCTGCATGACAGTGGATGATCGACACGGGGATTTAACACAGCACCTCCAGTATGGTGAAGTCATGCTCATCGTCCGTGTTGTGACATCAAGTTTAGCGTTAAGACATCGAGCTCCTGTTGGTGGTGATCCAGCAGGTATACTGAGCTCTGTGGCTTCGTGGCTGATCTACACAAACACTTGGGTTTTTGGTTTTTGTTTCGTGTGCCACCTATAATAGCTGCAGTGTGAGCAACCCTGCTGTCTTTGTTGTCTTGGCACCCTAATGAACAGGCTAGGCTGTCCATGCACCTCAGCTGAAAAGCAGGTACAACTTGTTCTCATCCTCTCTCATCACAGATTTCTGCCTCGGATGCCGGCCCCTGCCTTCTTGTGTTCTCCGTAAACCTCTGCTCATATTATTTTTTCGGTCAGAACAACGGTGCATTCATTTGGAGGAGCTGCTCCCCTTGTTTACTTTCAAGGTCTTGCCGTTGGCCGATGATGAGAGTTGAGTAGCTGTCATTGCATGCGAACGTCCCTATGCAGGAGAAGCCTTTGCAAACTTGTGGGGGTTTTGTGTGTGTCAGTGTTGTATCAGGGGGTGCTGAAGATGGTCACGCTGCATAATGGATTTAAGTGTCTCCCAGGAAAAATGGATTAGACACTGGAGCAAAGCCTTCTCTGCTTGCTTAAGTCTAGATCCAAGTCGGTCGGTAACGGTCAGCCTCTGCAGAACAACACCCGTTTCCACAATATCATCCACCATTGCCACCACAACTGAATTTGTTGGTGTTATGAAATGTGTAATGTATTTATGGATCCACCTCATTTAGTTTCTCGATTGTCTTGCTACATTGCTTACAATTAAGCTAATTTTGTTTTAAGCTGATAACCTCAGAGCTTATATAGTGACATTGATCCTTAGGTGTTGTCCAACCTGACAGACAGTAGTGACATAGCAGTTTGAAATAATGAAGTTTGGCTGCTGAGAAATTGGAAACCAGCAGCATATTTGATGAGTCAGACTACGAATAAGAAGGAAAAGGCAGACGATATTAATTCAAGGTGATTGAGAGAGGACGCATACTGTATAAACAATGGTTTGCCAGTTTTTTTAGATGTGGAAGTGTGAGCATTAACTTCTCAATCACTCAATCTGCATCAGATTACACATTTGTGGAGAACAGTTCAAGATTTAAGCCGTCAATATGATTGAGTCTGAAGTCCAGTAGTGCAAACGTCAGAGATGACTGTTTGGATTCTTTTGTATGTCATGTTGTGGAGGGCGGTGGCACAGGGAATTGTCTTTTTACCCAAGTGTTTTTCTTGCTCAGAAGAAACTATGCTGTTGATGCTGGTGACATTTATCCCAACACGGATAAAAACAAAGTGTAAATGGAGCTCGGAGAGAGGAACGGGAGGGATCAAATCCTCTTAGTGCTTGGTCACTCTGTTCACATCATCTCTGTAGCGCTACAAGTCAGGATGTGTTGTTGTTGACGTTGGGTAGCTAGAGAGCTTTCACTTCCTCCACTCAGTGAAAGCCACAATCTGTAGTGAGTCTGGGAAAGCAGGAGCATGGACACCCCACCCTCCATCTTCTATCTCCATCCACACATAGCGTGTAAGCCATTTGAACAACAGCGCACATGTAGGTCACAAAATTAATATTGTTTCTAATGCTTAAACTTCAAACACAGCATTTACTGGTCCAGTGTTTTTCTTGGTCAGTTTAAAATTGGGATCTGATTGGAGTTGTCTATGCTGAAGGTAGCATTAGGGTTCATGTAAGAGGAGATTTATCTGTTTGGCATGTGAACATTTTAACTAAATTGTCGTTATAAAGTGTGTTTGTTTTTTGTAATTTTGTAGCTAAGTGAAAGAGGAGGATTTCATGTGAACCATTTACATCTGGCTGATACAGGATCATTTAATAAGATGTGTCAGCTAAGTGCATTCCTACTTAAATTATTTAGCAATCCAGCATCTAGCATCTGCCTGAAGGACATTTTCAAACTATATGCGTGTGTGTCAATTGAAATGACACCTGAATTCCCACAGTTCTATAAGAACAGTTTAAAGTCGATCTAGTATATTGTGGTTGATGTCCTTTTGTCTCAGATTGACATTTAAACTAAGCAGAAATTCATGTTCATTCATATATGTTTGGTTTTCTAGGTTTTAATTAGCAGAAATCACCTCTTTCTCTTTTGATAAAGCAGCAGATGGAAGGATTGCTCCAGGGTTGCTCCTCTGTAGATGACCCTGTACTGTGTAGCTGAGAGAGTTTCACTGTGGGGATCAATAAACTATTTGATTATTTATTATCCCCCTCCATTTCTCTTTCTTTCTCTCCGTTACACCCATCGCTACTTAGCTTTGTGTGTTGGTTCCCTCTTCATTAGGCTTCTTGGTGATTTTACCATGCACAGGAAATCAATTCACATAATACATCAAGAGAGAATCCATTTTCTCAAGCAGTAAAGCAAAACAACTTTGGTTGCATTTCTTGAACACACTGTTCTTTGTGATAAAGCGTGCACACGCATTTCTTGCAGATGAATCCGTCTCTTCCAGATTCAGTCTTGTGACTAAGTGTGTGGTGCTCTGTTTGATTGTCTGTGTGTTTGGGGGAGAGAAACAGAGAAACATGGAGATTAACACCTAATTGCATTTGTATTACACTGTATAATCTAGTCTGTTGGAACTGTAGAAACAGCCCAACATAAGTCAAGTCTAATGTAGTTTATTTCTTCTTGATGTAAAATAATGAAGTGCAGGTAACACTCCACTGATATAATGACCAGATGTTTGTTTCACTTTACAGTAATATTTGTTTTGTTTTGACCACGTTCTGAACAATGAAAATACTCAGCAGATAAATCCATTATAAAATTTGAAAACTGCAGTACCCATGCCTTTGTCCCTTATACTCTATACACATATATATTTTATCGTAAGTATAGCATGCATAAGTGATTGACAGTGGCTTTTTTTTTGGTTGTTGTTGCTGCTTAGAGCGTTGGCTCTCTTTGGGAGGGTGTCAGTACAGCTCGTGCTGTATATGTGTAAAGCAAAAGATGGTCAAAGGTTTGACAGATGACAAGATAAATCTGTGCTCAAGTACATCAGTCAAATCCAAAATATGACCAAGCATATGTTGCTCTCAGGTGTAGCCGGAGCCTTGAGCCTTTTGTGTGCAAAGTTTATGTGGATTTATTTATTTACACACCAGGAATAGCACAACATTCAATAACATTAATATACAGTTGAAGTTACATGATAAAGTTATTTAAAAGATTTATCTGACCCAGTGTCCTGCTGGTAAAATACAATGAGCGTTGTAACTACTTTTTAAATGTCAGATTTATCGGATTGTACTTGAATTGTTAAAAAAAAACGTAAAGTCAAAGTTAAAGATCGCTGACACGGCAAAGCCAGTTTACATAGAAGGAACATAACAATTCATGCTTTGAAATTATATTACTATAGTCTTTACATTACAGTTTTCTTCGATGCATCAGAAAACCATTTCTGTTGGAAACAAGCAACTAGGAAAAATTTGATCTAGTAACAGCTTGTAAATAATAGTTTGCTTGTTTGCAACCTACCTTGTGATTGTACAGTCATAATCAGTGTGTGCTGAATCAGTACGCGTTCATGAGGAAGTACTATCACATGGTAGATAGAAAACATCTTAAAAGTACAGAGAGCTTCAAGACAAGAGTATTAAACATGTTTTTTCTACTGTTGATGTTTGGTCTGTGTGTCAAGCTGATTTGAGTGGAAAGAATGTTTTTTTTTCATTGCTACATCGATTTTGCTTGTAAGCCTTTTTCCTTTCACCCAAATTTACCAAAATTATTTAAACTCAGGTCTCTCTCACAGACGCACATATACAGGCACAGAAGGGTCCATCAAAATGTTCTGTATTAACAATTTATCTGTTAGTTTGATGCCATAATATATTTGGTTTTGTTCTAACCTGATGGCACTAATATGAAACATACAGCACTTTTGTGTTCTTGTTCTGCGGAGCTACTGTGGGAAAATGTTGAAAATGCTGATTGTCTTGTCAGATTTAACAACACACATTAAGAATTGCTCTTGTGTATTGCTTGGAACGCAGTTCATTGCTTTGATTTGCGGTTGGAATATTTTTTGTGCAATTTGTTTTTGTGCACAGATTTTTTTCTTGTACACAGCACAGTCACACTTGTTCAGTGTGTGTGTGTGCGTGCATGTATATACGCATGTGTGTTTGGATCTATGTATATTGATATACTACAAACTACAACTATAAATACATATAATACAATCAAATATATAGATTTTTAATGCATGTGTTGTAACAGATGTAAAATATAAACACAAACACATCTTTTATTCATATTCTGTAAAATACAATTTTTCATATTATATCAGAAGATAAACGCTGATTCCGATATGTCTGCGAAAGCCTCATATCAGCCGATGTTATCATAACTGTTATTTCGCTCGGAATCCATTTAAAGTCATTGTTCTGTTTGTAAATGAGTTGTTGTTAAATCAGATTGCATTGTGTGTCTTTACAGAATAAGGAAGTGCTTTGCCTGTCCCCAACCCAGAGTAGCAGAAAGACCCCTACACCTGAATATTCAGTGTTTTATTAGTGTGTTATCAGTGTGTTTAAACATGGCTTGCTTGCTGAAAGCTTTTAAAAATTAAAGTTTTAAAGGCAATCTGTCTCATAATGCTCATCTTGTAATGTTGCAAGTATCAGGACAAAATTAGACAAAATCTGAATGACTCTCTGTTTACTAGTGTCCAACATAAAAAGACTGTGGTTTCTGTGTTACTTCAGTTTGTTCATGTTCATGTGTTGTCCTTGGGGGCTTCGTGTTTCATCTTAAGAGTTTCATACTTTTTTTTGTTGTCAGCTGGATCCCTTTTTCACCAGGACGAACCTTGTGACATTAAGCCAGCCTGTGTGGCAGTGGTACAACAGGCTGTAATGATAACTATAGGTTTGGTTCGGGTGCTGCCAACACAAAGATTAGCTGAAAGGACCAAAGTAGCAGTTTACCCTCTGAGCATGTCCGTAATGATATCCGTGTGGTATCTGGGTATGGAGGGGGTTGTGGTCAAGTTCATGTTGGCTGAAGACAAAACATGGAGATGAGGTTAAAACAGGGTGGAGTGATTCTTTAAGGCTGCATGCTGTTGGTAGTCTTTTGATAACTATAGGATTCCTAACTATAGGAAAGTGCACATTTCCATTCCTCTCTATAGTTGTACCCCCAGATAGGCACGTTTCTGGTTCCAAATGTTCTGTAAAGATTGATAATATTGTAAAGGCCCTTAAACCCCAGCTGCCAGAGTGGAGCTGGTGAACAATATACATTTTTTTTCCATTTTAAAATGTAAAACAATCTCCATCCACAAAAGCGTTTTAGCTCTGCATCATAACTAATCTCCGTCCCTACTAACACACAAGAAAACTTTGATGACTGTGATGCTTTTTAAATAAATGCTTCTATCACACACATGGAATATTTAGATTTGCACTGATGTTTAGGTCAGGGGGACTGTGAGGGTCCATCGAAACACTTTGGCTTGAGTTTCTTGAAGAAATGATTCACGGTGGATTTTGAGTTCTGCTCTGGCTCATCATTTCTTCTTTTCAGTTTCTTGACTTACTGTATAGCATATTTCATCCATGATTTACTGATATGGTAATCTATTCTTCTCCCCCTCTCTGTGAAATGTTTCCTGTGCAACTAACAGCCACACAATCACAATATTTCCACCCACACAGTAAACAGTTGGCATTTATTTTAAGTTAATGGAAAAAAGTGGATTAACATTTGAAGAAATGCTCATTCTTAAATGTCTCCTTGTTGCAGGGGCTGTATTTACTTTACTTTTCTCTTTTGTAATCAACAAAATCTGGAAGTAACTCAGATCTGCCTAAACCTTTGCATATAACAGTATTCAGGCAAGACAATAAAATCACAACCTCCAGTGTTGAACCCACATACCTCCTTACGAGTTTCTGACAACAACAAACATGGTAATGGATAATGTTCCTCATTAGAGAGGGAGCAAGATGCAAAAGTGGCCACATTGTAAATGCCTGTAGTTTCATCCCGACTTGCAAAGTATCTTTAAAATGTTCTGTCATTGTTGAAATATCTTCCTTTTGTCCAAGGTCATCTCGCTTGAACTATTGAGTATACTGCTCCCATGATCTCTGGTGGCACTTCTCTGTTACGTCCATATCGTGAGCTGTAAGCTTTCAGAAGACAAGTACAAATACGGACGAAATGAACAGAGTACTGACAGACGTGTTTGTCCAGATATATGAGCATAAATGAGCCTTCACCTGTACAAAACAGGATGTTGACAGATACTGCTCATTTGCATGAAATGTTATATAAGCCAAATTAGTTTGTGTGATGAAATTCTGAAACACACCTACACACTCAAAGAATTTGCTTTGTAGATGCAGAATATACAAAATGCTTTCACACACTCAGCATTAAAACACTGTATTAATCTTACATGCACATTACATGAATTAACAAGGGCACAATTGATGCATCCAGTTAAGAGTACACAGTAAAATTTGACCTTGGGTCCTTTAATTGATCTTCTGATGCAGTTCACCCCTCATTACTGTCGGCCTCCTCATAGCACCGGACATGAAATCGATCTCTGAGCCAGAATATTTGCATTGCCCAGTATTCCAGTCACTTACAGATCTGCAATAATCGCTGAAGCAATCTGAACTGAACTGATACACTCATGATGACTCTGCAATTAGTGGATTATTTTGGGGTCAGCATTTGATGGTGTGACCAGTGGCTTGAGGCACCGTGTTTACTTGGAGCCTCTAATCTTCCTGGAGAAGCTTTGTATGTCACTCAGCCAGTGTGGGGTTGTATGCCGTATGATATTGTAATGATGCCTCAAGCTCCCATGTGTTTTCACAATTGTTAAAGATACAAAGAAATGTAAAAACCTTTTTGAAACAGAACGGCCACGGTAACCCGTCCTGCAGCCACAGTTGCATCTGCCAAACTCAACCATTAATTTTTCATTTCACAGTTAACACCACAACACATCTACATCACACAAGCATTATTCTATTTAAAGTTAGGGGAAGCTATATAGTTGTATTACACATATAATATTATCTTCCCATTTTCACATGATTATTGTGTCCCAGTAATGATGGAGGGAGCAGTTGGTTTAATTAGCTCCAGTGTGGATTTGGAGAACTGTTCCACACCTAATCCAAACATTGTGTTTCTGCCTTCTTGTGTAGTGTGTCTTAATGTTGTAGTTTGAATGGATGGAGAAGACCAATCGCTGATGTAGTTTCTTCAGACTCGCATCAGAGTTTTATCTTGTTCTTGCTAACGCCTCTGTCTGTCTCTCTTTGCCTCCCCTTCCCCTTCTGTCCATCCAGGCGCCCATGTGCTGATTCCTTAGGTCCATCCACTACTGCAGATGAATCTTCAGCTGCTTTGGCGTAGCTCAGCACCCAGATAGTCCCATCCCCTTTGAGTGGGCGATAAGGGACTACATTGACCAGGATGCCCTCCTCTGTAAGGGCAGGGAGCCTGAAGGATCCGGACGTGGCTGAGCTTTTCTTCAAAGAAGACCCGGAGAAGCTTTTCTCAGACCTCAGAGAGATTGGCCATGGCAGCTTTGGCGCCGTCTACTTTGTACGTCAACTACATCTTTGCACTAACTCACCAACTTAAATACAGCAAAAGTATCTGCTCTCAGTCAATTTTGTTCAGTAAATACAGATTCTACATTGAAGAGTTGAAAGGATCAGTCTCGTGATCCAGGTTACTGTTTACCTTTCTGTGATTAAAACAGTAGCTCACGGCTGTTTGAGAGAATGTACTGCGCATTAGAAGTCCTGCATGTTATTGTCAAAATGTGTCCTGACACTGTCCTTTGTCTTTGCCAGGCACGAGATGTACGCACAAATGAGGTGGTGGCAATCAAAAAGATGTCCTACAATGGCAAACAATCTAACGAGGTGAGACAAGAATGATAATGATAATATGTATATACATGATAATATAATTAATAATCTATGATAGTTCAGACTTTGACAATAAACCTTTCCACATGGTCCAGGAAATATTCTCCACTGAATAATTATAAATGTATCAAACCTTGACTTTTGGGCACTTAAATACAACTCGGATCGATTTAGCTGCTCTGTGTGTTCTACTTTCTGTGCCACAAACTAACAATACATGTTTTTGATGTATATATTTCAAATTGCTAATGTAAGCCATACATGTACCACACTGTTAATGTGGGGTATCATTGTAATTCTGACCTCAACAAGGTCGTTCCTGTGCGCTCCCTTTCGCTGTTGTCGTCCCAGATACAGCTCATGATTTCAGATTAGCTATAATCAGATTACACATAATCTGTGAAGAGAATCAAGGCATTGCATGTTTTGTTTTTAAGTCACTGCTTTCCCCAACAGAAATGGCAGGACATAATAAAGGAGGTGAAGTTTCTCCAGAGGATCCGGCACCCCAATAGTATAGAGTACAAAGGATGTTACCTCCGTGAGCACACAGCATGGGTAAGTCACCTGACTACATGCACAGAACTCAAACATCATCTCATTCAAATACATGGGTTTGTATCTGTCTATACGCTGTTATTCACAACTTCATCTGTTGTCTCCAGCTGGTAATGGAGTATTGTCTCGGCTCAGCCTCTGATCTGTTAGAAGGTGAGTAGGTGTTCTGTGGTTCAGGTTTTTGTTCTGTCTTGTCTTTTTGAGCTCAAAGAAAATAAAGTAGTCATTGATGTGTCTTCATCAGCTGATGTTTCAAATATTTTTTTCCTCCTTCAGTTCATAAAAAACCTCTACAAGAAGTAGAGATCGCTGCCATTACACATGGTGCTCTGCAGGGGCTGGCCTACCTTCATTCCCATAATATGATCCACAGGTGAGTTTTTTAATATTCCCCCCTATGTGTCTGTCAACAATATGTCCCCCACACACCCCATCATCTGACACACACCCCTTCTTGTTTTTCTGTCTCTCAGGGACGTGAAGGCAGGTAACATCTTGCTGACTGAGCCGGGGCAGGTCAAGCTTGCAGACTTTGGCTCTGCCTCCATCGCCTCACCTGCCAACTCCTTTGTGGGAACGCCATATTGGTAAGTGAATGTGTAAGATGTTGACTGTGATTGACAGTCTGCTTGAAGATACATTGATTATTTAAATGGGTTTGATGTGAAATGGTATTTACCTCTATTTGCATACTCGCACGAAAGTAAAGAGCTGCCTGCTTAAGTGTTTGAAGGCTTTGCCACTGAGATTGAATGTATCCTCAGGATAGAGATATCATCTTCAGGAGGGAGTCGCTGCTTTTTTAAAATCTTATTTATGATGCTGATGAACTTTGGAGGATTATAGTAAATTAAGTTTTCCTTCTTTTCCACAACTTTATCTTTCTTTGCTCTACTTCATCATCCAGGATGGCCCCTGAGGTGATTCTCGCCATGGATGAGGGCCAGTATGATGGGAAGGTGGATGTCTGGTCCTTGGGGATCACCTGTATAGAATTAGGTAGGTAACAGTGTAGGTTTGTGTTTATTTTATGTATAAATATGAAACTGCAGTATATTATAGAATACTTAATATAAGATAAAATATAGCCCTTCCATTCTTTTTAAACACACATTTTATTTTTACTGGTAAAATGATAGACAGGTCTTTGTACACAAAGACTAATGCTAGACAGCTACATCAACGTGAGCAGTGTTTTACAAGGCAATATTTTATTTAAAGTGCCTATATTATTATTTCTGGTTGTCACACTGCTGATTTAATAAGAAGAAATATGTACTGACTATGTGTTTTCCGTTCCAGCTGAGAGAAAGCCTCCCTTGTTTAACATGAATGCAATGAGTGCCTTATACCACATAGCGCAGAATGAGAGTCCCACACTGCAGTCTAGTGAATGGTAAGTTGTAATAATAAATAAATATCTGATAAATAGATTAGCAAAGTTTCAAGCCTCTCAGATTTTGACGGCCTACTTGATTAACTGAAACCGAAGGAAAAATTGCGACACCACTTGCATTACCTGGGAAAGGAATGTCTGTTATATAAGTTTTAAGAAGAAGAAAATGAAAAAGGTAACAAATTAAGTGATATAACTAAATTTGATTTCCTATAAATAAAAATACAAACATGCTGTGAAATACTTGTTTAGTTGTACTGTTTAGCACCTTAACCTTTGGTGTTTACTTTTGTTAAGACGATCTGTGTCAGCGTCTTGTTGTGTTACGACCCTCTATCTTGTCATCTTTGTTTCAGGACAGATTACTTCAGAAACTTTATTGATTCTTGCCTTCAGAAAATCCCCCAGGATCGGCCGCACTCTGACGACATGCTGGGTGTAAGTTCATGCCCGTACTGTGCACCACCACACATGAACTTGATTGACAGCACCCCCCGTGACGTTTGCACTCAGTTCTGTCCTCCATAAGCTTCTATTTTGATTCACTAATCCTCTGTTTCCAGATTCACCCACATCCACAACATGGACAAACACACACAGCTCAGTTTTGTAGAGAGAACATAGATGTAATTACTGTAGAGATGCGACTTCTCCACCCACTGTTAAGTAATTGAGCAGCTGTCACTTAGCTCACTAATGGATTCACTGTTGCTAATGGAAGTTGTCCTTGGGGTACGTAAGCACTGCACACTGTGTCTTTCTTTGTTAAATGTTAAGTTTAAAACAGTGTTTGCTTAAAAAATGTTAACTCTTCCAATATTCTTTTTAACTTATTTTCTAATGGATCTTCTTCAGTAGAACTACTAGTCCAACATTACTTTACAATAAAGTACAGGAAAACAGTGTTAATGTTTCTTAATGGGCTGCAGGTCATTACAATAGCTATGGGACTTCCTGTCATATTTTAGGCAGTGGACATACATGATCTAGTTCTTTGGGTATCTCATTTACACCAAAATTAGTATATGAAAGGCACCCACTGGTAAGCCTGCTGGTAAACCCGCTGATTGAATTCTCATTGCCAGTAGAAGAGTTAGCCTTTCTGTTTTTTATTTCCCTCTTGCATCATGTTTGAGGTCACAAACGCACCAGTAGCTGAGAAGCTCTCTCACCCCGCTCTCTTGCTAGAGTTACATCTTACACACCCTGAAGAAAAAATTGCAATTGCACGTTGTTCCCTAGATGTAAAAAAACAATATGTTCACAAACGTTCATACCTGTTTACGCGCTTTACAATACCATCAGTCAGGGAAACCTGTCTTTCAAACACAAAGTTTCAGTTTTGTCCGTCTCAATTTCGTTCCTGTTATCTTTCTTTTTCTTCTGTGACTTCTCTGTTCAATGATGTTCCGTCTTTTCCTTCCTGCTACCTTCCTCTGCAGCATGCATTTCTGCAGCGTGAACGTCCAGACTCTGTGCTAATGGATCTTATTCAAAGGACCAAGGATGCAGTGCGAGAGCTGGATAACCTGCAGTACCGCAAGATGAAGAAGATCCTCCTTCAGGAGGCTCACAACGGACCCGCCGCAGAGGCTCAGGATGGAGATGAGGTGTGTATTTGTTTGCATGTTGAAATCAAAGTCAAAATAATGATGCTTGAATACAAGAAGATTTGTGTGGGACAAAAAAACAACAATGCAGAGAAAATAATTCGGCATGCATACGTTTGTATGCATGTCTGTCTGTCTCTCTCTCTGTGTGTCTCTCTCTCTCTTGTATTTCCTCTCTGGCTCTTTCACTCTCTCTGGCTCGTTCACTGTCTCTCTCTCTCTCTCTGTTCTCTTTCCACTCTGTTTCCAGGAGCTGGAGCCTGGCGGAGGTCGAACAGGAACGGTGAACAGCGTCGGCAGTAATCAGTCCATCCCCAGTATGTCCATCAGCGCCAGCTCCCAGAGCAGCTCCGTCAACAGCCTGAATGAAGCTGCTCAGGACAGCCGCAGTGAGCTGGACCTGATGGAGGGGGACCACACAGTCATGTCCAACAGCTCTGTCATACACCTCAAGCCGGTGGGTAGAGTGACTCAGACATTCAACTATTTAGAGGAAATATGACAAATAATTCTTACTATTCTTTTTTTTTTTTCTTTGGCTCCGGTAAACTTTCTGTCTGTGTGAGTGAGGTTGCGAGCAAAATATCTGCTGCTCAGAAACAGCTGCTGTTCTATATGAGGATGAATGCAATAAAGGGTAGATGTGTCATCAAGTGGGTGAATGGGGAGTTTCTTACAGCAGCCAGGTGAAGAGATTCAGAGTGAGACATCATTGACTGCTGTGATGTTTCTGTAGCACCTTGGTTGTTTCTGTTTCTCTTCTCCTCTGTCTTACTCTCATTCCAGCTCTGTCCCAGATTTTCTTCATGCTCCCAATGCCTCTTTTTTTTGTACGTGTACTGTTAATTACTGTGACAGAATAATTTGTTAATAGTGCTGCCTCATGTCTCCAGGAAGAAGAGGAGAGTTTCTCTGGGGAGCAGGAAGCCAGCAGTCAACCCACTGAGCCCCAGGCAACACCAGCTCAGGCCCCAAGGAAGCACTACCGCAACAGAGAGCATTTTGCCACCATACGCACAGCGTCACTTGTGAGAACACACTTAATCCTCTTTGTATCTCTTTTATTGTACCAACTGATTTTCTTTTTTACTGGTTGTTTAACAGAGAAATAGACAGTTTGTGCTTTGTGTTTGAAGAAAAGACTGGAATAAGGAGAACTCTTTCACCATCCCTGTTATTCCAGCACACCTTTTAAATAATCTAGACCTTACTGATTCTCTCTGACATGTATCTTGCAGGTGACCCGCGAGATGCAGGAACACGAGCAGGACTCTGAGCTACGGGAGCAAATGTCAGGGTACAAACGAATGAGACGGCAACATCAGAAGCACCTGATGGGTCTGGAGAACAAGCTGAAAGGAGAGATGGATGAGCACCGTCTGAGGCTGGACAAAGAGCTGGAGAGTCAGAGGAGCAACTTCACCCAAGAGATGGAGAAGCTGCTCAAAAAACACCAGGCGGCCCTGGAGAAAGATGTATGAGGATCAGCAATTTAAGAAAAATACGCACACACACAAAATATGAATCTAAAGGAGAAATACAATGTTTGTTTGTAAAGTTGAAGAGAGTGTATTTTGTCTCTTACTCGTTGTCATGTTTGGTTTAGCTGAAGACATTTGCCAATGATGAGAAGAAGTTCCAGCAGCACATCCAGGTGCAGCAGAAGAAAGAGCTCAGCAGCTTTCTGGAGTCACAGAAACGAGAATATAAACTACGCAAGGAGCAGCTCAAAGAGGTAACATACGTGACACACACACAGAAAGAAATATATATGCAAAAATACGTCTGTTATCGTTTGTATTTTTGCCAGGGTGATCTAACTATCTTGGTTTTTTCTGATGAGCTGTCCAAACCCCAAAGACACTTTATTATCACAGAAGCCAGTGTGGTTCTCAGCCTTTCTGAATCGTGACCGTCTTTCCTGAAGGTTTCTCTGTGGCTCATAAAGCCAGTTTTCATGAAATTAAAGTTTTTTTTTAGTTTTGTCTAGGCACTCAACACAGCCTGATGAAGCCAGGGCTCAAACTACCCATTCTTAAATTTCTAAATGTTGATACAAAACCCAATAATGACGAGACCCTGACACATTGAAAGAAAACGTAATAAAAAAGTATCACTTGTGATGCAGGAACTGAGTGAGAACCAGTCGACTCCTAAGAAAGAGAAGCAGGAGTGGCTTTCCAAGCAGAAAGAGAACATCCAGCACTTCCAGGTAAGGATTTGTCAGACTTAACAGACTTTCCAAGACCACGTGATGATTTTCCTCAGACCTGGCAATGGATTGCATCATCAGTAGAGTCTGTAACGTTAACAAAATTTACCTCTCAGTAAGCACTACCCAGGTTTGACCCTGCTAAGCTCATTTGTCCCCCAAAACATCCCTTTGCAAGTTTTCTTGAGAGTTTGAATGTCTTTGAGGTATACTGTTAATTATAGTAATGTAACAATGTGTCCACTACCAGGCGGAGGAGGAGGCCAACTTGCTGAGGAGACAGAGGCAGTACTTGGAGCTGGAGTGTCGTCGGTTCAAACGCAGGGTCCTCATCGCCAGACACAATGTGGAACAGGATCTGGCCAGAGAGGTACTTCAACATGCAGAGGCAACCACAGACCATCAGCTACTCTTGCGTTTTTGTTTTATTTTATTAATTCGATCACCTCCATTTACCCTGCATTTACTCATTTACTATTTTTTCCAGGAGCTGAACAAGCGGCAGACACAGAAGGACCTGGAGCACGCAATGCTGCTCAGGCATCACGAGTCAATGCAGGAGCTGGAGTTCAGGCATCTGGGGACGATCCAGAAGGCGCGGGCAGAGCTGATCCGTACCCAGCACCAGACGGAGCTCACAAACCAGCTGGAATACAACAAGAGGAGGGAGAGGGAGCTGAGGCGCAAACATGTCATGGAGGTCCGACAGCAGCCCAAGAGCCTCAAGGTACAAAAAATACTTTGAAACCGACCCTCTGACAAACCACGCACAGAAACACATGTCAATATACAGTCAATATCTGTTCCTTCCTCAGTCTAAGGAGCTCCAGATTAAGAAGCAGTTCCAGGAGACTTGTAAAACCCAGACCAGGCAGTACAAGGCCCTTAGGAATCATCTGCTGGAGACCACGCCCAAGTCTGACCACAAGGCCGTGCTGAAGAGGCTGAAGGAGGAGCAGACCAGGAAGCTGGCCATCCTGGCGGAGCAGTACGACCACTCCATCAATGAGATGCTCTCCACGCAGGCTGTGAGTTTCTGAAGTCTAACAGGCTCACGAAACAACGATTTGTCGTATCATTAATTATTATCAGTGTCTGATTTGTCTTCACACGAAGCTGCCATAGAGAGTTTATCTCAGGAAAAGAAGAATCTCAATATCAATCAAATTGAACATTTGATGCAAACTCAGGGACCAAAGTGTTGTTGATGTGTTGTGCTTCTGGTCAGTATGTATAATGCATAATTTAACACATGGATGCCAATAAATGTACTCACATTTATTTACATATGATTCAAATTTAGATTTTTATTTATTTTCATTTATTCAGTTTTGAAGGATTAAAATTATTTATACTCTAATTATGGCTGTTTAAGAGATCGCTGTTCCTTAAAAAAGTATATTTCATTGACACTGGCCAAATACACATGGCGCTCACAAAGAAAGACTTAGTTTCTGTCTCTCTGTCTTTTGTTTCCCTGCCCTCAGCTGCGGTTAGATGAAGCTCAAGAGGGGGAGTGTCAGGTTCTGAGGATGCAGCTGCAGCAGGAGCTGGAGTTGCTCAATGCGTACCAGAGCAAGATCAAGATGCAGACGGATGCTCAGCACGAAAAGGAGAAGAGGGAGCTGGAGCAGAGGGTGTCTCTGCGGAGGGCTCTGCTGGAACAGAAAGTAAGAAAAGCCCTGGACACACACACTGTGTTGTCTTGTGTTGGTTGTATACGCAGGTTTTTGAACGTAGGAAAACCCACAAAAAAACGGCAATTGACTTGACTTGACTCCATTGCCAGTAAATAAGTTTGCCACTGAACACGATGCACTGGGAGAAAAAACAATGTCACAAACGCTCCATATTAGAATGCAAAGTATTTTAATGTGAGTTGTTAAGTTATGAAATCAAGCTGATATTGAACTCATTCCTTCTTGTGTTGTCTCCACAGATTGAGGAGGAAATGCTTGCCCTGCAGAACGAACGCCTGGAGCGGATCCGCTCGCTGCTGGAGCGACAGGCCCGAGAGATTGAGGCTTTTGACTCTGAGTCCATGCGGCTGGGCTTCAGCAACATGGTGCTCACTAACCTGGCTCCTGATCCCCAGGGAGGCTGGGGGGGCGGAGGTGGAGGAGGCCAGGGGGCTCAGGGGGGGGGCCACTGGCCTGGAGGAGGTGGAGGAGTGGGCCACCATAGTCATCACCACCAGGGGAGCTCCAGCTCACAGCAGCCCTGGGGTCACCCCATGCTGGCTGGGGGTCCACCACCCTGGAGCCTCCATCACCCCGGAGGAGGGAGTCAGAGGGGGAGTGGTGGCGGTGGGGGAGGGGTGAGGAACAGCCCACAGGCTATGAGGAGGACGTCATCAGGGGGAAGGAATGAACAGGGCATGAGCAGGAGCGCCAGCATCACCTCTCAGATCTCCAACGGATCCCATCTGTCATACACCTAGACAACACACACACACACACTCACACACACACACTCACACAAAAGAGAAACAGTAAACGTCTTAACGTTGACACACCGAAGTAACACTGTACACAGACACACTCCACACATGCTTCACACACACTTATTTCCCACTGCACAGTACTGACACTGGGTTTACTTCCGCCCAGTTCCTCCCATCACCACTTCTTTCAGTGCACTGTTAACAGCAGCTGTCTGTGGAAACCCAACAGTCTCGAGATTAATCCAAGATGGCTGAAGGCCATGTACAGTTTCCCACAGTGCAATAGTGTTTTACTGTAGCCTACAGTGCTATTTTATGTGTTTTTATATTTGCAATGTTAGTCTCTGTTGCCATAGACTCAAAGTAGAGTGTTCAGATTATCTACCGTGGAGTTTATCCGGAGCTGTTTGTTTGCAGTATGCTGTTTTATATGCTGTTTTGTGGTAGCAAAATGAGTTGCATCAGGGGAAAATTTTCATTCAGTGTGTGTGCAATTTTTTAAATAACATTTAAATATTTTTACTTCACACCACTCACGGCTCAAGATTAAAGCACAGACATTGTAATCAGAGAAGGTTTTTTGAGATTATTGTTCATGTACTGTCGCAGGCAAATGAGAAGGCAGGAGGTGACGTAGGGGTTGGACTTGAGATTGACGATTAAAGAACAGAGCCCAGAACATGTTGCAGAGGTCTAGAAGGGAGATAGAAAGAACAGAACAAAGATTGATGTAAGTGGTATCATTGGGTATCTCTGACTTTAAAGAGGTAGTGCAGGGATGGCTAAAAGTGATGTAGCTGAGGGTGGTATCTACCACCAGAGTGGAAATGTAACCTGTGAAATCACCTGGTTCAAGTGATTCATTGAAATGAAAAATGCCTCATTGGTTGAACTCCCTCGTTAACTTATTATCAGCAGGGCTGCGAAGATGCCAAAGGTACAGAGTCAGATATTGTTGTGGTAACTACTCATGCCAACATATTGTTAAGTTTTTAATGATACTGTGCCAGAGATGTCAGTGTTCAGTTCAAACTATGAGGCCAAACAGATGCATCTTTAGCTGAACTCGGGAGAGAAGCACACACTTCCTGTGCTCATGCTCTGCCTTATAGGTTTCATCTCTTGGGTTTCCACAGGCCTCTGCCCTTCACTCACACCTGCCCAGTCTGACGGTTACTACAGCCTTACACAGCCGTCATGACAGGGATGGCTTTTCAGCAGCACCTAACCTCTACCTGAATAGTTTCAAAACTGTGCATTCACTCTTCACTTCAATGCCGTAATTTCCTGCTCTAATTATCGAATAATCGATGCACTATGAAGTTCTTTGATAAAGTGAACGATGCCTGTTTGCCTACCTCAAGAACACTCAAGTAGAGCTTCACCACAAGGTGTCGTGACTTTACAATGACTTGCACTTCGGCACAGGCCTTTACCCGCAGAAAATACTAACCAGACACATTTACACACACAAATTCACACATACCTGAAATAGACATTGTGGTTTTTTTTTATCCCACAGTCCACCAGTTATGTCCCTTTGCACACGTTACTGATAAATGCATGTACAGGGTCACATTTTGTGAAAGTGGTATCGGGACATTTAAGTAAAAATAAATGGTGCGCATAGCTGTGCTGGTGGTAAATGAGCAAACACGCTTAAACAGTTGTTTGTGTCTGTGCAACTCTTTGGCTAATGTCCATCACATTTGTCTGAAATATGCCCCAGTGAGCAGTTTCTGACTTTTTAAAAAAGGGGGCAAATTAAAATGAATGAACACTGAATGCACGGAGGAGCGTCACTAGTGCTGTGCTGGTTGGTGACTGCTGAATGTCTCCGTGGGTGCATGGGTGGTGATGCTGGGATCTCCGCTGCCATGCCCCTGCAACCTTCCCACGGTGTGACACCCCGCTCTGTCTCACCCCGTTGACTGCGACGTCACCCTCTGACCACCAGTCTCCCTGTTTCCCTCCTCCTCTGTTTCCTCCCCCCCTGAGCCTATTGTGGTCTTCAACCCCCCCCCCCGCCGCTCCTCAAGAGCTCTTCAAGTGAAAGAAAAGAAGAAAAAAAATATATGTATTATATAAATCTATAAAAAAAAGCATTATAGAGAAATGGAGATAAAGGTGGGAGTCTTATTGGGAAATGCAGAGATTATGCATTATATTATCTTCAGAGGTGGAATGTACAGGAAACCTGTTAATATTGTATATTTTGAATTTGAAAATATGGAAATCACAATTGACAAATCAAAGACAAATTAACTTGTTGTGATGCGGACACAGTGACGTGGTTTTAGACCAGCGGTTTTTAAGTGTTTTACAGCCGCTGGGTTTTCACTGTCTTACTTGCAGCCACCGGTTCTGAGATGGTTACAGATATTCTGTTGTGAATGACAACAGTTCAACTCTTGGACTCGAGGGTAACGGCGACCTTTTTTTGTTTGATGCTGAATGAGGATAATTTTGCACATCATTTGAAATCTAGTTAGGTGTAGCCTTTGATTTAGCATGGGCTATATTTTACTGACATTACAGTACCCAGTATAGAAGACTCAAGCTGTCTACTTAGGTTCTTCGTGGTTTTTAGGTCGAGATCACAGTGACATAGAAAATAAAGAATGTCCTAAAAGCGGCTCAGTTCTGTAACATTTGGCTGCATAAACAACATTTGGTGCACTCCACAACCTGACAAGTTCTTGCACAAGACAGTGAAAATATATCTGTAGTTTGATATCTACAAAGAGTTACTCTTAGGTGTTGTGGGATCCACTGATATTATTTGAACTTGAGCGTCTGACTTATGAAGCGTGTTCCAGCTTCTGTTCTGGTTTTACACAAAGCATTTTCACACTGCACTTAAAAGTATTTGCCTTTTTTAAAAATCTTACCTCCCTGAACTCACAATTTACAATCCTGTTGTTTTTTAATGGCACAGAGAAAAAGTGTCCCCACTTCTTTCTTCAGCCAGTACGCCATTGTACCCAACATATTTTACCAACTTTTATTTTTCCAGCTCCTTAGAGATTTTATTTCCTTTAACACCAGAAAGGGTCGTTTTCTTTTCCAGCTGATGTCAGCAGCCAAACCAGTGGCAGACTTTTAGATTTCTCTTGTGTTTACTAGAAGTCCCAGTTGTGTGTTTTGAGGCAGTTGGGGCAGAGTCTAGCTTTAGACCTTGGTCACTCTGAACTGGATCAGTTGCACTGATTGCACAAGTGATTGACCAGATTAAATGTGTACTGTGATCCCCCCCCCCTCAGGGTGCTGAGGGATGGCTGCCATTGGCTGAGAGTAGGCGGTAGGCAGGGTCATTTCTGTACAGTCTGTTGATCAGTATTTCTTTTATCTCTCCTGTCATTTGGTGGATCTTGCTGTTTAATTCTCCCTGGTCCAGAGACCTGTATTAAACTGTATTAAATTGTATAGATTGTGCAAAAAGCTGAATGTCGCATAGCAGAAGAGAAAAGCTATTCCTTACAGATGACAAAGTGATTTAAAATGTATAAAAGAAATTCAGAAACAAAGTTTAGGGGATAAATGTAATATTTTGTTTGTAATTACTATTTTTTGTTGGAAGAGGGCTACTGGATAAAGAATCATCTGTAATAAAGTAATTTTAATATTTCGTTGTCCTATGGTGTTTTGTGTGTGAGGAGCATGAGACAGTAAAAGTATTTAAAGCTTTAAAAACCTTTTTCTTTATTGACTTTTTTTCAGTGGCTCCGAGCTACACTCCCTGGAAACATGATGGTTCGATACGTACAAAGTGGTGGGGTGGGATAAAATACAGATTCTGCAATATATTATTGTCCTTACTCATGATATTATCAATATGCTGGGGCCAAATATCAATATTATGGGTTATGGTTATTTTACATCTGAATAATGGCATCTGTGAGGTGACAGTGTGCTTGTTAAAGACTAAAGAGGCACTAAGATTAAACTTTTTTTGTCGCTTGTTTCATCTCAGTTTGTGTAAAACTCTGAAACTGACACCAAATTGCAGTGAATAAACATACGAATCCTGCAGTGAAACTCTTCAGGGGCATTTAGTATTTTTTTGTGATGTATCATTATTTCGTGCATTATTATTGCAGAGCTGCTGCATCGTGATGTTATCGTGGACCATGTATTGCATGTTGTATCATAGGTTATCTTGTGATTCCAACCCCTACCAATGTTTATCTTAACCAAATATCCACATGATCAATGAAGAAGAAAATATTTTTTTCCAACAGCTGTCCATTACCATGCTGCTTTTATCTTCCAGATGTTTGATTGACAAAGTCCAAAAGTCGATAGAATCTTTCTAATCCTCCACCATCTTCGTCCTCAGCGTGTATAGGACCTTTTCCAGGTGAAGTTCTCTCTTTCTGCATCCACGCTGCTCTGTTCTGGTGCCCGAGGTCTTGATCTCCTCATCACGGTGGCTCTCCTCCTGCGGAGAAGGGCCGTGTTACTGCCCCTGTTCCTCTGCCCAGCCTGGATGTCTTCCCCCAGTGGACCACCCCAGCTTGTTCCATCCATCCTCTCCCCTCTTAGGAAATCAGCCACAACTCTGAAGTACTCCAGAACTGCGATGTGACTCCAGCTTCCTTCCTCCACCTCCTTATTTTCATCCTTCCCTCCCTCCAGCTCCTCCTGTTCTTGAGTGAATCCACAGTGCCCTCCTTTGTCTGTCAACACCAGAAAGAAGTGGGGATTGCTCTGGAAAAGGGCGATGGGTATAGTGGAGGCAGGAGGGAGGAGAGGGTCGTCGCGGCTGCAGATGCAGAGCACGGGGACGGCCACTTCATCTGCATCTCTCAGGGGTTCGTTCCTCTCCCAGTAGCTGTCCCAGTCCTCAGCTGGCTGAGCCCTTTCCCCCAGTGCCCAGGCCACTGAGGGAGCCACCTCCCCCTCATAATGAGGTCTTGACCTCAGTCCAGAGTTGTTTAGAGGGTTGACTGGAGGCTTCTCCGGAAGCTGGGCTGAAGAGCAGAATAGAGTTTCTTCAAAGTCTCTCAGGGAGGAAGAGCTGAGGACCCGGTCCACATCCATGACTCCTCTGAAGGAATTTGCGTATCTTACACCAGAGCCATGTGAGAAATAAAGGTTATGATCATGTCTATATTCATATCAGTGTCACACATTTTTTTTATTACCTTCTCAGCTGCAGTTTCCGCTTCAACAGCACTCCCCAGCGATAAATGGCAGGCATGGCCGTTTTGAACCACAGCTGGCCCAGGAGCACAGGTGAGATGGCAGCAGCTGCAGTCAGGTATGTGCTCGATCCACATTCCCCCAGGTATGAGAGAAGGACTCCTGAACCCGAACCCTCACTCACTGCCACCAGCTCAGAGGACGGGTGGCGGCTGTGGACGTAGGCCAATGCCTGGAAATGAAAAGAAATCAATGTATCATCATTTCAGTTAAATCAGTGCAGACAAACAAGTTTTATAGCGCCTCACACAATAAAATAGAAGTGTAAAAAAGCCAGATCATGCTAAGAAATGCAATAACACAAAACAGATAAAAGAATAACATTTTTTTAAAAATTGAAAAATAAAAATATATTAAAAATAGTGTTGGAGCTAAAACCATAAAAATAAAAACATGATCCCTTGTTGTTTTAACCTGAATCATGGAACTCGTGATTTAAAGAGTCCTGTAGCGGATGTGGAGCCAGTGTAGATACAAATAAGACAAGTTTAATGAATTTAAATTAAGTTTTACCTGTTGAACCCTCAGGTCTACTGATAGTGGCCTTTTAATAATATTCTAATTTAGAATAAAACACAACGAGGCATCCTTTTCTCACTAAGTCTCTGAAACAGCACAGAATGTGAATATTTAAAAAAGCAAATTTAAAACCTATGTTTTTAAACTGTTTTACAGACATATCCTTTTATTCCATTTTATTTATTTTACTTTCTTTTAATCTCTTTTAGCATTGTATTGGTTTATCTTTTTCCTTTTATATAATTTTTTTTTCTCCATTTTATTATTTCATCATTCACTTCTCCCCATATTAACATATTTTATTTTAACATTTAATCTTTGTTTTGTTTTTTTGTGAGGGTTTGTAATCGCATTTGCTCCGTTTCAGTTAGTATGTTTTTCTGTTTGCATGGATGCAGGTGTGGGATTTGTTTATATTGTTCTTGAATGTAAAGTGTTTAAATTGATCAAATCAGATTGATTGAATTAAAATGAACATGGACATTTATGATTTCCAGACGATTCATTTTTTCAGACTTTGGTGAATACCTGTTTTTGCTTTGATGTTACTTGTTACAACAAAGTGACCACATCTCAGTTTGGGGGAATTCATTAAAAGTTTGCATAAAATATAACTTTGACTGGAAGATAAACTGAATCAATCTTTACCTGCTCAAGATCAGCCGGGTCTCCAAACTCAGTGAGTCGTGCTGTGGTCAGCGGGCACCCTGCTGTGGCCCGAGGGTGAAACACCACCACGTAAAAGCCCTGACGGATGGCCTGATGGCACAGGGCCTTCAAGTGAGGGCTCACCCCTCCCCATGAATGAGGGATGAGGAGAAGGACAGGAGGGGTCGAGGTGAAGCAACCCAGCGCCTTTCCCCCCAACTGATGCTCCTTCCTCCCCTCCCACCTCCCCCTCCCAATCCTCCCACCCAGTCCTGTCTCCAGAGCCCAGTCCACAGCTACTATCCCCCCGTCTCTCAGTAACAGATTGTCCCTGGTGAACTCTACTGTGTCTCCTTGTGGTCCACACAGCAGACCAGACAGGGTCTGGAGGTGGGGGTCTCCCCTGGGCCATGCAGCCGGTCTCGGCCTGGCCAGAGAGCCACAGTGGCGGAGCAGATATTTGGCCAGCGCAGAGGTTTTGCAGATGAGTGAAGGTTTATCTTTAGTCACAGACGCCCGTCCCGACCGACAGTGTGCTCTGAGCCAGCGAAGGACGAGACTCAGCAGGAACAGAAACAGAGACGGAAGCAAACAGAACAGACAGTCCCAAACAAACGGTGCCATCTTAACATAAAAATAATCCAGTGTTTTCTCGGGACGGTCTGCTGTGACTGACCTTTGACCCCCATAGTTTACAAACTGTTGCTTCATGCACCAGAGTGAAGGTCTGACCTGATAAGTTGACTGAAGTCTTGTTTCCCATTAACTTTAATGTGATTCTCCTCTTTAACCTTGTGAACCACCAGTTGTTCCCTGGAAATCCACTTTTTGGATTATTAATACAGCAGAAATGACTGAGTTCTACTCTGACTCTATTTAATTTACGCTGTCGTAATTTACTGAACTCCCTTATGAGGTCTTTGAATGCTTGAACTTGACATTCATCAAACAATGCAACAGCCACAAACAACAAGCACATTCCATCACCAGCACAGCAAGTTCGGCAAGTGCCCTGTAATCATGCTGAAAAAAGACAAAAGAACAAAAGAACAACCTGTACCTGTACTTTTCTTCTTTGGTGAAAACAGTTTTCTCTGTCAATGCAATGTTAAATGGAAACAGGCAAATTAAAATTACGTACACACCCTTCTCCTGGAAATCATCTTCAGTTCTAATCACATCAACGAAGTTTGAAGAAATGACATTGTTCAACTTAATTGTTTTATTTTTTTTAACCAACAATAATATTCTCACAGCAGTTTTATTTAAAAAGCACATTTCACACAGAGGCAGATTCAAGGACAGCAGTAATAGAATGAATTTATTTAAAATCACAAAGCACTGCTAAAAACTTTCAAGTCAAATAAAAGAGATTTTAATAAAGAGCAGAATAAAAGAGGTAAAGAGTTTCAAAGAGGTAAACAAAAACAATGATGGTGATGATGATTTGCTGAGGTGTTGGTTTGGTCTTCTTCTTGCATTGTCACTCTATAGTTCATAAACAGACTTTATTCAGTGAATTCATTCATTCAATTCATTTACTTGCAGAGCTCATGTAGTATTTAAACCATATACTGACTTACACAGGACCATAAAGAATAAATCAATAGAAACAGTTTGAGGTGTATCTATTTACAATGAATCACTTGAGGAGGGAAGGCCATTTCTAGTAAGTGAATGTCAGACCTGCATGATTTAACAAAGATAACCGGCCAAACAGGTGACTCCACCTCTGATGTGATGTGGTGTAAATATCAGTGTTGCAGTGACAGATCAGCAGTCTCCAAGACGACTTCAAGACATAAGGTATGTTACACTCGTATATCTAACAATCATTAGTGTGATAGTATAATATTATTTTATGCACCTAACTCTAATTGTCACTGCACTAGTGTTTTTTAGTCTTGGATGTTTGTTTTATCTGAATTAAATGCTTATTCTGGTGCAAATACCAAAGGCTACCATTTATGTATAAACTATTCATCATAATCAATTAATAATCGATCTGTGCAATTAATACCATCACTCAAATAGTTAAAGCATTGCATGTATGTAAATGGTAACCCTTAGTAATTCAACTAGCTCAAGCATTTAATTCTGACCACAGAAACAGTAGTGATTTGTAAAGTAATCAGAGCTCTCTCTCTCTCTCTCTCTGTATATATATATATAAAAATATATACACTAAAAAAATATCTGTAACTTCTGAAAACATCTGAAACCCAGTTTTTAATCTTTCCCTTGTGTCTATCACACAGGTGCTGCAATGATGGGTTGGTTGGCTGCACTGTGTCTCCTGCTGCTGCAGACTGGAGTTAATGCATTTGATATTTTTGATGGAGACTCTCTGAATCATCAGGAGATCACTGAGAGCGCCATCTTCGAAACCACGCTGGCTGTTTGCCGCGCTGTGGCTGCGGGCAAAAGGTTCATATTACCTGTAAGAGTTTAATCAAATTAAATTAAACAGATTTCTTACTAATAAATTATAAATATTATTATACATTACACTGCAATAAAACTGTGTGTGTGTGTGTTTAGAAACGGCCTTACACTGCTGATTCGGTTGCTCGTGCGTGTGATGCATCAAAATCCTCCAAGAGTTTCCTCCAAACCATCCAGTTGATCCAAGACAACAATGTATGGATAGACAAACGTTTTTTCTACAGCGCCCGCCATCACTTCGACAATGAGGAATTCAAGAAGGGAAAGAAACTCATCACGGATGGATTATCAGCCGTGAAGGCCAGCAATAAACGGCAGAACTTTGAAGCAGCAAGGAAAAAACTGGGAAGACTGCTGCATTCTTTACAGGTACTTTCTATTAATGAATCTCTATTACAGGTAATTTATGAAGAAAAACTGTGCTTTGATTGCATGAAATGTTTTTTGGGGATCTCTGTGAAAATAACTACTGTGTCTTACCTTTTCAAATCTGAAGGATTTCTACAGTCACAGTAACTGGGTGGAAATGGGAGAAACAACTCCAAACTCCAAGCTGATCAAATCAGGAAGCATCGGAAAAACCGCAGGTAAATGCATCAGAGCTATAATGTCAGTGTGTGTGAAAAATTCACCACCGTTTAACTTTCTGGTGTGTTCTCAATGTGGTCTGATGCTAAATTTATTGTGTTCAACAGCATATAAACCAAATCTAATCTCATCTAATCCACAGCAAAAAGCAGAGCAACCTGTCGCAGCTGCAACGGAGACGACTGCACGAACAACATTTTGGAGGATATCCTGCGGGAAAACATACTCACCACAGGATATTTTGATTTTGTTCCTCTTTCCTCCAAACCTGAGGGTAAATTTCTTCATGTACTTCACAGAATCTAACATATCATTGAGGAAACTACCTGACTGGGTCATTGACAGGATCTGAATCCTATGCTAGTTTTATGGTTGTGATTCCCAGATAGATGTGGGCCTAAAGTAGTCTACTTGTAAAAAACAAATATGGGCCAAACTTGCGGTGCTCTAGGCAAGGTGAAATCTTGATGTGAACCTAAAGACGCCCCTGTGGCAAATGGTAAATATGGTCCAAATAGCACAAACTAATTCGGGCCCCCCTTGGTTAACATGCGGTATTGCTATGGTTTACTTGAGGCCCAGATCTTGCAAATAGAAGCAAACTGCCAAAGTGCCATCATTCCATGCTGTATGTCGTCAAGCCAAGTGGACTCTTTTCAGACCATCAATTAAATGTATGTATGGGTATTTAACAATGTGTTTGCAAGCTACACATATATTGTTTGCATCACTGGGTTCAGGTTTGATTTCCATGTTCACAGCATGTTCTTCTGAAATGTTGACTTTTTGTTGACATCCAACAATGATAAACCTGTGGATGCTGTGGCTTTCATTCCCCCTCACTGGCGACACCCAGTGGCCATGTAGGCATTATGTTTTTGTGTTGTCCATCCAACCCATTCTTGTAAACACGATATCTCAAGAATGTCTTGAGGGATTTTCTTCAAATTTGCTAAGTAATGTACAGTTTGACTTGAGGATGAACTGATTCCTGTGGTCAAAGGACAAAGGTCATGATCACTGTTACACAATATCTTTGGGGACTTTCTTAAAATTTGACCAGTTGTCACTTAATCTCAAGGATTATCTGATTATATTTCAGTGGTCGAAGGTCAATGCTCACTGTGACCTCATATGACACTGGGAGAAAGGGTTTGTAGACTGATGGAGGCGCACAATCAAATACAAGACAGCTTTAATGCTAACATTCAAGGGATATTCCCCATCTAAATAAATAATAATAAATAAATAATAAATCAATAGATATGCAACATAAATAATTGTCTTATATGTTCTTTTAATTTAAGTTATACATAAAATACCTAACAAAGCCCATCTGACCACCAGGGCGGTAGTTATTGTGTAATCCTGGAAAAAAATAAAACAACCAAATGGCAGACACAGTGAACGGAATGTTGTCACTGATAGAGGACGCATGTGTAGAGCTGAGCATGTCAATCTTATTCTGTTTCCAACGGTAAACAGGAAAATGCAGCCATGGAGGTATATATGATTTTACAAGCCGCATTGATCCTACGGGTGGGATCAACAAAGACAAGACTGACTCTGAACACGGACATCTGCACGTCAAGGCAGCAAACATTGCCATTGCTGCGACCAGTCAGGTGCTGGAGGACATTCGACGGGCTGCCGGTGACACCACATTCCTACAGTAAGAAACCACTCAGTCACAGTTACTGTACGCACTTTAAAAATCTGAATCACTAAGTTATTTTCAACTTTTTGATTCCTCATTCCTCAGGCTGATGGGAATCAACAAAGGCAAAGCTCTTTGTTTTGTGATCGACACCACAGGCAGCATGAGCGATGACATTGCGACAGTGAGGATCGTCACAACCGCTATAATCAACAGCAGAGTGGGGACAGAGGACGAGCCCTCGGTTTACATTCTTGTACCGTTCAATGATCCAGGTGGGACCTTGAAGTCTTGTAGGTCATATTAACTATAGACTGTATAAGAAGAAGGCAAACATGACAGCCCCCTGGTGGCGACTGCTAACATTAGCTATTGTCCAATCGTAGCTAATGGGATATCAGATATATCATTTAGTCAAGTTCCATCACAGCAGCACAGCATCTGAAGTTTTTATACTGCAAGTTCATGATGTAGGAAGTATAGATATAATAATAAAGTGAGAATGGTAACAAAAATTGCAAACTACTCACCAAAATGAAAAATCTTATAATTTCTCACCTCTCGTCTCAACCTGAATGAAAGACTTTGGGCCCCTGACGAGGACTACAGACCCAGATGTCTTCAAGGGAGCTATCAATTCACTTACTGCAACTGGTGGAGAAGATTTTCCAGAAATGAGTCTTTCAGGACTTCGGGTACTGTTGAAATCTTTGAGACTGCTTCAAGATCTGTCCCCCGCAAAATAAAACCTGATAATTGTTCAAAACAAACTACATTGGTGCTGTCTGTCTCCTTCATACAGCTGGCTTTAACTGGTGCTCCTCCAGGGTCTGATATCTTCCTCTTCACTGATGCAACTGCTAAAGACGATTACCTGGCACCTGCAGTGATGGCACTCATAGAACGAACCAAATCAGTGGTGAGTATAGTCCTATGTTCGAGTTAAAGTACAGGCTGGATTTGTTTCTGATAATTTACTTATAAATAAAAAAATAATAACTGCCTATGATAAAATTTATAACATAATAACATTAGCATGCAAAGATGGTCGTATGACTGTTGGGCTTATCCAAAATTATCATAATGATCCACTTTATATAACCAACTTCATATATTTATGATAATAATGGAACATTTAGTTTCATCTATACTGGTGTGAGTGTGCCTCGCACTGTTTAAGCTTTAAAGGTGTGCACCATGCCCAACAGTCCACAGTTAGTGGTCTACTCCCTGGTTGTACCTAGGCACAAACACAATACTCTTACCAGCACTAGTGTCATTTTCATGATGTTTATAACAGGAAAGCAGGATTGAAATAAGATTTGTAAAGGCTTTTATGCCGTGTTACTTGCTAGGTTATAAAGTACGGTTGTTTAATTGGCCGAATATAAAGCGTTTATCTTTTCACAGATTGATAATACATGACGTTTTTATTGCAATTTTACATGATCTTGTCTCAGTGTCTCATTTACCTACTTTCTTTTTAGGTGTACTTCATGATTACTGGCCGCCTGGGGTTGCGTCGTCGAAGAGAGAGTAATAATACCAACAATCAACAACAACAACAACAACAACAACAACAACAACAACCCAAACTTTTAACCAGAGCATCTTCCCAGGTGTACGCAGACCTGGCTCAGGCTTCGGGAGGTGTGGCTATTCAAACCACAAAAAGTCAGCTGCTCACAGCCACCACCATCGTAACGGAGTCCTCCAACTCCGCTCAGGTACAAACAAAATGCTCACACTGGCAGTAATCAATTTTTAAAAAAAGATTCAATTGTGTCATCAGTTTTGATTAATCTTCCAGGTCATCCTTCTGCAAGCGACCAGGAATCCTGGAAAATCCGACAATTTCACTTTCACAGTGGACGAGTCAGTAAAAAACCTAACCATCTACATCACTCAGCTCTCCGCCACCTTTACTCTCATCAGTCCCTCAGGTGATCTGACATTGTCACTAGTTAAAGCTATATAGTGTGTGTTTATTAACCATTTATTAACTACTTAACCAGTGTGCTTCGTTAATTGTTTTCTCTAGGTGTGTCTCAGAGCAGCGCTAACCTGACAGGACCGTTGATCAGTTCATCCCAGTCAGTGGGAAACTTCCAGGCTCTGCAGCTGACAACACAAGTGGGACTGTGGGAAATAAGAATGGTGTCAACAGCTGCCTACACTGTGAAGGTCATAGGTGAGGCCTCCGGGATTATGTGGCTCAATCACATAATGAGTACTTAAGATTACATTCTTGTATGTCCTTCATCTTGACTGGACTATTTTCTCAAATCACAAAATAACCTGCTATTACTTAAAAACACATGCTATTGTTGTTCCTAGCGCTTAACTTCACACAAACTACCGGTTATAGGGTGTTGGCCAAGCAGGTTTTGAACCTAGGAGCCTCAAGATGGAAGATGTGTGCCAACCACTGAGCCATAAAATCAACCTGTCAACTATAGCTGTAAAAATATCGATAAATGAATCAACCAGCTTGGCAATGACACTTTGCACATACAGTCATTTTCTTAGAGAAGTGACGTTACGTTTAATTAAGTCACGCACAGATTTATGTGTGCTATGTTTCACTTTTGCAACTCTTTTCTTTTGCAGGTGAGAGTTCCATCGACTTCCTGTTTGACTTTTTGGAGGTGTCCGAGGGCCCATTGGGAGGTTTTGATGTCCTGGAAAATCGCCCCAGAGCTGGTAAAGGACCCAGAACTTTGTGATACTTGAAAAATAAAATTGATCAACTTCTATATGCTTGAATAGATTTTCTTCCTTTTTTTTTTAACCCTGAAGGTGCCAACGCTAGCCTGAGGGTGACGATTACTGGGAGTGTGTCTGCCACAGTGACAGAAGTGACTCTGGTGGAATCCTCCACGTCAGGAACGGTTAATGGCAGTGTGGAGGCTCAGGGAGAAGGAAAATACTTTGTTAGGTTTGACAATATTCCATCGAATGAGTTTGTGGTGCTTGTGAAAGGCCAGAGTGGCAACGCATCCTCCAGAGCTGTTTCATCATTCCAAAGGCAGTCATCTTCGAGCCTCCGAGCCTCTGCTGTGACTGTTTCTGCTGTAAGTAAAATACGTCCGGCTAAAAACTAAGAATTGCAGTTTTGATTTTATACCTGTTACTGAATGTTTTCCTTTTGTTTTTGTTAGGATGATTCAGAAGATGTTTTGGAACCAGGAGTACCTTTCTCTGTTCCTTTCTCTGTGTTGAAAAACGGCTCAGGAGGAAACTTCATCATCCAAGCTACCAATGACCAAGGTTTTACGTTATCATTCCCATCCACTTTATCCCTGACCACTGGAAGCTGGGCAAATGGCACAGTAAACATCACAGCACCTGCTAGCACTCCATCGGGCACTGATGTGACCCTGACCATCGAGGCCAGTGCTCCAGGAGGCACAGACACCAACTATGCTGTTCTGCGTTTGACTGTCCTCACCCCGGTAACTGTCAAAATCATTCCACCCTTCATCAGTGCTTTTACTTTTTGAATTGCTGAAAACGAGTTGATTTGACTTTTTTTTTCTTTCCACAGGTGACCGATTTCACTGAGCCAGTGTGTCAGCTGCTCAACCTGCAGTCCAACTGCTCTGCAAACTGCAGCGCATCGATGTGGGAGCTCTTAGCGGAAGTGACTGACGGGGCGAACGGGTCGGGCATCGCCACCATCAGAGTAGGAGAAGGCAACGGGACCATGAACACTAGCCTGTCCCCCAGTAATACAACGCTGGTGTCGTATACAGAGTCTTGTTGTTCACCTGATGTGGAGATAGTAGTTGTGGATCAGGTGGGCAATGTAGGCTCCTGTTCCTACACGGTCCGAACAACGACACCAACCATGAACACCACTACAACCACCACTACAACAACCGCACAGCCGACGACAACAGCAGCATCTACACAAGCTGTTCAGTCTTTTGTTCTTTGCCTTAGCATCACAATTCTAGGGCTCAGCTTAACCATCTAAAACGGGATCAATTCAATCTTTACATGTTGACGTCAAGTATCTCAATGATTTTCCTTTGTTTGTGTTTTGTTCATATCCTATGTTATATCCTGTGCCTGTTCTTGGCACTTACTGTATGTTAAAAAAGGGCTGATGCAGAAACTGATATTAGGGAGTAAACAAATTCAATTCCTGAGATGATCAAGATCTATTTGATATTTAACACTTAAACCAATACTAATACAGCACTGAAGTAAATCCTACAAATTTGTTTCCTACAGCTGAAAATTTTAAAATAAAAAGATTGAAGTAGAGAATGTTTGATTTGATTTAAATCCATTGACCATTACCAAGGTAGCATAGAAAGTAGAATGGAAAAACTGCATATACCATCTATTAACATCATTATTGTTTTTATTTCATTCATAATTCGGGCACTGCTGATATTTAAGCTGTGATAGTTACTGATGATTAAATTAAAATGTTATCTACGTCTGAGACTTGTTTATTGTACACATCATTAAAAAATATATATATATATATCATGATAAATACAATATAAAGCCAAAACATGGATTACACAATAAAGTAAGAATATTCATACCCATACAGTCGAGCTTTCAGTGGCATGATTCAAAGGTTAAAAAATGGGGCAGCCTGTAGATCACCTTAAATCTTAGTAATGAAGCAAGATGGTTATTCACACTGTATAAATCAAACATCATATTTGGTGGCTATCACCAAAATGTGATATACAAATGAAAGAAAAGGGAAACAAGAACATGAAGTGTTGGGTTGTTTCTCATGGGAGCTGCAGAGAACATAAGTGATTCCCTCCTGAGCTGAACAAAATCATTAGAGTGCCATCTAGTGGAGGAAGTATGAGCATCCCTGACTGAGAATAAAGAATTCCCTGAAATACAGTATTTTGGTGCATCACCATAAATTATCCTGTAACCCATTTAAGAGAAGCAAGAACAAGAAGCCTAAATCTGCTATGATGTGATGTTTCAGACCCATCAGGAATTTTAATCACAAAGTAAATGAGTAATACAAGTACACAAAGTAAATACATGATACCACCAACCCTGCAGGTTGTGGTATCATGTTCATGGGAGAGTGCACAGTACTGCTGTTTCTCTGTATGATTAGGTCGTTGTAACATGATGCCGGTGTAGAAGAAGCCCTGTGGAGACAAGACACAGCATCAGGCCCTCCCTCTATTTCTGTGTTGGGTCAATTATCTTAAGCTTCTTCACTTCTCTGTTGATGTGGCGACCTCAACATCCGTCAATCAACTATCCACAGGAATTGTTCTACATGTTTTGGGGGAATATGCCTTTTGCTCGCAAAGCAAGCTGGGGAAGAGGAATCATTCAATAACTGCTACGAGCCTGGACCTGAACCCTGCTGTCTTGGTTTTGCCGATGACACCTTAAGAGAGCTGAAACGCTGGGAATGAATTCTTTGACTTTGTTCGTCGTTCAGAGCACTTCATCTCAATACCTATGAGGAAGTTTAGCAGTCAGGTTTCTGCTGCTTACATCCCAGATATCACATAACAGGTTTAACAAGTACAGCACAGTCACACCCTGACCAGAGCCCATAAGGCAGGTGTTGACACAATAATGAGTTTAGAGGACAACTGCAGGACCTCAGGTACTGTACACTTTTAACTCACCATTATTAATTGCACCTAATGAATAGAAGGAGCCTCATATTTTTATATAAATGTAAATGTACATAGTTCCTGTCTTCTACAAATAATATTAAAAATCATGTTTTCTGGTTTAAAAGGGTTTTGCAGGTTGTTTGAAATAACTGTAAACTGTCATTCATAAGATATTAAGATGAACTTCATAAAGTTTTCATGCTTTAATGTAGATTTGGTGGTGAATGGTTGAATGATTAGTGTTTATACAGAGAAAAGGGTGTGTGTATGACTGATTATGAAGAATTCTATTCGTGAGTGAGTAATGAGGAGTGAGCTGATTTTTCTTATGATCCTTTCCAATGCAATATAAACTGACGTTATGCGATTGATAAAGTGATTTTGTGATCACATGTACAGTTCTGTTTGCTGTCAAAAGTCTTTTTAAGCAAAACTCGATCAGCATAAAAAAGTATTTCCAGTTGTGGCATTTGCGACATGTAACACATCCTTTGTTGTGTTGTTGAAAGCAAGAAATGAAGATGTAACTGATGCCATGAGCTGCCAAAACCAACAAACATAGCTGAAAGAAATGTGTTTCTCCTCAGGTAGGTTATGGCGTCAGAGTTGGCCGTGTTGTGCCTCCTGCTCCTGCACTCTGGAGCTCATGGCTTTGGGATATTACCCGGGAAATCTCAGAGTCACCTGGAAATCACTGAGAGTGCAATTTTAAATGTTGTCGTTTCAGTGTGCCGTGATCTGGCTCAAGCAGAAGGGGCAGACTTTACATTCCCTGTAAGAGTTCACTTCACTTGAAGTTTGCACCAGAAATGACATATCTGTCACTAATGTCTGTATGATTTAACTGTGTGTGTGTGTGTGCGTGTGTGTGTGTGTGTGTAGTCGCAGCCTTACACCACAGAAGCTGTTGCTGTTGCCTGCAACGCAAAAAAATCATCCAAGAGGTTCCAGCTGGCCTTAACATCTGTCATATTACGGAACGTACGGGTGGATCTCCGTCATGCACTCAATGGGAGCTTCCACTTTGATGAGGAAATGTTTGTGCAAGGAAGGAGAATCATTGCAGAGGGAGTCCAGGCCGTCAAAGCAAGCAACAAGCAAGAAAACTTTGAGGCAGCGAGGGAGAAACTGGGGGAGATTTTACATCCATTACAGGTATTCATCATTCACATTTTACTGCTTTAGATCCAGATAGATTTGATGACTTACTGCCCCTTATCTTCTTTGGTTAAGGATTTCTACAGTCATAGTAACTGGGTGGAACTGGGGAACAAATTCCCAAACTCAAATCTGATCCGATCTGACACCAGCATTGGAAACCTAGCAGGTAAGGAAACATTCGAGGAATGCAGTCTGGGTGTGATTGAAATGATCTCAAACAAGAAACCAAATGTCTTGTTGATGAACTTTTCCTCAGAAAAAAGCAGAGCAACGTGTCGAAACTGTGAAGGAGACGACTGCACCAACAACATTCTGGAGGACGTCATAGCAGAGGGGATACTGACCTCCGGCTATTTTGGTATTGTGCCTATAGTCTCAACAAAACCAAAAGGTAAATAATTTGTTAATTTACCCATTAATGCTGAAGTAAATATAACAAAGGAATGTATAATTTGTGTATATTAAGCTGCAGTCAGAGATGCACTGATTATCTCATTCTCCAGAGGGGCTGTATGTGAGAATGCAGAGTGAGAGACTCAAGACTTTTTCAGGCTGGTCCCCCTAGAATAGAACTCCAGATAATGCCCAAAGGACATTTTTAACACACGTCAAAATTACAAATAAAAGCATAAAGAATGCAAATATGTCACACAGACGAAGATCCCAGGAGAGCTTTTGGTGATAAGAGCCAACACCACTGCCAACGTGCAGCAGAAATTATAGATATAAATCCAGCCTCTACGCTCCAGAGATTTCTGTGTTGAGCATTGTTCATGTGTAATAGACAAACGCCGGAGAAAGACCGGACCCAATTGGATGGACATTCTGCAGAGTACATGTCTGAAAACAGCTTTAGATAAATGTAAATTATAAGAATCCTTTCATGTCAATTTCAAGTTTTTGTTTTCACACTGTGTTTGTTAAACAGGAAAATGCAGCCATGGAGGAGGGGTGGATCAAACAAGCACCATTGAGCCTAAAGGTGGAATCAACAAAGACGAGTTTGAGTCTAATCATGGACACCTTCACACTGAAGCGGCAAACATGGCCATAGCTGCAACCGGTCAGCTACTAGACGATGTTCGAAGGGCTGCTGGTGACAGAGCCTTCCTCCAGTACGAAAACCTTTCTGCACACTTCGATGTGCACAGTTGCTCATTGCTTGTTTTTTTTTCAATCTCTTATCTGTCGCTCTTCGTCCCCTCAGGATGATGGGAATCTCCAAAGGATCCAGTAAAGCTCTTTGTTTCGTGATCGACACAACAAAGAGCATGAGTGATGACATTGAGGCAGTGAGGGACGTCACCTCCTCCATAATCAACAGTGAAGTGGGAACAGAGAACGAGCCCTCCACTTACATTCTTGTACCGTTCAATGATCCAGGTTCTGTTCATTAAAAACTGTGGCATGTTCCCAATTGTAATAAATCAGCAGATTTCCACGTGTCATCCTAGATCCTAGAAACGTAATTCTTACTCTTGTTTCCAAATGTTGCACAGAACTTGGGCCGCTGACAAAGACGACAGACCCACAAGTGTTCAAGAACGTTATCAACTCACTGTCGGCTACTGGGGGAGGAGACGATGAAGAGCTGAGTCTCTCTGGGCTGCAGGTTCGGTCACGTCTTTGAGTTAATTCATCTACTTTAAGAGAACTTGAATTTCTTGTAGCCCATCGTTACTGTTTTCTTTGACCCAGATGGCTTTAAGTGCTGTTCCTTTAAACTCTGAGATCTTCCTCTTCACTGATGCGCCTGCTAAAGACAAACACCTGAAAAGTGCAGTGATTGCACTCATAGAGCGAACTCAAACAGTGGTGAGTAACAAATGCTGTAACTTTTCTTTTCTTGTTTTGTGACCAAAAACATTCCATCCATTATTTTCCATTTATCCAGGCTTGGGTCACAATCAGGGTATTCCAGATGTCCCTCTCCCTATAGCCACAAATTCCAGCTCTTTCTGGGGAGATCCCAATGGGTTTCTCTTGCATGGCTGGCTAAGTTGAATGTAACACTTTGAATGTGTTTTTTTTCTCCAGGTGAACTTCATGATTACTGACTCAACAGTGACCAATCGTCGGATTCTGCGTGACAACATCAGGAGACAGAGAGCGATCACCACATCAGACGCTCAGGTGTACAGAGACCTGGCTCAGGCTTCAGGAGGTCAGGCTATTGAAGTCACAAAAACGGAGCTCCCCGTGGCCACCAGCATCATAACAGAGTCCACCAGCTCCTCATTGGTGATGGCACAATCATCTCGCTGCTAGTTAGCATTGTCACCTCAAGGATCTCAGCTGTTTCACTGGTTTTATGTGATTTTTCCAGGTGACCCTTCTGCAAGCAGCCAGGAACCCAGGAAAAATGGAGAATTTCTTCTTCAGGGTCGATGGAACAATCACAAACCCGAGAGTTTACATCACCGGGCAATCTGTCACTTTCACTCTCATCAGCCCCAATGGTAATACTTTATAGTTGCAGAACACCACTTATTACACCATTTGCAGAATTGGATTTGTTGTTTTATGGAGCAGAGCTGCAGCTACAATTGGACTCAAATCTATTTATTTCAGCGTTATCATCAGACAGCAAATATATTTTCCTCATTTATTCAAAGATCTTCCTCCCTTCCAAAACAGTAACTCTAAGACAGATAAGAAAATCAGTGAAGAATATCTTGTTTGCCATGTGAATTAAGAAGGTTTGTGAGGTGGTCTGGTGTGAAAGTAGCTGTAACAGTCACACTTTGCATTGCTGCTCCTTTACAAAAGTAGTTGCTGCACATATTTTGCATCAGTAATTTCCTGCCAACAAGCTGTCTTGGTTTTCTTTGAAGGTGAATCACAGCAAAGCACCGACACAACAGGCTCACTGATCACCGCATCGCAGTCAGTGGGAAACTTCAGGACTCTGCGTATAAAAACAGAAGTTGGACAGTGGGAAATAAGAATGATGTCGACCAATCCCTACACTCTGAAGGTCATAGGTGAGAAACCAATGATTGATAAAGATTGATTAAAAAATCAATCCCTACACTTAAAGCCCAATCCTTGCTGTGGCTTGTTTCTCAGAAAGCATGCTCTCCTCTTGTTTGCTCAACACATGCTCAGGTTACGTGATTTTGACACAACTCTATTTGAGAAATGCAGCTGAAATTATAAAGAGATTTCTTCTTGAAATACCACATCAGGTTCAGCGTCTGTTCCACTTTAGCTTTCATTTTTCAGTATAATCTCACATGGAACTCCGGCTTCCCCCCCGCAGCCCAAAGACATGCAGCTCAAGTTCAGCTGTGACTCTAAATTGCCCTTAAGATGCAGGTTGAGTCGCACTGATTATGAAAATGTACAACTTGTTGACTTCACCTTTTTGTTTGATTCTTTCCTCTTTTTCTTAGGTCAGAGTTCTATTGACTTCCTGTTCGACTTTGTGGAGGCGTCGCAGGGCCCGTTCACCGGATATGACGCTCTTGACACACGCCCCAGAGCTGGTAAAGGAATGTTTCAGAGTGAATTTGATGAATCAAGTCAGACTGGTTAAAAAAGAATTTCTTTAAAAGGTGTGAACGGTACCTTGTTGGTGACCTTAACGGGGAGTGACTCTGGCACGCTGACGGAAGTCACCCTGGTTGAATCAAGGGGGTCGAAGGAGGTTAACGGAGTTCTGGAGTCACAGGGAAGTGGAAATTTCTTGGTTCGGGTTGACCAGATGCCATCGGAGGAGTTTGTGGTGCGGGTGAAGGGGAAAGATGGCAGCTCTTCATCGGGCGTCTTCCAAAGGCAATCACCTACCAGCTTCAGAGCCTCTAATGTGACCATCACTGTGAGTACCCATCCCAGACCATCAAAAACTTTATTTCAACCATTAGCATTCATCACTACAAATGCTTTATCTTTTCTCTGTATTTAGGCCGATTCAAATCCCATCCTAGTACCAGGAACACTATTCTCTGTGCCCTTCTCTGTGACGACCAGTGGAACCGGGGGAAACTTCACCATCCGAGCCACCAACAACCAACAACGGTTTAACTCAGTATCTCCAACCTCTTTAATCCTGGTCTCTGGAAACAGCACAGATGGCACAGTGAACATCACCGCACCGCTCAACACTCCATCTGGAACTGATTTCACCATGACCATTGAAGCCGAGGCTCCAGGGGGCGCTGACACCAACTACGTCATGCTGCGTTTCTCCGTTCTTAACACGGTAATACTCCCATTTAAGAGTCACGTTTATTAAAGATAGGAGGTTTCCTAGAAAACATTATGTAACTTGTTATTTCTTTTTAAAGATTTTAAAAATATTCATTTATCACTGGACCTTTCAATCTTCTGAGTGTTTTACTGCTTTCAGACAGTTATTTACAACATCCTTTCTAGGACCATGCTTCATGAATAAACTGGAGATTTCTTGCAGTGTCCTTCAGTGGTTCTTCAATATCTTGGTTCATATCAACAAATTAATTTTTCTAGAAGAGGCTGCAGCTTCTTAGCCATGGGCTCGATCTCTGTAAAACATGCCTCCATATGATTATGTCTCCATGAGAATGTGGTCTAGTGGGAGCGCTCCACCGAACAGAGATAATATCTTCCGTGGAACTCGTCCAGTTTGGCAGCATGTTTCCAGCTGACGCCTGAGACTGGAATGCATGACTCCATTTTGACAGTTTTTTTTTCTACATCTCTAATAGATTTTCACGTGGTATGATTTTCATTTTTCTTTTCTTGACATGATAATAGAGCTTCGTGTTGCATTGGACGTTCACCACCCTGACAAGTTTGTCTACTTTTTTCAGTTTCAGTTTTTTCCTGTCATGAGATTTATTTCATTTCTAAATAAATGATTTTTCTTTTCCATGACCTTCATTAATGTATGAACTCACTTATCATCTTTCTTTTCTTTTTTCTTCATAGGTGACTGATTTCACTCAGCCGGTGTGTCAGCTGCTCAAATTGTCCAACTGCTCTGGTGCCTGCAACTCGACATGGGAGCTCTCTGTGCGGGTGTCTGATGGGGATGGCGGGGTGGGTGTAGAGCGCGTCAGCCTCAAACAAGGCAACGGGTCCCTGAACACCAGCCCAGACGCTGAAAACGCGAACATAACACTGGTGTCCTACAGGGCGTCTTGCTGCTCACCTGACATGGAGCTCCTGGCTGTGGATCGGGTGGGAAATGTGGGCCTCTGTTTCTACTCTCTCAAGGAGAGTTCCCCAGATGCTCTCTCTTCATCCACCAAAGTCACTCAGTCACTCTTTCTTTTCCTGAGCACGCTGGTGCTCGGGCTCCATGTGACGACTCAGGGGGGAATTCAGTGACTCCAGTAAAGCTCTGATCAACCTGCTGTATAACTGCAATCTGATGATGATGACTGCAATCTGTTTCAGGTTGAGCACAAGGTGTTTTTTTTTCTTTTTTCAAAGTAAAGCTAGTTGCAAAATTGATTACTGTAGTCTGACATTAAAAACTGATTTTCATCTGCATTGCTGCTGTTATTAAAGTAGATTTTCCTCAGAGAGATGAGGTATGATGACCTTTAAAATCATGAAAAGAGAAATCCTGTTGCTTCCCCCGAGACAGAAAGACTGTCGGAGGGTTTGCTGTACCAACAAATGGAAGTGGCAGACATTTTATTTTTCTTTAAAAAAAACCACTTTTTTTATTGTTGTCATAGTATTGTCTAATGTATCATTCTTTACAGAAAACAAACGTTGCTTTTCACATTTTGCTACAAGTTAAGCAATTTTTCTCCGGTTTCCTTTTTCACTATTTACATTTTGAAAAGTTTGCAAAGGGACTCATTTAAATCAACTGGCCCGTGATTGTGGGACTCTCTTATGCATGTTGATGGGGGGGGGGTCCAGTATGTTTACTACCATGTAATAGGAGGAATTTGAAGATTAAAGTTACAAATTAAAAAAAACATCCCATTACTTTAACATATTTGTGATTTTTTAACACTGTTATTTTAAAAAAAGCGATAACAGTGTCTGCTTACTTCTACTAAACCTTTATCACAACTTGCACATGTCCCTCTAACCTGCAGCCTCCTCCGTCCAGGAGGAACCCTTCTATTGTCAAATCACTTTAAATATTGTAAATATATCAAAATATTTTTGCAATAGCATTAAAGGTACATTATGATAAAACCGGCGTGGGGATTATGTTGAATCAGCCACAGAAAATGTTTGAGATATGGATGTGTTTTGTTAAAAAGTGTTGCACAGACAGTTTTCATGTAGATTGTCCATTGCTCTGAAATGGCACTTTCAAGGGACAACAGAGTTATTAGTGTATGTAGGAGAGCAGGTCCTCGACAGTGCATGGGAAACGTGTTTCTACGAAATTCAGACCAGTTCTTCAGAAGGTGTATTCACATGCACATCAGTCAGTGCCATTGGTGTACTGCGAAAGCTTATTCTCCAAGTCACAGATTCTCTTCTCCTGAGACAAAACTGTGGCCTTCAGATTCTGAAGCTCCTCCAACAACCTGTCAAGCAACTGAGGCTGGACAGGAGGAGAGTGAAGAGGAGGAGGGGAAGAGAAACAGAAGAGGAAAGGAAGAAAAGCGACAGGGAGGGGGAAATTAAAGGATAAAGAAAAGGAGAGAGGAAAAATAGGTCAAGGACAGTGAGCGGCTAGAAAAACTAAACCAAAACAAAGAAGGGAGCTTTGGAAAAATAAAGTTGTGGGTGGGTACAAATAGAAGAGAGATGATCAGAAAAGGATCAAACAGAGATCCAGATGTAGTCAAGAGAAAGAGTGCATTCAGATTATAGACAAAAGATAGATAAACTAGAAGAAACTAGTAACAACAGATGAGCTACAGAACTTACTGGCAGGCTGTTGGTGTCCAAAGTGGACATGCTACGTCGGGTGGTGGGTCTGGAGTCCAGCATGTTCTTCTTGGCCACTTTGAGCTCTCGGCTCTTTGGCGGCACGTAGCCCTCCTTCATCGACATCAGGATCGGATCCTCGTCGCGGCCGTCCAACCACTCCTCCGGCTCCATGGCGGGCTCAGGCCCCGCTGTGTCTGGGTACAGGTCGTCCTGGAACAGGTCCGACTGTGAGAGAAAGAGGTCAAGGTCAGAAAAGGAGAGGGTGAGACAGTGAATGCTTTTGCAGTGTTAATCAATTTTCTTTGTTTTTATCTCTAAAAATCCAATAAATAGCAAAATAAAAACATACTTCATATATAAAATTGAATAATAAAAACTACTGTATTCAAATTGTTACATAAGTAAAAGTACTGAAGATTTGGCAAATTAAAATAACTCATAGGTAGATTCTGTTTTTGTAGCTGATAAAGTTGGAGCTGATTTGAATTTCTATTTTTGGAAGATTACTTGAAACATTTTTTCACAATTGAGAAATTTGACACCGCCGCACAAAAGTAGCAGCACAAGAGGAAATGTAGTGTTCACACGCTTGAGAGGTTTGATCAGTGAGTCAGTGGGACTTACTTTTCTAGGCACTGTCATTGTGATGGGCTCACACTTCTTGTCCAGCAGCTTGTATAACCTGAGAGAGTTTATACATAATGTTTGTGAGTGTGAGTAAATCACCAAACCCCACACACTCTTATTCTCACTCCCTTAAATGTGCCTGATTGTTTTTGCGTAATCTGAAACAAATCAATGGAGAAGGGCAAAACCATAAGCTCCTGGACAGAGGTAATAAGATGCCTGAAATATGAGAAAGGCCTCTAATAGCTGTTGTTACCAATATCAAGTGTGCTGCATGTGACATCTCATAATATTAGTGATTTGTCATCCCAGCAGTGATCGAGCTTGAAAACCTTCCTTGAGCAACATTTTTTCTCTCATATTCTCTTTACATCCCATCAAACGAGCTGTGGCCTGATTCACTGCACAGTCTGGTTCTTACCTGGCGATCTCACATTTGCTGACGTCCACACCTCTCTTTGGCATGAAGCCCATCCCCCTCTGTGGCTCCTTAGTGCTGAAGGTGTTGAGGTAGTGGACGTAGGGCGGCTCCTCTGTGATCTCAAAGTAACGGACACTGCTGTCCCCCTACACACACACACACACACACACACACACACACACACACACACACACACACACACACACACACACGAATAAATCATGTCAAATAAAAGCTGACATCGTCATAATTAACATGCATGCACACCTGTCTATACATAGAATTACACTTGTGTACCTTTCCACAGAGGTAGACCATGTTTGCATCTGCATCATAATATGGTAACAACACTCCATTGCTTGTGTCCAACTCCAACAGGGCAATAGGCTCCTCGAAGTTTGTCTGTGGAGGATAAAAAAAAAACAATACAGAGAGCCCGTATTGTGTTGCGTACATGCATATATATGAGCACATACAGTATTTGTGTCCCTTTTTGATAATGCATGAGCAGTGTGTCACGAATTGGCATGAAATGGAATGGTTGGTTACCGGGTCCCAGAGTCCGAGCTCTCTCTGGCTCATCCTGGTGAATCCTGTGGTGAAGATGTTCCCGTCTCTGGTGAAGATGGCTCTCATTGGCCGGATCCCCTCGTGTGGAGCCAGACGTTCCTGTAGATCAGAGGAGGACAGACTTTTACTATAAAAAATAAATTTAAGCCTAAAAATAAACATTTGTCTTATTCCAAAGTGCTACAACAGCTGTAGAACGTTGTTTTAGCTGTGATTTGCATTTTGCCAAGCTTGTCATGTATGAATGAATTGTACTGTAGTGTTTGTATTTCACATTTATTCTCCACTCACTCACCGCAACCACCTCCCTCTTGCGGGGGTCGCACACACGCAGCCGTCGGTCCTTACAGGTGGTGCAAAACAAGCTGCCGTTTCGGTTCCAGCTGATGCTGTAGATGAGGTCTGGGTGGTCGTCCATGGAGATGAGAGGCTCGCCCGTCCCCACGTTCCAGATGATTACCAGGTTATCACTGCCTGGTGGGGGTGATGGGAGCAGAATAAAACGATGGTCGTCTGGACGGAGGCTGAATCATGTGTGTGTACTGAGACATCAGAGGACGTGCTTGTGTATATTTCTTACCCGCAGTGAGGAGTATGTTGCGTGCGGTGGGGTGCCAGGTGACGATGCCAACACGTTTGGAGTGTCCCTCCAGGACCACAACTGGATCGGAGAGGGGACGGGTCAGAGAATGATCTGGGATCTGCCAAACCTGGAGGAGGGAGGTTGGATTGAAGAGCCAGTGTTGTAATGTTGATAACAAATCATTTATACCATATGATTACAAATATGATCTGGAGATAAAGTCCCATCCAAGTCTGGTAAACCTCCCTCAATGGTTGCTGTTACAATCTGTAGTTGTTGCAACCGTCACCACAGATCTAACATGTCACAATACTCTAAACACACACACACACACACACACACACACTCTAATGAGGCTTATCAGATGACACAATGAGCCGTTGACATCACAGTTATGGCCTCACTGCAGCTACACAGTTGTAACACAGCCAAGACTGGACAGCTGCAACTGTCTGTCTGTGTGCTGCACATAAACAAAGAGCACATAAACACACACACACACACACACACACGATAGAGAACATCCCAGCAGCTGCTGCCATAGGAGAGGCAGCGATTCAATCATTCCTGTGACGTTGTTGTGAACTGAACTGATACGCAGATCCATGTTGAGACAAGAGACATGTTGTCATGAATAAAATAATTGTATGAGCTACACATGCTGACTAACTTGACATGTTGCACAGTTGAGCATAAAGGACCAAATGGATATAAGTAAATTTATGGATCATATCATCTTTTTGACCTATAGTAGTTTTATCCATCAATCATTTATTCCCTTATTGAAATAAATGAATTTGACGTCTGTCTTCTTTTGTGTTTCACATCCTCACTCCTGACCCTCCAACAAACTGATCCAGGATCCAGGAATTTATTTTCAATTTCTTCAACATTTGTATTAATTTGTATTTTTATTATTTATGAGATTTCTATCATTTGTTTACTGATGTTAAACTGCAGATTCACATATTTGAGAGTTAAATATGTTACACTGGTTTTCATATCAACATAAATCAGTTCCTTTTATATTTCTATCAAAGGAACCAGACAATCGTGCGGACACACACCAGACTGTGACGAGCTGACTGATGAAGAGGAAGATACGAGGCAGAGCAGGTGGGCGGACAGGTAGACACAGCGATGCCTCCACTGATCCAGGTCCCTTATCGCTCATTATACTCAGGCGGGCGACAAACTATGAATGTTATCTGAGTCACCGAACAACAAACTCCTCCACATGCATTAGAAACTTCTCCCTCCCACACACACACACAGACACACACATTTATGCACAACACACACACTCTCATTACCATTGCAGTACAATCCTCTGAGCAGCTGGCCAGGATGTTGTCATCATGAGGGCACCAGTCGATATCGAGGACAGGCCCAGAGTGTCCGATCACCAGCGGGTAGTTCTTGTCCACACGACCTGACTGCAACACACCAGCAGCACAGATGCACAGGAGTGAGTGAGAGAAACCACTCACCACTAACATTCATACATTTCTCATGACAGAATCGATTTAGTGATGATCAGGTGATAAAATGTCAGGTTAAACATCTAATGCTTCATGTAGCTGTTGTTTCAAAAGCATCTCAATATTTCAATGAGAAACAAGCAAATAAGTTCAGAGTGAAAGTTTTTAAACAGTTTAAGCCTGAGGTCTATTCAGTAGCTTTTCATGGTCTCACACATCTCTGTCGTGGAATTATACAACTTTTTGTACCAGGGCTATTTATACATATATATCATTTACTCCTCTACTATTTCCAGTAGCAAGAACAAAGTTTCAAACAACAACAAAAAAGAAAGTCACCATACCATGACAAGAAGGAAACTCCCTCGGCTGAATATAATCACGTGATACGATTGGAATAGTAATCATGTGGTGAGATAATCAATCAAATCTGAACATCAACATAAAAACCAACCGATAATATGAATGTAGGGCCCGATATTTAGGAATATTTCCATGTGAGCACAGCGTCAAGCATAAACATCAAAAGATTTCCTTATTATAACACTTATTTTCAGTGTTTTTGTCTGAGTTAATTTCTCAAATCAAAACAATAAAATCTTATAAAACGACATCGAGGACACTGATGAAACCTGACAGGTTGTAATAAGATTCAATTTAAACTTACTATTGAAATTAAATCAGTGTTATCCCATGTTTCCCTGTTCTTATTATGTGAACATGCATATCAGCTTTTGAGATATGTCACCCCCACACACCCCCACAAACACACACACACACACACACACATACACACACACACACATACACACACACACACACACACACACACACACACACAGCAGAAACACACCCAGAGTGAGTGTGTATTTATATCCGAGCGACGAGGTGTTGAAAGGGGAGTTTTTCTTGTGGCCCGTTGGGGACCCGGAGGGGGGAGATGGAGGTTGAAGAGCACGTCGGTGTGTATTATTAGCATGTCTTTTCACTATGACTCCAGTATATAACCACGTCCACCTCCCAGCGTCTCCGAAAAAACCGTGAATCACTCTGCGTCTTCTTGCAGCTTTAGTACCACACACGCTGATGAGTCCCTGCTGGGTCAGTCACCTTGTTCCACCCGGGAAATATACAGTTTATCTCAAAAAGGGGCAAAATGCTCATCACACTGTAAAGTCCAATTATAACCCCAGAGTAAGACTCATGGTTTAAAACACATGCATGTTATTTACATTATTCCTACAACATAACTAGAAATCTTTTGTATTATTCCATTAGCTTCTTCACTTAAGTGACTCTAAGCTCTGGACTCAGTTGCTGTTAGCAGAGCGACTCAGTGCGACTCTGCTGAGTGGAGGTATCTCTCAGGGCAGGTCAACCCATTTGTTGCAGTCTTGGCTGATTACAGCGTCGTCGTCAGCTATCCTCCTCGAGCTGTGAACCGCAGCTCACTGAAACCAGCCACGAGGACAACAAGCCGTTTCATGAACATGTAATATGTTAAACTTTGTACTGCAGTGTCGTTGATTCAACAGAGAAATACAGACACAGGTTGCATTTCCTAATCATTCCCATCAGAATGCAGACTGCAGTTTAGTTTTGTCTTTGCGGCGTCCATCCTGTTTATTTTAAGGCGATGTCGCCATCATCATGATGAACTTTAACACCACGCTGAACCATCGAAGCTTTAAATGTCTGCTCTGTCTCGACCTGTCACTGTATATCTGTTCCTGTAATCAGGACATCCTAAATATAGATAAATATAGATTCTAGATCACTGTTTTTATCATATAAAACTTTAGTTCACGATATGTGAGATACAGTCCTGGTAATCTGTTTTGGTTTTAGACGTTGCATTATACATCTCTCCATCTACATCAAAATACTGACTCCAGTTTAGGTTTGTCTTTGTGGCGTCCATTTTCATGTTTATTTTAAGACGATGTCGTCATCATCATGATGAACTTCAACACCACGCTGAACCGTCGCAGCTTTAAATGTCTGATCCGTCTCGACCCGATGCTTTTCCTGTCGCTGTATATTCTGTTTCAGTGATCAGGGCGTCCTTCCCATAGGGCCCAGAGGAAATATTATGTTTTCCGCTATCAGAAGGAAAATATACCAGAACATAACTGTTGCATGTTGTGTTATTTCTAAAATGAACTAGAATATGTGCCATCACACAATCACTCTGATGGAATAACATTTATCGAACAGGACGAACCTCAGAGGATGAGACATATCTGATGTGACAGTAAATCATTTGCAGTAAGAAGCTGTACGAGCGTCTTTCTTTCACTCTACTCTTTACATCCTGCTGATTGGATCTTACAGCACTGATTCTGTTACAGCAGCTTATCGCTAAACTTTACAAACTTTACAAACTTCTGAGACAAGAATTCAAACATGACCAAGAAATCTAAAACCTCCTCTGGCCAAAAATTGAATTCTGTGAGAAGTGTTTGTTGATTGGAGAAATGCGACATATTGTTCACTTTTTTAAAAGTTTGTCCATCTTAATGATTCATTTTTCAATCAGTTGGATTATATGTATTTCCATTGGAACTGATCAATACACAGAGATCAGAGAGACAGAAGTCATTTCAAGATTTGCAGATACAGCTACGGAAATACTTAAAAATACAGGTTGTCCATTTTAAAATGTCTTCCCTTTCTCTTTACCTGCAAAGTTCCCCTCTTCTTATTTCCACTTATTTTGTATGATGAAAACATCTTGCTGCTGAAATATGAGTTTCTCCTACGACCTCACTGACCTTAGAGATGGGCAGGACCAGGAACGCTCCCCCGCCGCTGGATTCAACAATGACCGCCAGGAACTTTGGGTTGACGGCGCAGAAAGAGCTGTCCCACGTCACCTTGGAGACACGGATGTCATCATAGCCCTGCTCGGCCTTGACCGTCTGGCCGAAGACGTGACGAAACTTGCTCTGCCGCACGATGCTGCGACTCATGGCTGAGGTGAGAAGAGGAGGGAGACAGAGGTGAAGAAACAGGAGATGAAGGAGGATGAAGCAGTGGGGAAGTTTAGATCAGAAAATCGAAAAAGACTATATAGAAAAAACTGAACTTTCATGATTACACATTTAAGCATTATCTCCTCATCCAAACTGAAAAACTAAGTAAAATCAGCAGCAGTTTCATGAAGAGTTTGTTCCCTGAACTCATTTTACTGTTGAAAATACTAAAGAAGACTTTAAACAACAGAGTTTGATCAGATCTCATCTCCTCAAGGAAGAAGACCAACATTTTATAAAAGTTATTAAACCTGCTTCCAGTTATGATTGTGAAAGTCCACAGGGTATTTCATTCACCTGTGGTGTATTAATTTATTCAGACTGAAAGTTGCATAACACAGATAGATTTTAGTTTCCTGCTTAAACTGCACTGACACAGATCTCCGTCCACAGCAGTGGAAAGAACATTTACTCCAACAATTACAGATACTTACTGTGCTTTTCCATCTAATTTCATTTGTTACTTGCAATCCCCTCCGTACATTCCAGAGGTTCGTATCATTAAAACCATTTCAATCAACATTGTTTTACTGATAATTTATAGAATTCATATAAAATACCTACATAGTTATTATTAGTCCTGTCATGAATTAAACTACCAACCAGCATGTAAATCAGAAGTTTAATATAACTCTACTGTAGTGAGAATAAGTTAGTACCTGCTCTTTATATTATATTTATCATCCAGTCATCACAGCAGGTTACTTGATTACTTGGCCATGATTTAAAAATTCACAACAGCTAATGATGGTTATTTTATTTCTCGTCAGGATTGTAGTTTAGTTTTTTTGCCCAATTAGCTCCACTTAAATCTATTTACTGTTACTACACCAGAGATTTCTTAAGGTGGGTGTGTCACCTCCTTCAGTGAACCAATCAGGATCCACTTGGTTGTTTGTTCACTGTCAATCAAATCTAGTCAAACCGCACCACAGTCCTGTCGAAAGGGATTTTGAAGCAACTCGCACCAAATAGACAGCGAATGTTTCTGTTTCCACTCGTGAGTCATCGAGTGATGGATATATTGACTGTGTGTTTTTAGACTTGTTGTTCTGTAGATCCCAGGCCACAGGCCAGAGAAACTGTAATCCTCCAAATCACAGGAGATGTTCTATAACAGTACACGACCATCAGTGTGGTTATTAATAGGTGATTGTCCCACTGAACGCTATGTGGCGGCCAAACATCAGAGACAAACACTAAGACACAGAGAGCTGATAAAACATGGTACTTCATATATAGTACAATACCAACCAAGGTGAAGCTAGAAATACACACTGTGATACAATCCCTATGAGAGAGTAGTTAAAAACTGATCAAACATATATTCCCTGACTGCACTGGCTGACACGAGGCCGCAATTAAAACCTAAAAGTAAAAGTAGGCCTGCCTCCGTCCCTGAAGACGCCTGGTAGAAGCAGCACAGTTCTTCCTCGTGGTTTGAGTTTATAATCATCGTGGGTGATTATAAACTCAAACCCAAACTCAGATGTGAAGCCTGTCGGGTCCACGACTCCACCTCACTGATGAGAAGCTGCTTATCTCAACTATCAAGAGATTTACATTCCACCAATTCAAACCAGCCAGCTGTGGGGCGTTTCAGGCCGAACACAGTATCATACACACCTCTAAAAGTATTTGTATTGATACTGTTTCTGTGACTTGTTGATAAAAACGATTGTATTTCATTTCTGTTGGGTTTTTTCCACCTAGATCTGCAAATAAGGATGATCTCCTTGCACAACCTAAAACTAAATTAGAATATTTATATGTTAATTTATTCTCTGATTTGAACATGAGAATGCTTCAAAGTGGAGCTTTAAAAAATATTATAAAGATAAAGATAAGAAAAGTTAGTTAGAAATAAATAAAAGCTTCAACTCTCTCGAAGTTGGTTTTTCACACATTTGGAATGAGCTGAAAGAAGCAGGCTCCCTGACTGAGCTAACGATAAGAAATAATAAGTGATAAAGTTTATTTGTTTAGCACCTTTCAATTTCTGTAGGTTACAAGATGCTTTACTGGTTAGAGATGAAAATAAATAAAGGCAAACAACAGGAAACAAGTTAAAAGCAATTTGAAGATCACACAGCTTTGGAACACAGATACAGAAATAAAAAGAAATGCAACAGATGAGATTAAACATTACAAAATGATTCACATAGACAGTAAGACACCGATGTTCATACTTGGAGCCTTTGCAGAATTATGTGATTTGTTGTAAATGTGGAAACCCCTCCTTTAATTCCAGTCATTCGCCTCCTGTGTGGCGCGTGGCCCAGCAGCTCTGGAGAGTCGGGACAGAGCGAAAGAATGACACTGCCACTTTCCTAATATAGACATGACAGACTGCACTGTCCCACCCGGGCCAGCCGCTCCTCCCACCCTCCCTCCTGCCTGCCTGCTCCTAAATAGACCCAGAATGGAGCCATGGCTCTATGCGTAATGAACGGGTCGTAAATTTAAACAGCCATTGCGCACAAACGCAGATAAAGAACAGAGGTGGTAAGGGATGGAGGGATGGAGAGAGGGAGAGAGGGAGAAGGGGGGAAGGTTAGTTATGTACAGCAGTTTCTTTAAGTGTCCCCCAGCTGCCATGTAAGACCTGCTCTGGTGACAGGGGAGGACGTGCACACTCGCTCTGTACCGACTTTCAGTGTCTCCAGGACGCACTTGCTCCTCTGTGGTGGCGCAGAAAAGACGCTGACGCACAGCTCCCCTCACTGCAGCACCCACACCGACACACACAGAGTCCTCACCTCAGGTTGTTTTAAGGGGAGACCCCTCTTCCCTGGACGACTCGGAACCGGGTGGTGTTGCAGCGATCGACTCCTCCACCTCCTCTTCCTCCAACTCCTGCTGCTGGTTTTATTCCCTTTAGGATGATTATTCCACGGTGATCCGGCTTCCTGGAGATGGTGCGCACTGGACAACTGCGTGACGCTCCTGGGAAGGGAAGGAGAGAGAGAGAGGGGAGAGAGTCGGAGTACCGGGGCGGAATGGAGGGGGGGGTAGAAGGGGTGAGGGTGGGGAGGTGTAGGGTGGGTGTCCGTCTATTTTGGAACCGGCTCTGTCAGTGCAGGGAAACGTGACGCGCGCCTGTTCCAGGGGGTCAACGCGTCCCTGAAGGGGGTCAGAGTCACTCCAGTGGTTTTTGGCTGTGATCGAAGAGCTGAGGCTTTATCACAGAGAAATAAACACAGGTCAGCTGAGGGCTGACGCTCCTCATTCATGCTTTTCTTTGTTGAGACACTAGGTGATGATGAGTTAACAAAAAAAAGGAACTTGAATGCCAAAGTTGCCCCAAAAAAAGCGTCTGTGGATGAAAAAGCAACTAGTTGGTTTGCATCACAGCAGTTTGTGGCATAAACAAATAATTATTTAAACAACAGGTAAAACTCTAAACCTGTATTTTTTTTTCCAAAATCAATATTTAATGTCACATACAAAAGCACTTGTTTTTTATAGAATCAAAACACTGAAAGACATTAACAACCAGTGTCATTATATCACTATTGTATTTGAATTAGATTTCATTCACCTGCTTTTATTCTATTTTATACTTTTCACTTTTATACTTGTCAATGTCCCAGGCATGGGATCAATTCAGTTGATCTTATTTTAGAATTTATTGCATAAACCAAGTTTAGATGAAAATAAAACTAATACACTCTTTACTGCATGTATAATTGTTTTGTAGTGTGTGTAAAATTCTTCAATAAAGTCATTTTAGTAATAAAATGTGTGATCATTATACACGTAGGGTAAATACATGTGGCTATCCACCCACTAACCCCAAATTTACAGGCTTCTTAAATGTGGAAAAAAAAAGCCTCTAATTAAATGGAAAACCACGTTTAACTATCTTATAAATTCATAAGAACCTTTAACTTTAGCAATTAAAGCAAGAGGATGACTTCACATGCGTTGTTCAACATGTACGTAATTTATTTTAGAGTCCTCGTCTGTTCTGTCGACGATCAAGTAACGAGGAACTTTTTTTCTTTTGCATACATTGCTGTGATCTAACTTAACTCTCACTATTATTACACTCATGTCGTTTTTCAAAGTAAGAGAGAAAATACTCACCTCATGGAAGTAAAAACAATCACAAAGCTGCACAACATGTTGCGGAGGGGAAATTAAGACCAAATAAGTGATAACACAGTGACTGTAAATGTGCTCCTCTCACACTGCAACATACGGAATAGAGCCGACTCTACTCTGAATTAGTTTATCATCTAAAAAAGAGAAAAGTGATAAGTGATTCATTAACTATGGCATTTTTTGCCATTTGCTGCTTTTTATCTATTTCACATCACAGGTTTGACTGTTGAGACGTCTCGTTAGATTCCTGGAAAATTGTGATGTTTTCCTTTTTAGTCTACGAAAAAAATATCAACACATCTTAAAAAGGAGGAAACTTTCACTAGAACGTCACATTTTGATTAAACCTGGGCTGCAAAGTATTCACACAGCACAACAGACTGAATCATTTCCATTGTTTAATGGTCACAGTTGAAGCACATGATATAAAAGAATATTTACACTGATAGTTCAAAATAAAGAAAAAAGGTTTTTGACAATACACACATGCACACGCACACACACACACACACATACCCAAACGCTTCTATAATCTAAGCATGATCCTCAAAAGTAGCAACCACACATTAAAAAAACATTTAAAATTAAGCCACATTTAAAAAGAAAAAGGGAGTAAAGTGCATGTATGACAGTCGTCTCTGTACAGACATTTCTGATAGACTGCAGAGAAGCTTCACTTGCCAGTCACAGGCACACTCCTTTAACATGTACAAAGGAGATTACGATCCATGATTAAAAACAAAATGTACACACCTACATGGTAAAAGTTGTGCTACACGGTCGCACTCACACACAGACACAGTCCAGATATAAAAACATGTACAGTTCCTTAAATGTCAAAACTCACGATAAAGACCTTTACTTCTTAAAGAGAACAAAGGAGAAAACCCAATCCCCTAACCTAGGCTTTCTCACACACAGCAATACGTACGAAAAACAAACATCTAGTCTGAGTGGCATCAGAGGACACGAGAGAGACAAGTTTACGTCAGTTTGTCAAGTAGTGAAATTCTAATTGTTTCTGATTGAGACAGACATTCCAGGAAATCCGGAGCCTGACGTTTGTGCAGGTCAGATTTGGTTCAGACGTACTGAGGTATCGTGTCGTCAAAACAAACGTTAAATAAACAGCTTGCCTCTTTCTCTTTGCAAATAACTACTCTCTCCGTCACCAGGTCTGGAAACAACTTTCTTTGGGGATTAAACACTAATCTATAGCATCCGCGGTTCCACTTGAGCGCGGGAGTTTAGAAATGCTGCTGTCAGCACAATTCATGCATTAAAGTACGGCAGAATATAATTTAATAATATACTTTGACTGTGTATTTTGGCCAAATGAGCCAAAGTTTACATTTAAATGATCTTTTTTTAAGTTTGTGTAAGTGTTGAGTTGATGATGGGCAGATTCATTTATGGTCACACTGCACCAGAAGGACAGCCGTGTCTTTAACTACGCAGCACAACTGGTAAAATGCTGATGAAGAGAGATGAGAGCACAAGAAGAGAAAAACATAGGCTACATTCCACCTAACATCAGGCTGAACGTTTCAGTCAACCTACAGCAATGCAGTAAATATCAAAATGTTGACATGTTGAAATGTTGCAGGCTCAGGCTTATTGATTTTGCAGTTTTCAATTTTCCAATTTGACTTTTTATTTGACTTAATCAGAACCTTCATAGCCTCGCCGCTGCCCTTCCACCGAAACAAATATCTCACAGAGGCTCGTTGTGGATCTGCAAGAAAAACATACAGAAACTATTAAACATATCCTTTAAGGCAAGAGGCATTGGTTTGTTTTGCTGAATAGATCCAACATATACACTAAATCTCCATCTCTCACAGGTGCACATTATCTCTGTCTCTCTCTCTCTCTCTCTCACACACACACAAACATACACACACACACACACAGTGAGGGTTACATGGTGTGATAAATGGTGCTAACAGTTCTTTTCTTGAGCCGCCTCAGGGGGTGAGTCCTTCCATATTGCTGCCTTGCGGTAATGAGCGGCAGCGCAAGCGAATGCAGAGAATCGGGGCTCATGTTGTCGACGTCCCCTCTCTGCTGACTCTGATATGACGGTGGAGGGATTCCTGTTGAGGTTTCTCCAGCTTCAGAAAGCCTCTCCACATCAACTTCGAGGACCTCTGGCTGCTGGTCGGCCTCGGAAGGAGAGTTGTGCACCCGCTGCTTCTTTGACTCATCGCTCGTGTGAACTGGAGGTTGTTCTGACGGCACAGAAGCAGAGGAGCGGCTGAGCTCCCACTCGCTCAGGTCGTTGGCGAGCAGCTCCAGGCAGCCCAGTTTGGCCAGAGAGGCTGAACGCTTCATCAGGGAGGGAGGGGTCAGCCCCGCCTGGCGAATCCTGGCCTCCACCTCTCTGACCCTCTTCTGGATGCTGCTACTTCGCTTCTGAGTGGATCCAGCACTTAAGCCGAAAAACTGGTCCACACAACTGGTCTTGTAGGCTCCGGCCATGCTCACCTGCTGCAGAAAGGCACCCAGCTCACACAAAGTCTCCCATGTCTCCCTCATGATAATGTCACTGTGGGGTCCCTCTGTGGAGCAGTCCCAGTCTGTGCCTGACTCGAGCTCCGTCACGCCCTCCAGACACAGAAAGTTCACAGAGGCAAAGGGAGAGTGGGCAAAGTGATTGAAGGGATAAGAGGTAGAGAGCAATCTACCATCAGCAGGCTGGAGTTTGTGTCCTTTTGTGCTTCTGTCATTGTTTCCTTGTGCTACATCATCACCCTCCCTTTTAGCTGGTCCAAACTTCCCATCATCCTCCTCCTGCTCATCCTGCACAGTGCTAACTACTGACACCTGTGAGCAAGCAGACGCATCCTGCGAATGAGTCGCAGCCGCAGGATGGATGCTGGGCGCACGCCGCTGCGAACAGGATGTGCCACCAGAGAGGGATGATGGCGACGAGGAGGTTGTTGGAGTCTCATGCTCCTGTTTCATTCTTTGCTCCAGCTGTCGTGTGACGCGCCGCACGGAGCCCCTTGTCCAGTCGCTGTAGAGTCGAGCAGGATCCGCCTCCTCCTCTTCTTTGTTCTTCCCTTCCTCTTTTACATTCTCAGCCTCCTTCTGCGATGAATCATTTCTATCCTCCAGTTCCTGCATAGACGTCCTCACCTCCTGGTCCTGAGGGCCCTCAGGCTGTGGTTGAGGTCCGATAGACGAAGTCTCTGTTTGCACTGTGGGATTTAGTCCTGTGGCCTGCACAGGGACAATCAATTCCTATAATAAAAAGAGAGATCATATAAAGGTGTTAATATAACCATGAAGTTATTGAGGAGTCATTAAAATATAAGATTTAAATTAGTTGCATTCTAAAGTTATACCACCAGGTGGTGCCCTTCAACTCAAGAACCCAAAAGCTGAACTGATAAATAGAGACCAAATTGAACCCATAGATTTTACAAATATTCAAAATTGTATCTACCAGTTAT